>NW_009269998.1:1698758-1699546 GCF_000687185.1 Egretta garzetta
CCAGCAACACAACGTCTTTCTTGTAGTGAGGGGCCCAAAACTGACCCCAGTATTCAAGGTGTGGCCTCACCAGCACTGAGTACAGGGGCACGGTCACTGCCCTGCTCCTGCTGGTCTTGGCATGGTCGCTGAACAAAGACTCATAAGAAGAAGAAGAACAAGGCAGGTTGGGCAACGACAGCACTCACGGTGCCGGCACAGGTTTCCCGGTGTCCAGCCATGGGCATCCCCGGCACGCTGCCGTGTCACCCAGCTTGCCGGTGTGCAACACGTCCCTGCGACATACAGGAGGTGTGCGCATGTTGGCCTGTCTATGAGATGGAGATAAGCTCGTTAACAATTGCTCAATGCCCGTTTTGGTGTAGGAATTTTGTGGATGCCGAGGTTAGAATTTCATCTCTTTTCCCTTCATGGATTTAACTAAATCTCACCCAGGATTTTGAAGCATGCCAGGATTAGAGAACAATCTCTTTAAACATGAGCTTATTTCTTACGCTGAAATTTCTCCAGCCAGGATCAGCAATAACAGCAACAGTTTTAAGGTCTCCATCTTCACGGTGGCTGGGGTAACAGGGCAGACAAGCTGGGGCTGGGCAGCCTGGGCTTTGGCTGACTTTAGCTGAGCTCTGGGTGCTCGTTGCGGTGAAAGCCAGTACTTAACTCACCTGAACCTTCGATCTGTAAGTGTAAACTCTTTGAGGAGAAACACCATCAGCTAATTAGACCGTAAGCTCCCTTCCCTGGGAAATCTTTTTTTATCTCAAGGCTTAGGAGTTTGGATGTAGCAC
>NW_009269998.1:1699582-1701320 GCF_000687185.1 Egretta garzetta
TGAAAAGCAGGTCTTTGGGGAAAACCTGCGGGCACAAACTTAAAAACACCCTTTAAAAATGTAGCCAGGATGGTGCACCGTCTGTTCAACTTGCTATAGGAAACGTGCCTCATCCATCAGGTGAAACGCAACCATGGTGGGAAACCTCACTCGTGGAAAACAAAACCAGTTGCAGCTTCACAGCTGGAAGATGCAGGTTGCACTGGTGGTCCACGCGGGGCTGGTAGCAACTGGCCGTTTGTCCCCTCTGGCTTCCAGCTGCACGGTATCCCTGTCCCATCAACCCTCCTTGCAAGCACCGGCTAATTTGCACGGGAGGGTTAATTGCCATGTCTTAGTGTGCCCAACAGACCCTGCTGCACCCAAGGGCAGGAGTGCCCAACCCAGGTGGGGGCTCTTCCCTCAAAAGTGACACCTTCCAGACCTTGGCTGGACCCAGAGGTGCAGCCCACCCACCTTTAGAAGAAGGAGACGATGGACTTGGCTGGGTGTAGCCCCCGCAGTGCCTGGTGCTGAGGCTCTCCTGATGGCCAGCTCCTCGCAGAAGAGAGGCGAAGGCTCAGGAGGTCTCACCTCATGGCAGAAGGCAAGTCCACCCTCTCAGCTCAAAAGCCTTTCTGTCCTCTATCTTGCACCCTTGCTCTGCCTCCTCTGGGTCTCGGGGAGAAAAAGCTTTGGCCTGGCAGCTCCACGCGGGAGGTCTGTGCTTCAGCCGGGGAGAACAGGAGCGGGTAGTGCAGTACGTACTGAGCCACTGAAGTCTGGTTCAAACATACTTCAAAGCTTGTGGAAGCCAACAGGGGTCTTATGTATCGCTACTGATATTCACATCAATCCGGAGCACTTTGTCCAAGTCCACACAGTGGGATCTCTACAGAGTTATAAATAGACCCCAACTCTCAGGACTCCCACTCCCCTGCTCTAAGTCCTTCTTACCATTCCCTGGCTATACCTGGCACTCTTGGATATTGTGTCTTACTTTTCCTCTGACTACAATTCACTTCTTTCGAAGGAAAAAGGAAAGATTCATAGTTTTGCTTGGACACCTGCTCACCTTTTCATCCAGCTTATCCTTCTCTCCAAGTGCACACCGGGAAGCAGACTGTCAGACGGGCAGCTGGAGGAGAGGATCTCCCCGGAACAGGGCATTGCGTCTCTGAAATCCCATGGAAATTTGCTCACGGCTCTTTACCAGCTTACATCTGCTAGATGCTGATACCCTTTTCCCGCACTCCGCGCTTTTTGTTACCACGGGTTCCTTTCGTGTCAGCTTCACGCTGTCCGTAGGCCAACTCCACCCATGGCCAAACCGGGAGTCTCTGTCGAGCCGTCTACCCCGTGGCTGGATGCCTTGGAGTCCGTAGCAATGTTCTTATTGTTTTCAGTGAGATGAGGACAAAGATCTATGTGTTCATTATACCTGGAGCTAAGCATAAAGTCTTAACAGCAGAAACAAAGAAAAAAAAATATAGTGCAGCCAGTTTTATCCAAATTGTTGTAGGCTTTTATGGAATCATAAAGATCAGTAAAACGGTCTTTGTGTAACATACCACAACTCCAAATATAATAAAGCTAAAATCAATGAACATTCTTTAAAATGAGTGAATACACCCACACAGTTCAAATTTCATTGTGTTTAGACATGCAGTAGATGTTCTGATACATCAACTTTGATTTCGCCTTCCCCTCCTCCCAGATACTCTTTTTATCAGGTTGCCTGTGTAAAATGCATTGAACA
>NW_009269998.1:1701342-1711480 GCF_000687185.1 Egretta garzetta
GAAGCAGTGTTTGGTTTTAGGCATTCATTAAACATCTGTAGGAGTTAATACAAAGGAAGAGTCTTTGAATAAATCTAAAAATTAGGAAATTGTCCTTCTGATCTTGACTTCATCCTCATGCATCAACGAACACATTTTAATTTTGTTCATCTTTATTGTGTTTAAACCAAACACTGAAAACAACAACCCTCATCCAACTGTTATATATCATTTCTAATGACAGGGTAGCTTTTGTTCTAAATGCACATGTAAAAAGACTTTCGCTTTAATATTCTCCTTCTCAGCTCTTCAAGTTAAAATAGTGCTTTACAAGTGATCTCTACTGATAATGACATACATTTACATTAGAATTCCAACTTGATTCTCTACCTTTCATAATCTACATACATCTTTTGTTTTGTTTCAGATTCTTTTCCTTGCAGGTTATGTAGATTCAGCTGCAGTAGATTTTTTTCCCCCAAAGAATATCCAAAAATACATGTCTGCATAGCATAAAGTTGGAAGAACTGTTTGTCGCAGTCTGCTTAACAAAACAAGTCGTTTCTCTGTTTGCAGATTATTCATGAGAAGGCATCCAAGTTTTACAAATGCGTTCATTATTAGAAATCATTCGGTGAATTCCATAATTTAGGGCCAAAAGGGACTACTGGTTCATCTAGTCTGGCCTCTTGTCCCATATAGGTTACTACATTTCACCCATGCGCTAAACTCGAAGAATGGAAACATTCAAGGACAGGTTGGATGGGGCTGTGAGCAACCTGATCTAGTTAGCGGTGTCCCTGTTCCCTGCAGGGGGGTTGGGCTAGATGACCTCTAGGGGCCCCTTCCAACCCAAAACGTTCTATGATTCTATGACTTCATTAGAGTAAAGTATTTCAAGTCCTCCGGTTAAATTGTGCTCCACAGGTTGAGAACAAGAAAGACAAAGCTGCCAGTAATACCTAAGTCCCTTGCAATAGCAAAGAATTATTTAGATGAGATGTGCCCAGATCATCCCAGCAGGTGAGGCTTAAATTTAATGAGCAGTAGGACCTAGACCCCTGAAGAAGATCTTAGGAAAGCTGATACTCTGCACCAGAGGACTCCTCCGCTCTGGTCCCACGGCAATTAAGGAAGGATTTGGGTCCCTACCCATAAATGCCTGGTGCCACTTGACACTCCACCTGAGGTAGCCCGGTGCATCCGAGTGCGGGACAGCCCAGCGGCAGCAGGGACCCACGCTCCTGGGAGTGTTGGGTGAAGGCAAGGCATGTGGAGCAGCGGCAAGCGGCAGCGGACCTTCTGTCTTACAGCCGCATTGAGTCCCGAGGGTGGGATTCAGCCCCACACTAAGACACCTAAGCCCCGCACGTGGCTCTGGGCTTCATCTGCAGTCCACGGGGATTTACACAAGTTGCTCAGCACCCCCCCCCCCACCAAATGCAGACACCAACGTTTTAGCTCTCCGTTGCCTATATCTCACCCTGAAAGGCTCAAGGGCTTCAGAAGGACACGAGGACACAAAGAGCCCAGCAAGATCTAGGCAGGTATGCGTGCATGCAAAAACCGCCTTCCCAGCCCGTGAGGGTGCCTGAGCGAAGCCCTGAAGCACGAGGTTCCACCTGACACACCGTCTTAACCCAGGAAGGGGAAATGTGAAGATAATATTGACGGCAACGTCGGCAACTCCACCGAAGCCCAAACTCACCATCCATGCTGGCCACCCACAGCCTCCACCATCTGCATTAGCAAATGCCTTTCTGGTGAGTTATCACCCACGCAGCGGGTACTTTATTCACTTTATTGCCTGCCTTAGGGCTGGCTAGGAAAGCCTTTTCCTCTCACTGTTCCCAGGGACAAGGGGAATTCTCAAATATTGCCAGTCTCCTAAGGATACACCCTTAGCCTCTACCCCAGGCAGAGGACAACTTGCCTTGGTAGTTGGGTCCCTGCCTCTTGTAGGCTTTGATATTTCCTTTCCCTTTCCTTCCCCGTCCCACTGGCGAGGGTTTGCAGACCAGGCCTGGGAGAGCACAAGAGCGTGCCCTTTCCTACTTAAGAAACAGCGTTTCTTCATGGCAAACAGTCAAATTTCACGTCGCCTGTGAAATCCAAGAGATGTGAAAATAGTGTAGTCTTGCACAGCTCTCCCCTCAGAAGTGCTAAGCAGCGAGCAGCTCCCCATAGCCCCCACAGCTACGCATTTCCATAAAAAACAGGAACCGAGGCCTTACCAAGTATTAGAGCTCTTTAAATCATAGGTAAAACTAATCTGTATTCCAATTTGAAGAAAGTCTCTGAAAGGACAAAACATGCATGCTGATGGCAGAGAAAAAAAAAATCGTATGTCTGCTCATTGGAAAAAAAAAAAAAATCCAAGAATATTTAATGTGTGAAAATAGGACTCCAGTTATGCTGTTAAGAATAATGAAATCTAGGGTGCTAAGTACTGTATGTGTCGCTGTACAAGTTAGGCTGCCTGAGGCAGTTTTAATTTCTCTAGCCAATTTTTCTTAAATTTTCTTTAATTTACGCACCAAAGTATTCATCACCTGTAGAGGAGGGAGCTGGATGGGGGAAGCTGCAGAGCTCTTCCCCCCGCAGCCAGAAAGCTTCGCCGCGGGGGGGGAGCCTGGGATGCATGGCCGCGGGGAGCTGGGGGCTGCTCTCCTGGGAGCGGGGCTTGCCAGGGAGCCCCAAAACCAGAGCGGAGCCTGGCAGGGTGCATGCCAGCTCCTCTGAGACCTGCTGGGAGCTGCCCCATCTCTGGCATGATGGATTTTAGCCACAGGCTCAACTATTCCTCCCCCTAAAGAGAAACGCTGTGCTGGATGCAGCAGCCCAGGTTAGAGAGGGGATGTGCCCCTCAACGAAAGAAACAGCCTTGGAGGTAACCTCCAGAGCCCAGGGCAGGTACTGACACACATCCAGACACCACAAATCAAAACAAACATCACTCGTTCCCAGAGTTTGGTGGGAAGAGCACGGCCGGAGAGGCCAAGGGGAAGGAGGGCAGAGCCAACAAGCCAGCGTCAGCCCTTGCTCGGGCTGCAGGATCAGCTGCTCCAGAGGTGTCGCTGGCTGCAAAGCCTGTACCGGGCTGGCCTGAAATGCTGTAGCCATTGTATTGAAGACCCAGAAAGGAAATCATAGAATACTGGGATGGAAGGGACCTCAAGGATCATCTGGTCCAACCTTTCTGGGCAAGAGCACAGTCTAGCCAAGATGGCCCAGCACCCTGTCCAGCTGAGGCTTGAAAGTGTCCAATGTGGTGGAGTCAACCCCTTCCCTGAGGAGATTATTCCGAGGATTTACTGTTCTCATGGTGAAAAATTCCCTCTCATGTCCAACCAGAATCTCCCCAAGAACATTCTTAAATTGCTCATCTAGGAATCTTCATTATTGTTTTACCTTTTTTGAGGCCCTTGGGCTTAGCCTAAACGTGCCACTTTCCAACAAACCCGCCTGCTCCAGGATCTTCAGTCATTTCTCAGCAGAGCAGACGCTATGTTCCTTTCTCTGGGCAAACAAGATACACTTCGATATTAACATTCTCAATAGTCTCGAAACCTAAGTAGCTTGCCATGCAATATCATGCTATTACCTTGCTGGAGCATTTCATTCCTCTTTTTTCTTTTATTCCTTGCAGCTACTTTCCTTGTCAAGAACAGGCTGAAATTAACTTGTCAAAATTATTAAATTTGAGAGGCAAACATAATCCAGAATTGGATAGACACAAACAAGTGACAGCAGCAAGGAGTGTGCACTTGTAGTGCGACTACACCCGGCACATTTGCATTTTATGGGCAAAATCTGTATTTACCTCTGCAAATCACGGCGGGGCTTGCTGTAGTTTTGCTTCCCAGTCACCGAGCTCAAGGCAGAAGCTCTGGCCTCTGCCACAGGTGCCCTGTCAGGGCTTGGGAAAGGGTCTTTGGGCACCTTTGGTCTCCACTCTGTACCTGCAGCAGGAAAATGTTATGTTAGATTTGCAAAATCTTCACTGCAATCTACTACAGCGAGCTGGCACTGGCTGGGCTTGACTCGGTACGGAGACTAAAGTGAAATAGCTGCGGGAGAAACAGAGGTCTGACCGCGGGACGACGGGCAGGTACACCCCGGGCAGCGCAGGTGGCTCATGGCACCCTTGCAGGGTGCTCCGTGCTGGGATCAGAGGCTTCCCGACCAGGGAAAGCAGGGGGATCAGGAATCAACCTTGGCTTGGGGATAAAGCCAGGCACGCTGGGCTGGGGGCTGCTGAGGGATGCGTAACTGCCTCGTTTCGCACTCCGCCGGCAGCAGCGATGCCGAGGAGCTTTGCTCCCCCCGAACCCCTCTGCCATCGCTGCCCGCCGGGGGGGCTTCATTCCCGGCAGCCAGGGACAGCTACGCACAGCGTGGTCATGTTAGCGCAGATCTCACCCTCAGCAGCCAAACCTGGAAGCCCCCGATGCCCTTTTAGCCAGCCCTCCATATTTAACAACCACAAGTCAACAAACTATTGGCACTTAAAAGAAAAGTCCTCCCTTTTTTCCCCTCCCTCCTGTGCTCGGGTTTCCCCACGCACACCGCAACTTGCAGGAGTTTCAAAAGGATTGCAGGCAGCAACCCATGCCCGTCCCCTGCCCTGGCCAGCACCATCTCCACCAAGCTTCATTTCAGACATAAAATCATAGAATTGTTGAGGTCGGAAAAGCCCTTTAAGATCATCACGCCCAACCGTTCCCCTAACCCTGCCACCCCACCACTAAACCCTGGCCCTAAGCACCTCATCTGCCTGGCTTGTAAATCCCCCCAGGCATCATTTGGGGGACAGGAGCCTCAAAAAGTGCAGAACCAGGCAAGGGAACCTTCCTGGGAGGCCTCTGTTCAGCTCTGGTTTGTGCCAGGGAAGTTACGACACTCACCAGCCTCTGAGGACAAAATGCCCAGGTCTGTCTCCTTCATCCCCAAGCCTTGCACTTTGCCCAAAACCTCTGCTTGGATTTGTCTATGCTCTATATTGAGTTTGGGCACAAACCGGTGCGGAAGACCAGATTCACCATTGGCACAGTTTGACCTTCATACCTTCTTAATTTATTTTTTTTTTGCCGTTGTATCCAAACCGCAGCAAAGATGGACCTCGTCCGCGTCCTCCATCTTCCGAACACGAATCCCGGAGTGAATTGTGCAGGTTTTTCTCCATTTCAGTGCAAGAGCCTCCCTTCTTCCCTGCTCCCATCAGCCACCGAAACACATCTTCAGAGCTCTGATGGCAAGACAAGACACGTGAGATAGTATATTATTCTGAATGGAGTTTTTGGAGCAGCCAAAGTTTTGAGCTCCTCTACTGCGCTCTCTCTCTCTAGTTTGATTCAGAATCTAATTTGTCCAAAATTTCAACTGTGATGAACTTTCCCAAAACAGAAGCAGCAAGCTGCTTCCCACCATCACATACTTGGCCCGTATCCCGTCTATCCATATGCAGCAGATGTAAATATAATTTACTGGCACAAGCAGCTTTCTGCACATGGCATCTTTCTAAGTCTTCTTTAGTATCCATGTGAAGAAATAAATGATTTTATTGATGCACTCGGAGGCCCCAGTGACGCTTCATAATGACCTATAAATGGAGGTCTGTCTTAATATGCATTGATCAATAACTCACGTAATTATATCTCGCATCATTTTGCTGAATTGTTAACAATTCTAACCAAAGCTATAATGGTTCCTTACAGACAACATACGTCTTCCAGGAGCCACGTCTTGCTGGCTTCTGGATACTGCAGACCTGCACATACACAGATTTAGTGCAGGCACCAGTTGCACCAGTTAATTTAGGACATGGCCTCTTCCAGCTGTGCCCAGCCGTCGCACGTGAAGTCTCCCGCCACGTTGAGAGCTGCTTTGGAGAGCAGGTTGGAGCCCATACAGACAATATTTTTTTTTCTTCTGTCCTGGGGAAATAAAATGGTTAGTAAGATGGTGCTTTCATCAGGGAGAAGACGACTATAAAGTCAGAATGAAATATTCTTGGTGGAGACAACCTGTCTGGTGGCAATGGGAAATCCTGCGTGTCAGCACATTCATTCTTGGTTTTATCCTTGCTCACTGGATGCGACTCAAAGGAAACGCTGGGCTTCACTTTCTTCATCAGCAAAATGGGGATAATATTTCCACTTATGCAAGTCACTTTAAGTGGAAAGCGCTGCATTCATGCAAGATGGCTTGATCGTGCCAGCACACCGCAGAGTTTTTCACTTTCTGTCTGGAACATTTCATAAAAAACCCTTCCACATATGGAACAGAACAAGTATTGCAGACTGCAGAAAATGTGATTTTTAGGGAGCTGACAGTGCCACTTACATTCGTACATTTTCGTGATTCAAATACAGTCAGGTTTGGCAATGAAATTCACGATCATCTGGTGGCTTTTACGAAACGAGCTGACCATACTGCTCCAGGTTTTGCTGAACCCATCACAACCCTGCTCCGCACCAGCCCTGGCCCCTGCCCAGGCTGGGGCAGCAGGACGTGGCTGGCAAGCGCCAAGTGAAGCCCTGAGCCTCGCACAAGGGGTTTGGAGCAGAAACAGATCGGTTAGCGCTTGAAATTCCCCTCAGCAAGACGGTGCTGCAGCATCGATTGTCATTCCACCGCTTGGCCGTAGCAGATGGAGGAGACCGATGCTCTAGCACCTTGCTGCTTTGCTTCATGGAAATGGTGAGACCTGGGGCTTTGGGCAAGTTGAAGACCCTTCATTGTGGGACCCTGCCGTGGCCCAGAACACCCTCACCTCCCCATCGACCACAAGGGACAGTTTGCTGTCCCCAGCCCAGTGCTGTGCCACCAAGGAATCCTGGAATCACAGAATCATTAGGTTGGAAAAGCCCTTTAAGCTCCCCCAGCCCAACCGTTCCCCTACCCCTGCCATCCCACCCCCAAACCCTGGCCCTCAGCACCGCCTCTGCCTGGCTGTTAAATCCCCCCAGGGCTGGGGACTCGACCCCTTCCCTGGGCAGCCCCTTCCAGCGCCTGACAGCCCCTTCACCTCTTGTCCTGTCACTGAGCACCACTGAGGAGAGCCTGGCTCCATTGTCTCCACCCTGTCATCAGGTATTTGTACACGTTGATGAGGTTCCCCCCAAGCCTTTTCTTCTCCAGGCTGAACAGCCCCAGCTTGCTCAGCCTCTGGGCTCCAGTAAGTCCATGTCTTTCTTGCCCTGGGAGGAGCCCAGCACTGGATCCAGCACTCCAGATGTGGCCTCACCAGTACTAAGCAGAGGTAGGATCAGTCCCCTCAACCGGCTGGCAAGGTTTTGCCTGGTGCAGCCCAGGACGCCGCTGCCCTTTTCCGTGAGCGCACATTGCTGGCTCACGGTCAGCTTGGTGTCCGGCATGGCGTTCATCCTTCTTTGCAAAACTGGCACCAGCACAAGCCTGGAAATCCTGCCCTCACACTTGCAAGTCAGACACAGCTCTTTGGAGTCCCGTCATCCAGGACAGGGATGCATCCTCAGACACTGCCAGCCAAGTCTGATCAGCTGGCCAGGACCGTAATTCCTGCCCACGATTACAGTTGTGGTGTGCACACTGTTCGGTAGAGTAGCTGAGTAGCCAGTCTAAAAGAGGTTGTGACCGGCTGGCAACTGGATTTAACTCCACTCACCACCAGCCTTTGGACCCGGCCATGCAGCCAGATTTTTACCCAGCAAAGCGTCTGCCTGTCCAGGCCATGGGCAGCCAGTTTCTCCAGGAGAATGCTGTGGGAAACAGTGCCAAACGCTTTACTAAAAGTACTAAAAGGCTTTACTAGCAACTTGCTGTCCCCTCCCGGTTTGCAGTGCGGTGCTTTATCAGTGTCAGAAGACTGAGACATGCTTAGATAGTTCAACCTTCTGCTCTCCCTCCTATACGAGCTTGGAACAAGACGGTAGACAAGTACCATACACCGCATAGCTATCAAAGAAAGAAGAATTATATTTTAATTACTGTATTTATCTCCGAGAACACAATGATTAGTTTTTCTGATGAAAATAAATGTAATAAAGGCTAACAGACTTTTGGTAGCAGAGCCATTAAATCCTCTATCTAAATACGGTCTAGATATCTGGGGTGCAATTAGGACAGCCGCGCTGAGTGCTTCTCAGGGTAAGTGTACGGATGCTCTCTAACCCGAATCTAATTCTGCTCAAAGGCCGAGGCAGAGGAGCGCTATTTGCGTGGTAATGATTTAGTAGAAATGGGCAACATTACATTTCTAATGCCTTTTGGTCAACGAGCACGTTAGGACTTTCAGTGCCTGCTACTCAAGACCTAATTGCTTTTAGCAACTCTTGCACAGAGAATACATCGTCGCAGCAAACGCAGTGCTCATATGTGAAGAAGTCAGACCCAAAGCAGAGTGGTGGCCATCGGGAGGACAGGACACACGATACGAGAGCTTTTGTAGCCAACTGCAAAATTCAGACATGAGTATTAGGCCTCCGCTTGTAAAAACAGAGCTGAACAAATAATTCAAAATGAATAATTTATTTGATTAATTTTGTCTCTCCTTGCTTGGGGAATATATAAGCCAATCACACCATCTTGAATTTATTTGTTATTCAAATATATTCAGTGACTTTCTTTTCACTATATTTTTTTTACTCTATGGATTAATCAGAATATTTAAAATTAAGAATGCACAGTTTTCCTGCGATTGGCCAGACGTGCCACATGACACTACTTTTCTTCTGTGAGTAAGTGAGTGTGCCAGCACTTCTGGAGTAATCCTTATGCATGCAAAATTGAAAATTCAGTTTTGACAAATATTTGCATGTGCATCTTTGGAATTCACTTGCTGCCAAGAAAGCTGTCAGTAAAATTCAGCACCTCTTAAATTTGTAAAATGTGAGAACTAAAACATGCATTTTAACATTTGCATTTAATTCCTTTCTTTTTTTTTTTTTTTTCCAGTTTCATCTGGAAGTTTTAGAACATTGTATTTTCCCTGAAAGGATGCAGCATTGCCTACCAGGACTGAGTTATGGCTTTGAGCCACTTGTCTTAATATCACTTGGCTCAGCTGAAGGTCTGTTGTCCTAAAAGCCCGTAGTTCTCTAGCTGGGCAAAAGCCACGTCCGTCATGTGCAAGGCTTTCAAAAGCCAGGGTGGTTTTGCCTTGATGCGTTATTCCTGCATCAAATAATCCCTCAATTACTGAATGATTCTCGTTCTCTTGGTAGGGAGAAGCAGATCTGAGAACAACGCAGTGGAAGCGTAAATGATGACGTTAGCCTCACGCATGGGTGAAGGGGAAAGCCAATCCACCAGAGAAAGTTTTGCTCTCAACTTTTTGATTAATTAAGAGCACCTGTTAAAGGAACCCTCCTTTATCTGATGTGTGTGTCCCTTTCCAGGGCTGGACCCAAGTTAGGGATCCCTGGGAACCTCTTACGCTACCCCAGACCCCAACCCCATCTATCTGCAAATGTTTACGAGCGCACCTATGTACTTCAGGTAGCAATTGCCCAGCTCTGGTGTAACAGATACGGGGGGGCTCTATGTGCATGTGTGTGTTTGCCTGAGAACTAATATAGCTATCGGCAGGATTTATGTGTTAATATATCCCTTGGTTTATCCTTAAAGCAGCCTCCAAGCGTTCGTGTGCACGGACATGAAAAAAATTTAGGGTCTGTCTAATTTTCAATTACATCTGACCCGCTGTTGACTCGGGGTGGGAGTGAAGCAGAATATATCCCTAACTGCACTTTGCAGAAGTATTTAGGTGGAAACCCTGCCTGTAGGGAGATATTTGTTAAGGCATCTGTAGCAATCAACAGCGGAGATTGGCACGGCCACCGCTGCCCTGGCTGCATCCTGCCACCCACGCAAGGCCACCACGTCTTCTCCTGCCGAGGAGAGATGGTCCTGGCCGGCCGATGAGGCAGCTGGCGTGCTTTGGGGCACCGTAAAATAGCAACAACCAAACCTAGCCCAGACAGTGGGGGTTATCTGCTGGTAAAGACAAGCAGGGGGGCAGCCAGCTAGCATTTTTGGGCCAGCAAGGGCCTCAAGTGCAACTATAAAACTATGCTGGGCAATAGGGTATTAACTCATTGAGTAGACGGAGCTGGTGCTTCGGTTACCAAACAGGATGATTTAAATGGCTTAATTTAAACATCACAGCAAGCTTTCC
>NW_009269998.1:1711530-1730784 GCF_000687185.1 Egretta garzetta
TAATCAGCAACATGCTCCTGCATATATTTTTTAAATAGGTACAAAATTCCTTAATGAAAGCCCCAATCCCATCATAAGCTCCATTTTTAGTCCACCTGCTAGTTATCTTTATGGGGAAAAAGGAATGTATTAAGGCCTGGAGCTAAGCAGCAGCTTTGCAGCTCATTTCTGCAGACAGTAGGACCGCAGGTTCCTAGGGCCCCAGGTCTAAAGCCCCCTCCTGCCACCCCACGGTTCCCCCGTGCAGGCAGAGCCTGCCAAGCACTCACAGCAGAAGTGGAGGAAGAAACACTGCTGCCATATCCTCTGCGTACACCTCTGCCCAGGGGACAAACAGATGGATGGAGGTCAACTTCCAATAGGAATAGCCTTTACCCAGGTCCAGCCCAATTTTTCCACATTGTTTCTGATGTCTTGTTCTCCTCCTTCCCTTCGTTCTTGGCTGGGATAAGAAGTAGAAGCTCCAAAATGCCACCAGCAAAGCTGTCCTGGCAGCGGAGGCACACACAGCTTGTTCTCACCAAGATACCAAGGCAATATCGCCGGTTGAAGGTCAAAAATATTTGACAGAGGCATCCTGGCACTCAGGGTCTCATCTGAGCCAAAGGAAACCTCAGATGGTGTTGAGTTATCCCCATCGTTGGCCAGGACAGTATAGGGTGGCTTTGTGCTTGCACTGGTTCTTCTGCTCCCCCCGGATTTTGGTGCCCCCATGTGAGCAGCCCCAGCGAGGACTGACTCCTCCAGGCCTCGAGGAGTGGGCACAAGCTAGTGTGGGAATCTTGTGTCTTTGCTTGATGACGGAAAGACTGCGTCGATGGGTCAGCCGGGCACGAAGGGGGCTGCCCGGGGCATGCTGCGTTGGCAGGACACGCTTCCAGCAGCGGCTGCGTGCCGGCACGGCACAGCTCAGGGACTGACTACAGGAACGCTCTGCTCAGTCTGGTCCTTCTGCGCCCAGCTGGGGGAAAAAAAAAATTTAAAAAAATCTAGATTAAATAAGATTGAGAGGGAATACTTCTGTGCTTGTAGCTGTGCAATGACTAGGGGCTTTGAAGTTAATTTTTAAGCAGATTTTTTTTCCCCTCTGCTGCAATAAGCAGCAAGGTTTTTAAACAAAGAAACAAAATGAGGGCAGAGGGTGGAAAAAACATGGGCACTTGTGCTAAAAGGAAGAGAAGTGCAGGCAGGGGCCCTGCTGCTACCACTGCTGGGACAGTGGCAGCCTCTTGCTCTTGGGTGCGCAGGTGTGCGTGAGCCAGCCTCAGGCACCAACCAAAATTTGAACCCCCTGGCTTGCTTTGTCCTGCATGTCATGATGCTGTGGGTCACCACCAGGCATCTCAAGGGGCATACGAGCGTCTCCCTGTTCAGGCGTAGTGGAAGATCTCTTCTGAATGCCAAGGCCATCCCTTCTGCCCTAGCAGACCTCTGGTTAGGCAGCTGAGGAGCTGGAGCAGACTCGGGTCCCCGTTGCCTCGGACTGGGCTGTTACGAGCCTCAAGTTTGGAGGAAATGCCCCTTGCTGAGCACCGGTGCTGAGCCCTCACTGTCTCTGCCACGATGGGGTTGCTGCAGTTCCAATTAACCCATGCTTTACCAGCCTCGCCGGAGAGCAGGTCTGAGGGTGGAGGAGCATGGAGGAACCTCCAAAGAACAACTCAACCCTTCATCCTGCCCTTCACGCAGAGTTGTAGGCATAGCCTCCCAACCCAGACCACTGATGCCACCTAGAAACGGCACAGATAATTAGCAGATATGGAAAAGGTGCTCCTATTACGGTCACATATTCTGGCAAGGTGCTACCCTGCTGTCCCTCGTTTCCTTGCATTTCTCATACTTAATTTCTTTTTTATTTGATTGGGGGTTTGTAATATTTATTACTCACGGCTGAATGTTGGGTTATGGTGTGTCAAACTTGACAAAACTTCAAGCAGAGGGAATGATAAAAAGTATCTTGAAAATCATATTTGCCCCTTAATAATTTAATTCTGTAGAAAGGGAAATCAAAGGTTCACAAATTGATTGCTGTGCAACAAATTACAATTATTTCCACACATCCAAATAAATCTACTAATTTTAGGCATCTGACTTGAGGCATTAGATGGAATATGCAAATGCCCACGTTGAAATGATGGCCGCGTCTCTAGAGCTGCTCGCTTCTTCCTCTGTTCTTCCTAGATGCTCGATAGTTTCAGACGCTATTGAGACATGCAGTAAATTAGCTACTCTTAAGCATCGCCTGTTAAAAATATGAAAAAGCATGGCTGTAAAGCACAGCTGACAGTTTTAGGCACCTGACGCTGGCTTATCCTTTCTGGAAACGCAGGCTCTAACATCCACCTGCGCTCTCCCCAAATCTGCTTCCAGTGAGGTCATTCCCTTCTAGCAACTGGTAGCCCTCCGCCCTACCCCACCCTTCGGCGAGAGCGCGGCGTGCGATGGGAACGCCCCTGTCGAACGCAAGTTTTCCCCCTACATTTTACAAAGCGTACTTGTAAGAGCTGTCACACCGCTTCACGTAAGGGGAGTCATCCGATATTGTTACTGACATCCTAGTCTAGGGTGGCATTTAATATTAGGCTTTATATAACTCACAGGGATGGCAGAGCAATCTCAGGTAATCAAAATAAATGAAGACAGCCTGAATAATGCATTTGTTAAATCTAAATAACATACAGTGGACACCTCTAAAGTGTTTTCCAGGAAAATGTGACTCAGGTGCAATATTGATTGAGAAGATAAAGACAGGTGTTTTCGATTCCCATATTATGGAAGCAGAGAGGACTTTGATAATGTAACAATCATCTTGTGTTATTTTGCTGCAGTCCAATACAGCTCGAATCAATTTTTCATTGTACTCTTTTACTGGAAAAGGGGATAATGGCAAGGACAACATGGCTTTAATAGAAAGAATAAGTCATGATTTAATTCAGATGTTGTGCTGCAGCTCCAAGTTGGAAGATGCATTTGTATATACAGGAACAGTACAAAGGAGCCGGCATGCTTTCGAATAGAAGTCATGGCTCTGCATTTCTATTTATTGGTAGTTAGGTGGAATGATGCAGCATTATCCTGACAGCAATAAGAAGCGAGAGCCTTTTAAGGCGGAAAAAGATCGCTGTAGGATTATGAGCAAGCTTTACAGAAAAATAAAATAAAGGGCAATAGTAAAAGGGCACGTTTAGGTCTTCATTAATATTTGTATTTAAGTAAAAATGACAAGCAGAAAAACCTGCAGAAAGGCTAAGTTCACAATCAATGTAATGCTTTCCTGCACAACTGAGATCTTTCTCAAAGATCTCAAGCATTTTTGATAAATTCTGTTCTCATGGAAAGTACTCAGGATGATGATAAAATAATGATTTTTTTTTTTTGGGGGGCAAAATAGATTGCTTCATGACTTCTTGAATGAAACACAAATCTAAGAGCGATAGTGTTTGGGGCTGGATTAGTCTCCTGGGGTTGCAGCCAGTGTATGAAATTTCATAGCTTTTTCCAAGGAGTTCAATAGTGCTCTTCTCCGGCAAGACGCTGCTGAATGACCCCTGAAAAAACACCCCCCTGACCGCGCTTCAAAACATCACCACCGAAAGCTGCCAGGAGTTAATTTAGCCCAGGTATAGCCCAGAAATATTCTGCATGGCATATTTCTGAGCAGCGCTCATTAGGCCAGCCTAACTCTGAATCTGAAATTCAGGCTTCGGAGGAAATCAGGATGCAAAGTCAAGCTTTAGAGCTGGTTTCTACCTGTGTAATAGACGTGCAGCTGAATCTCAGCCTCTCCTTTTAACGAGCAGCTTCTACACAAAAGCAGACAAAAGGGGTAAAATCCTTCCCTGGAATTTCAGGCTTTGCTTTAAAAAGAATCTGGTCTAGTCCTAAGTCCTTGTAAGATGAGCCCACATTCCTCTCTGAGGAGCAAAGAGAAAATGAAAAGTAAAACAAGAAAAATCAGAGAGAAAAATTAACCCCTTCCCCAGCAGCAGTCAACATCTCGCCAGCATTTCCCAGTCTCTTTTTTTAAGCTGATGAGAGGAACCAGGCTCAGCCGTATCTCAGCCAGAGCAGCTCAGGGAGGCATTTCCAGCCTCCAGAGGACACCCAGGATTTACACCAGTGACCCTGCACCAATCCTGTACAGCTCCCGAGATGCTGGGAAGCCTTGGGCAAGTCCCTTTGGCCCCTGCTGGATTAATCAGTGGGCAAGGTGCAGGAAGCCGCAGGGCGCTGGTCCCTGGAAGACCAGGGCATTTCTGTAGGACCTGGCAAACAGAAATGCTCCATAATGTGCAAAGGTGCCACATGAGTGCCCTGGTTTCAGCTGGAGTAGAGTTAATTTTCTTCCTAGTAGCCAGCATAGTGTTTTGGATTCAGGATGAGCATAGTGTTGGTAACACACGGATGCTTTAGTTGGTGCTGAGCAGCGCTTGCACTAAATCAAGGACTTTTCAGCTTCCCATGCTCTGGCAGGGGCACAAGAAGCTGGGAGGGGGCACAGCCAGGACAGCTGATCCCAACTGGCCAAAGGGCTGTTCCAGACCATAGGGCCTCATGCTGAACAAAAAAACCTGGGGCAAGTCAGCCCAGGGGGGCACAGCCACTGCTCAGGAACCAGCAGGGCATCAGTCAGTGGGTGGTGAGCAATTGCACTGCGCATCACTTGTTCTGTATGTTCTTTTATCATCAGTATGATTCTCCCTTCCTTTTCTGTCTTTTTTCAATTGTCTTTATCTCAAGAAGGCTGCAGGGAGACCTGATTATGGCCTTCCAGTACTTAAAGGGGGACCATAGGAAAGCTGGGGACAATCTTTTTAGCAGGGCCAGCTGTGACAGGACAAGGGGGGATGGTTTTAAACTAGAACAGGGTAGGTTTAGACTGGATCTAAGGAAGAAATTCTTTACAAGGAGGGTGGTAAAACCCTGGCAGGGGTTGCCCAGAGAGGTGGTGGAGGCCCCATCCCTGGGAACATTCCAGGCCAGGTTGGCCGGGGCTGTGAGCAACCTGATGTGGTTCAAGGTGTCCCTGCTCCCTGCAGGGGGGTTGGGCTGGGTGACCTCTAGGGTTCCCTTCCCACCCAAAACATTGAGTCTGTGATTCTATGATTCAACCCATGAGTTTTACCTTTTTTTCCCCCCCGACTCTCTCCCCCATCCCACTGTGTGGAGGGAGCAAACAGCCGGGTGGCATTTAGCTGCCTGCTGGCTTAAACAAGGACAAGGAGGAGAGCTTGGGAGAGGGGCAGCTGTCCTGCCAGGCAGAGCAGAGCTGTCCCAGCTCCGCATGGCTTGGCGCTCTGGGATGATGGGGGCTCTGTGCTGCAAAAACCTGGCATCCCAAACATCACAAGGCTGGCCTCAGACTGCTTTAGTTTGCCCTAAACCTGCTAAGATTTATAAGCAATCTTAAAGAAAACATGTTTTTCATTTTCTTTACGCTGCTGTTTCTCAGCCACTAGGCTGAGACTTAGTACTTTGCTCCCCAAGCCGCAGGGCAGGTGCTGTGTGAAACCCCGACCTCTGGGACTCACCTGCACCCAGCCAGGCTGACCGTGCCAGATATTCCCCAGAATGGCAAGATCCTCAAGGAGGCCACGAAGGCTTTCAGCCGAGCACTGGTGACTGCGGATCTGCTGACTCTAGAGGGAGATTAGGATAAGGGCAGGAGGACAGCCCCTGTGTCTGCCATGTCTTCATAGCTTTTGAGCATGCTGCCATGGGGAGAGAAGATACTTGATCAGGTTTTCCCTGGGCTGAGAAGAGACCAGTACGTCAACAGTCATTGACCTCAACAAGAGGGCAAAACCAGTATGTCAACAGTCCTATACAAGAGCGCAAGACTGCAGTCTCATCGCCTACCCCTGAACCCAGCAAGACCTTCATCTCTGATCCTACAGCTGTCCGTGTTGCCAGACATTGAAGAACTGTGGCATGTCTGCCAACCTGTTCCTCATCTTCATTAAAAAGGAAATTCCAGTATTTTCCATCTCCCCATCCTTGTAGACAGAGGCACCTTTATGGGTAAACTTAATCGCCTCTTCACTCCCTTTCTCTCTTCCTCCCCTTTATTTTTCCAATTCTGTCTCCAGTGTCTTTCTCCTGGTTAAAGGGTTCTTGATACAGATGCCTATTGTTTACTTTAGAATTACATAGTCCAGGCAGGAATTCCCTGTAAACCCAGATCTTTCTGCCTGGGGAGGAGGGGACATTAAGGTTTGTACTGATCAAATCACACGAACTCCCAAGTTAGATTTTTCTTTTAGTCCTGTCTTAGTTTAGAGAAAATATCTAAACCCAGCTCTGATCTAGCAATCACGTGAGCATGGTGAAGGCCATGCCTTTCCAAACGCTGCTCTGAGCTCCCCAAAGACTCTTCGTGCCCTGTATAATGAAGTAGAGTTAATTTTTAAGACAAAACTTAACACTGCAATAGGAAGATAGGGTAAAATCATCAGCCAACTTTTCCTACCTTGGATCTGTGCCTCTATGAACTCGGTCTGTGATCTGAAGCATGTTAGCAGGCACACTTCTGGGCTAGAAAGAATCAAAGATTGACTTCCTTACATATATAGGCGTTTCAATTTCCTGGCAAGGAAATAAAACTGATACAAAGCACACAAAGGACCCCAATATCAGCAAGAATGTCACTAGTAATGCAATGCATTAAAGAAGATCATTGCAACAAATCAAGTTCCTAAGCGTGACTTTCCCTTTCATGCAGAGAATGGACTGATTCGTTCCCCAAACAATGGAAAATTTCGCGACGGCTCTGGAACAGATTGCTCTGTTTGCTCCATTACTCACAGATCAGCTCGCCACATTCAGCAACAAAAGCAAGGGCTAAACTCATCTTATTTGTTGTCCACAATTTATGAAAAAATAATCTAGCTCATAGGAAATGAGCTGCTTCAAGAACTTGCTGAAGTGAAAGCATTTCTGTGTCAGCATGGATTCAGCTTCAATATGACTCATATGGTCTGCACTACTATTTTATGCTGTGTTGATCCATCTAGGAATAATTGTGAAGACTTTACTGGATTTCTTTTACCGCTAGGAAAAAAAAACCGCACTTAAGCTGCGCTGCCTGACTGTACCTTGATTTGAGTTACAGGTCTTGGTAGGACACAGCCGTTGCATTTTTGGGGCATGGGCAGGCCTGTTGTATGGCATACGATATCAGTAGTTCAGTGACACAGTTCTGGGTCTTGAGAGGAAAGTAACATTTCTGCGTGCATAGCATTTCCTTGCATCCATAGCGTACTCATTTTTGATAAGTTTTTTTGGCTGCCACCACTTGGCGCTAGCGGGCCATCAGCGAAACACGTAAAAAAGCAAATGAAATGTATTGTATGTAACCCGTTCAATGCTATCAGCGTCTGACACCGATGCTTTCTGACTCAGAGCTTTAGGAAACCTTCAAAAGGTCAGCAAACGGCTTGGAGCTGCCTGAAACTGCAAGGGAAACAGCTCCGAAGCCTGGCATAGATGGATCCTCCGGGCTCCACACTCAACTCCTTCCCACCGTGGAACCTACCAGCCACGTGGTATGAACATGGCAGCGGGTGCTCCGCAAGGAGAGCCCACACCAGCCCGATACAGCCACGCCAAAGGGCTTTCTGTTCACAATACCATTCCCAGTGGGAGATTTCAGGCTCCCAAGGACCAGCTCCCTCTGCATCTTGTTTCAATAGCACTGGAGAGGCTACAGGAAGACCAGCCGCAAGGCATTGCCCATTGCCCTTTCCCCAACTGATTTTAGTGAAATTTTGTGCCTAGGAAAAACCACACGTATAAGGAGATCATTCTTCAACCTGCTTAGGAAATGGGCATAGAAAAATGAGATGTTCTCTTTGATCAGAAGAATAAGTCTTTCAGAGACAGGTTCTGAGGCTCTTAATCATATTGAATATAGCATAATCCTAGGAAAAACCCCATGGTAATCTGTATTTTTACTCAGAACAACATTTTCATTGTTAATAGATCAGATTTTGCTTTTATCTGACTTATGCTCAGCGATTACAAGAGAGACGTAGCGTGTGTGTATGGCAGAATAAGAAAGGAGTGAGCGCTACAGTCTACAGAGGAAGGATTGAGGATGGATGGATGTTTGCACTGGTAAATAGTGTTAGAAGTAATTGTTTTTAAAAGCATTCAGGTGCATCTCATTTTGCTTCCATATAACTAAAAAGGAAGCAACTGATTTGCAACCTGGGATTTTAAATAGCTGATAAAAAACCCCAGAAAATATTTTTTGATAAAGTACTTATTCAACAGCTGCAGCATCATGCAATACCTGTTGGGCAAGCGCCAGGCTACCGGCTTAATGTCTGGAGATTGATAACTGCTAGGAATTTGATGAATGACAGGTTGAGAAGGTACACGCAGTGCCCAGACTACAGACAGGCCTAGGGATGTTATCCGTAAAAAAACCCCCACAAATGCAAGTTTTAAGTTAATTTAAGCCTGTGATCAACAGTCTGCTGTCTTACTCACTTGTTGTTTCAGGGTTTCTCTGCAAGGAAAAGGTCCTGAAGGCAGCCTGGCAAGTGCCCACTGTCTTTGTCTTTTTTTTTTTTGTCTTTGAAAATTCTGGACAAAGTGCTTCCTGAGATACCCAGAGAAACCTGCAGCATCCAAAACTCACAACAATCCCATATATCCCAGGCATCCTCTGCTATCTCCTGTGCATCCTAGTCATACTTCCTTGCCCAGTGACCCGCAGAACATTTCATGTGCTGCACCAGGGCTGGAGAGGAAAAAAGAACAAACACACAAACAAAACACAGACACCCCCCGCCCCCCATGCACAGAGAACCCCCTCCCTCCTTCGCTTCCTCTGCTCTGTGTGCAGGGCCCAGAACCCGTCCTGCTCACCAGGGTTTTGCTCTGAGCCCCACCAGCTCCTGGGGAGCCAGCCCAGGCTGCTGCCATCCATCCTCAACGCTTTGGACAGACAGACAGACCCCTTCTCTACATCCTCCTCCCCGGAAACACAGCTGTACTTTTAGCAGAGGACACTGGTGACAATAAAAACCAATAGCGTTTATGGCTCTGCGGATGGGTCAAAGCTGGCGCTCACGGTGCCGTCAACCACTTAATGTGAGTGCTGTTTTGGGGAGACCTGGTCTCCCTAGCACGTAGCAAGCAGAGAAGGATCCTTCCATAGGTACCTGCTCTAAATTGCCTTGCAGAAGAGCTTGCCTGTCTCGACTGACTCTACAGGGAGCCCAAGGAGACCAAACTCCTATTTTAGGCTTGAGTGCAAGTCCTTGCATGGATGAGTTTGACAGCAGGCTTCCCGCTCAGTAGGGCTGCCCAGCAAAATGAAGGCATGACCATGTGTGGGCAGACAAGGCCATGCCTACAGCAGCTCAGCACGAAGATGTCGCAGTCACCAGCAAGGACCAAAGCTCCCACCCAAGGCCCATACGGGGTGCAGCACCAGTGCCTCTGCTCCTTGCTCGGCTGCAGGGGTGCGTACAGCGGTGAGGCTCACCCAGGTCTCGTTGCACTCTCCATTTATTGTACAGACACAAACCTGATGTTATTTCATGGGAATCCTGTGTCTGCCCTGAAGAAAAAATGTGAGTGGGAGACTTCAAGCATTTTACATCTGGAGCTTTGCCTCAACGTGACTCTAAAAATACAAAAAAATCCCAATTAAATAAAAAATGACTTTGAGATATGTATATGTTTATATACACATATGTGTATACACACAGAGAAGCTTGGGTAAAGATTTGAATCCAAAGGACTAAAGTCTCAACACCTCTGGATTTTTCCTCGGGAGAGGACCAGCACTATTTCATCAGAATCAGCCGCCCAGGGAAAGCTGTTTGACTTCGCTCGTATTAACTCACGCTTTGCTTCCCTAATCTTGTGGGGTTTGATATTGTCAAATAACAGAGATGCAGAGATGGAGAATTCCAGCCCTAAAAGCCAGTTTCCTCTGTTACGGCAAGTGTTATCCCCGAGGTCAAGGATTGTCTGAATCAATAACACACCAATCTCAGTAGCCCCATTTAAATGGTGAGTCAGTTCACATAATCCAACCACATGTCAGATGAAAAAGAATGGGTTAGCAAACGCTTTGCCGTCGTCTGGTTTTTAGAACTTAGTAGTAGTAAATTATTGGATATCAGTCTATTGTTGCAACTATATATCTTCACACAATAGCAATTTTTCTTATCGTTTTCTCCTGCTCAGCTGCTTATTGAGTATTTTTATATACCCCATATTTATTTTCAAATACCACTTTAAAATATTCACTGGAATTTTTCCATCTAAAGAAGTTTTAAGGGACTGGGTCCAGCCAGAGTTCACAAGAGCATTTCTCAGGCAAGAAAAGCCGATAGAAAGAATTTGGCTGCCCCACTAATTCAGACCACAAAATGTCTTACCTCTGGTCCAGTCCTAATTTAGGAACAGCCTTCACCTCCCGAGCCAGCTGCAATCAACTGGGCTGTGCCAGCCACACGTGCTTCTGCTGGGAGTTGAAATACATACATTGGTTAAATGAAATAAATTTCATAGAATCCCAGGTTGGAAGGGACCTCATGGATCACCTGGTCCAACATTTCTAGGCAAGAGCACAGTCTAGACGAGATGGCCCAGCACCCTGTCCAGCTGAGTCTTAAAAGTGTCCAACGTGGTGGGGTCAACCCCTTCCCTGGAGAGATTGTTCCAAGGGTTGACTGTTCTCATGGTGAAAAATTTCCCTCTTGTGCCCAATTGGAACCTCCCCAAGGGGAACTTGTGTCCATTCCCCCTTGTCCTCTCCATGGGACTCCTTGTTAAAAAGGAGTCTCCATCTTCAGAGTAAAAAAAACCCAAACCTGACTGCATAGTTACACCTCCTCAGCACCAAGAGGAGCTGGATCCCACCAGCTGCTGGGGCACGAGGAGGGGTGGGAGCTGCAGCAGCCACCCTGTGGCAAGACCGGCGGGCAGTCAGGAGGGGAACTTGCACTGGAGAGGCCCCCCCAAAGACATCCTGCCCCCCGACACCCAGCCACCCCCGCCAGGCACAGACCTGGGTGGCCACAGCTCCCCACGGCAGCTCGGGGACACAGCCCTGCTCAGCCCCACAGAGGTCAGCTCAAGTTTTAATGCCTCGTGGGGGAGGAACACAGTAAAATCTGTAGCAGGTAGGGAAGGAAACCCTAAGTGAGAGGGTTGGCAGGTAAATCTTTCTACAGAAAAGGCCAAACTCTACCCAGTGGGCTAGAAGTCTTTACCCCCAAAAAAGGCACCAAAAGAAAAAGTCTCTGGTATCATCAAAAATCAATTATCTAAAGCTACTTCTATAACTTCCTCTTTCAGGTTTTCTTTGGGATTGCACAAGGGAAGATCTTGCCAATACTTAATTTACCTACTTGCGGATCACAGAAAGGCAGAAAAGCAGCCGGTGGACAGGACAGCAATAGCAAACCCTTGTTCCGGTACATCAGAACTACGCGTGGTAGGCATTTAAGGATTTGCTCTGGGGTCACGCTGAAAAATACAAGTGAATTTGAATAGTGCTACTGATGCTCTAGTGCAGAAAATCCCACGCTTGTGCTGGAGCGATGCCGAATCGATAGCTCCTACAAACACAAACGTGTTTTGGGTTTGGCCTTCAGCAGCTGACATTGCCGCCACAGCCCGGGGGAGAGCGTGGCTCCATGCACCCCTGGGTTCGGGCTGGGAGCGTTTGCACTTCTGAGGAGCAAAAGACCGGGCAGGGAGTGGACTCTTTCATCCGGCACCTTGCTTGCGCGGGCAGGCTTCTGACAGGTACCGTGTACATGACAGCACGCTTTCTGCTTACTTTGAGTGCTGTAGGAAAACCAAATCCCTTCTTAGAATTGAAGAATTTGGGCCAGCCACCACAGAGGGGCTTTAAACGAAGGAAAAGCCTAAATCAGTACTGGCTGTTAAAATGTCATCAGAGAAAAGAGCAGCACTGTCACGCATGTCATAGCACTGGACATCTGAAGAAGTGCTCATTTTTTACATGGGCCATCTTCACAGTTTCATATGAAATAGCAAATTAAATTAATATGGCTTTTTTCCTTTTTTTTTTTTACCTGAACAGCTGATTTTACAGGAACATGAAGCCTCATGGGAAACAGTCAAGACATAAGTTACTGCTTCCCTGTTGAGACTTGCCAGCGATGGAATATATCGCGACACCCTGGCTCGAGCAGACGGATACCAAAACTGACATTAAATACGATGCAGGGTCTGACTAATACTGGGTGAAAGCCGACGCAAACATCAAACCCTGACGATTTTCAAAGGCGATGCAAAATTTGCTAGGCATGTCATGTCTTCGGCGTGGATATCTGTGAGCCTGTGTTGCACTTGCACCGCAGCCGGGTCACTCGGCCCTGATTTCCTGCTCATTCCCAGCATCTGTGAATCCTAGAGATGAGGAGCTGCGTGGTAAAGCTCTGCTCTTACCTCTCAGCTGGCTGCTGTGGAAACAGCAATTACAAGTTAAATTTCAACATGCTTAAGAATAATCCTCATTTTCCCTCTGGTCTAAGATTACCAGTCTTCATAGAATCATGGAATGTTTTGGGTGGGAAGGGACCCCCAGAGGTCACCCAGCCCAACCCCCCTGCAGGAGCAGGGACACCTTGAACCACATCACGTTGCTCACAGCCCCGGCCAACCTGGCCTGGAATGTTCCCAGGGATGGCGCCTCCACCCCCTCTCTGGGCAACCCCTGCCAGGGTTTCACCCCCCTCCTTGTAAAGAATTTCTTCCTTAGATCCAGTCTAAACCTACCTTGTTTTAGTTTAAAGCCATCCCCCCTTGTCCTGTCCCAGCTGGCCCTAAAATGCCTTAAACTGGAGTAAACCAGGGCAAATGCAAGTCCTTGCTTGTAGCCACAGACTGCCCCACCAGCTCTTCTGCCCCTGTGATGTCAGCCCTCCTCTGTCCCCGCTCCAACAGGTCCATGTCCTTCTTGTGCTGAGGGCTCCAGAGCTGGACTCAGGGCTCCAGGTGAGGCCTCACCGGAGCAGAGCAGAGGGGCAGAATCCCCTCCCTCGCCCTGCTATCCACGCTTCTCCTGATGCAACCCACGGTACGGTTGGCTTCTGGGCTGCCAGCACGCATTGCCGGCTCATGTCCAGCTTTTCATCCATCAGTACCCCCAAGTCCCTCTCGGTCAAGTCCCTCTTAAAAGACAGCATACAATTGGAGATGAAGGAACATGAAGCCTCCAGCTGGGACACACCTACAGCCTTCCCTCCTCCTACACAGGCATTGTCCCTTGCCTCCATTGGCACCAATAGCAACTTTGCTGGTGGTGGAGTCACAGTGGAACCTCAGAAGTTTTCCACAGTTCCCGTATGGGTCTGTACCTTCATGACGGCCAAAAAATTCTCAACATTGCAGTGAATTTGTGGAAAAATTAATATCTTGGAGAAGCACATGCAGCCTGTCCCGGTACCCAAGAGCTGATCTGCTCCAAACCAAAGCAGGCCTCAGACAGCTCCACGTGCCATGCTGTGATATTTTCTGTTGCCTTGTCTTTGGTTTTCAAATGTATCTAATTAAAAACCCAAACTAGTTCTCTCCCTTCTCCCAGTTACAGGCATCAAAACTGAAGGGCACAAATAGGGGCACTGGCTTGGCCTCTGCTGTTAGTAGACTGAGGCGGGTCATCGTATGGTTTGAGGTCCTGCAATTCCATCCTGCTCTTCCAGAGACTTTTCTTTCCTAAAAACCAAAACCAAACTTGTAAATATATTCAAAGAACCAAACCATTTCATTTTGTAATTTATATTTGCATTTAGGCAAGCATACGCATGTTTATGCCTTTGCTAAGCGTTTTATCTTGCTATCACTTAAACATTTTGCAAATGAAATAGTAATTACTTTTTTTTTCCACAAGTATTTCTGTACAGAGCAGTCTGGTGAGATGTAGGACTTCAGGCAGACAAGGAATATTCTGCATTGATCACAGAACGGGCGTACGAAGGAATCCGAAAACAGAAGGAGTTTCACATGTTTGGAATCAGGTCACTGAAGGTGATTCTTGTTAGGAGCTTTTAGGTGAAACTGCCCCATTGCTGCTTTCTGTTTCTGCCTGCTTCTTTAAATGAATACTTTTAGAAAAAAAATGTGCATTTCAGTTATACCTTCCTAATGTTTGAGGAGCAGAACGCAGGCAGACCTCGAGCTGGTCTCAAAGAACAAAACCAATAAAAATTAAAGAAAAAAAAAAAGAAAATCACTTAATGAGAAAATCACTGCAGCTCTTGAGAAGTATAAGTGACGGTAAGATTGTTGTAGTATATTGAAAACAACAAATTACAAATCCCAATCTTCCTTAACACCCTGGAAACTGAACTAAGAACCAACATCACCAGTGGGAACCTGAGCAGGAGGAGTAAGTGCCTAGGCCAAGGCAACAAAAGCAGGGTGAGGAACGCAGCCTTGTGGCTCCACACCATGGGCTAGATTGCAAGCCAGCTCTTTAGAGTGGTATTTTCTTCTTCGCTCTCCTCTAAAAACCTCTGCGTAGAACATAGAGTCAGAGCATCCTTAATGGCTGGGCCAATTCTCTGTCATTTATGGCATGAGAAACTTTTTGCTTCCCTTTTCTTATTCCCAAGGCATGTTGAAATGTTATGAACTCACAAACTTTGAAACCAAAAGACGCAGTTGTCTCAGTCTTTACAACTTCACTTTTTTACTAGATCGCCATCTACAAATTTGCCCTGGGAAGAAAGGAAATGGCGTTGGAAGTCATCACCACCTCTTCTGAACTCCACAGGGTATAGATGATTTAATGAAGCTTTGCTGCTTTATCAATAATAAGAACCATTTTGGAGAACAGCTCAAGGGAGAGCATAAAATTCTCTTGCTTCACAGACCATGCGGTACCCCGATGTCCGATTGCTGCTCAGAAGCTGCCCACATCATCACTTCTTCTCCACATCACTCTTAGAAAATGACGACGTAATCCGATGTTTGCCACTCGTGCATCTTGGGTCGTTGACTCTTCTCCAGCTGGACTAAAGCGGGGATGAGCACATTTCACATGTGAGCGCCGTGCTCCATGAGGAATGAAAGGTCAAAGGGCAGCAGGCAAAAGCTATTTGCCATTCAGTTCTAATTTCCCTCATAAATTATTAAACAATCCGTGATGCATTTCCATCTTTGATAGTCCTGTGGTATGAAGTGCAAGTCAATGGATAAGCTAATTGCAATAAGCAGAAGTGGTATTTAATGCACTGGACACTTTCAATAGCAAAGTAGTTCTAATTAGTGTTTCTAACTGATGTGACAGCAGTTTACAGAGCGCCAAAATAGTTCCTCATTTGTCAAGTGGGTCTGAAGCTTATGGCAGCTTTCTGATCATCTCCCTCGCCGCAGGACCTGAAAGCACCTTCAAAAAAGCTTTCTCTCATTGATCTTTAGTCAGATGCTGACTGAAAGGCACACAGCTTTGCCAGAAAGAAGATAGATAGATGCTGCACCAGCATGAAAATGTCACTTGCTTAATGAAAAAGGGTATCTGTTCATAACCCCTCCGCACGCGTGCGTATGCAGGCACATGCACCAGCCCGAACCCAGGGACGCTGCCAGCAGAGGCACTTTTGCGGAGCGTTTGAATGGGGGTGTAAAGCCCTGTCTGTATAAACTTATCATAGCAGACCATACGTGGCATCTCCTTATATATCTACACACATCTGTATGCATGTGCAAAGCCCTGTCTGTATGAACTTATAGCAGACCATACGTGACATCTCCTTATATATCTACACACATCTGTATGCACAAATATGACATCACACAATCTGTGACTGAGATGCAGAGATTTTAAAAGGTGCATTAAGCTCTTCCCTCTAGACCGTCCATCGAGTGTTAGGCATGCAGCGCATCGGATGAGCTACGCCATTAGTTTCAAAATGTCAGAATTTACTTTCCTTGTCTATGATTTTTCTTCTAATATATTGATAGTTCCGCTCTCCTGCTGTTCTCTGAGGGCTGAGGCAGTAAATGATGGTGTGTCAGATAAAGAGTGAGTATTTGCTGAGCACAGTCTCAAGAAAGTTCGGAACAGCTTTCCCTTTGTTACGCTTGCTTTACAGCCATCATTAAATAATTAAATATTGTGGTTAGTTACGAGATAAACTATGACATTTCCCCGTGTAGCTCAGACAACGTTTGAAAGGGCCCTAAAAGCATTTCTGAGAGGGAAGGAAGGAGGAACTTCTGAAAATTGTTTGTAAATCCACTGCCAAGTGGGTCTATCAAAAGCCACTCTGCTGAAATACCCGCACTAGACACCAGGAGCTGTGCTGCTGTGGTACAACCAGATTTTTTTTTTTTTTTGATGGCACCACGGGTGAACCATAACCTCACTTGGATGCTGGAGACCCACAACTCCCTGCAATGCATGTTCCAGAAATCCCCCAAATCCTGAGAACAAGAAGGGGACGTGCAAGGAATTGTAACACGACAGCCGGGTGGTACTGGCACCGCCAGGCTGTCCATCTCCCCAGCACCCGCACCAGAGAGCTTCTGGCCAGGCACCTTGGCTCCCAGGGTTGTTCTGGCAGCCAAATGCCTGGTGCAAAGCAGCATCCTCACCTGGCTGTCTCTCCCCGGCAGTCCTCCCTTGCTGGGTTTCTTGGGAACAGTGCTCAAAAGCCAGCAGATATTTCAGCAGTGCTGAGCGGAGCCTCCACCAGTCCATTAAGGGATGTTTAGGACTGCTTTTGGCTCCCTGCCTTAGCTTAAGTCAGACTTGAGGGAAACCCTGTCCCGCTGTCCAGTCTATGTGCTTCCTTAAAACAAAAGCTGAATTTAAAATGCATTATTTGTACCATATCAAACCAGTAAGAACGAAATGAAATAATAATGCAGAGAGAATAACTGCAACATCTTTTTCTTAAGAAAGGAGAGTTTCTCCACTACATTTTATATCCGGACTGGATCCTGAAAGGGCAACTGGTCTTTCCACAGGCAGATGACTCAATATCTAGAAACAGAGACCAAAAGAAAAACAAACAAGCAAAACTATTTTCTTTCAGCATGCCAACAAGCTTTAGCTCAGCGGTTTTTCAGACTCCAAAGGTCTGGTGCAGTCAGAAGCTGATATCAACTCTCCTTTCTCTCCTAAGGCTTATACTCAGCCTAAAAAAAAAAAAAAACAACAAAGCACAAACAAAAAAACACCCGACAGGGTAAAGATGACTTCTAGGTATGGACTTATTTTAATAACTACTAGATGCTTGAAGTTCCATGGCTACTCAGGCACTACGAAGAGCTTTGAAGCGAGCATGGTAGACAAGGGCGCCCAGTTGAGGGCAATGCCTACTGTCCAAAGAGGTGACCACTCCCTGCCTCTGGAGCCTACCTCTGTAAATATTCCATAGTTTTTAAATCTGCAGTTTGACCAGCCAGAGTAAGAGAGCCATTTCAGCTCAGTCATGGAGGCTGATACAGATAATTCCCTCCTCTTGTGGGAGACCACAGCTCAAAAGTGCGGGGAAGGCGATGTCACTTAGCGCAGCACAGGCAATTAGGAGTATGGAAGGGACCGGGTCAGAACACAAGTCAGAAATAATAGAGAGGATGCACTAATTGGAGAAGCTTTTTATTTTATTAGTGCTTCCATGTCAAATTAGTCAAATGGCTTAGGCACTTACAGAGTGACAGTGAAGCATGCACGCTGCGTGCCCGCCCGGCACAAAGCCGCACAGGGCTTCACATCTCCCTGCCTTTGCTTTCTTCTCCCTGCACTGTCTGGACTCAGGATCTCAGTTCTTGCACAGTTCCTGCCAGTGTCAGCCTGGCCAGTGATTAAGTTTAGTTAATAAATGAGAAAAAGTGCTTTGGCTAAAGCACCACCTGGAAATCATTATGGAGCCAAATCATAGCGGCTGAACCTCTTTAGCTTTGCAGTCTGGCTTCACTGCAGTGCAAGGGAGGCAACGCAGCCTTAAGCCCGTGGTGCCACAAAACCTGCCCGTGGTGGAATCAGCAGCGCTTTAACAAACCCGGTCTGAGCCAAGTGAGCGTGGATTTGTCACCTCCATCATGGCACAGGCCCCTCACAGGGGCAGAAGAGCTGGTGGGGCAGTCTGTGGCTACAAGCAAGGACTTGCATTTGCCCTGGTTTACTCCAGTTTAAGGCATTTTAGGGCCAGCTGGGACAGGACAAGGGGGGATGGCTTTAAACTAAAACAAGGTAGGTTTAGACTGGATCTAAGGAAGAAATTCTTTACAAGGAGGGGGGTGAAACCCTGTCAGGGGTTGCCCAGAGAGGGGGTGGAGGCCCCATCCCTGGGAACATTCCAGGCCAGGTTGGCCGGGGCTGTGAGCAACCTGATGTGGTTCAAGGTGTCCCTGCTCCTGCAGGGGGGTTGGGCTGGGTGACCTCTAGGGGTCCCTTCCCAACCAAAACATTCTATGATTCTATGATTTGCATGCTAGCTTTCAGGCTAGGCAGAGGATGGTCAGTGATCCTTCCTCCCTTTGAAATTCTCATACCCATTTTCTAAAAACAACCCAGAACCCTGTGCATCTTGGCTTAGATTTCAAAACATTGCCGGAAAACTCACTTTTGTAATGGAAGCGTGCTCTCTGCTTCTTCTGATGTCTACGGCTTTGAAAAGCAGACAGACTGTGGGTGATGGAGCTGGAACGCCTGGTTCACAGACTCTCCCCTTCTTGCTTGTCATTTCCCAAAGAGCTTAGTGTCAGGCAGGACAGAAGCAGCCAAAGCACCGTTGTTTTGCCGTCATTTAGGCGACTGTTTTGCAGAGCCACAGGTCATGGGGGCCAGTCATAGAAGCCCTGCTATCGAACTTGCATTTTCCATGCTTTAAAACATGGTATTCTCCTGTTTAGGTCTCAGACCTCCATAACCCTTGTCATCTTCCCAGCCCCTGTCTTAATTACGGCTCCTGTATTTTAGAATTTGTCCTTTTGTCATTTGATCCACTTATTGACTTTTTTCTCTGATCCCATTTTGTGTTGTCCCAGCGAGCCGCCCTGTCCTTTCATCAACTAATAACCTATACTTTTGCACTAATTTCTCACTAAACAATAGCTCTCCAGTTCCTTTTGTAGCTCTAGATCCGTTATGAATATTAATGGCTTCTTGCAGGCTCTATTATTTGTGGGAGAGTGTGCTGGTGTTTGATCTGTGGCTCTCTCTCGAATACACTGGCATCTCTGCAATTGGGGTTTGGGTCCCTGTCATGTTTTCCTACCAGATTCCTTTTCTTCATTTCCCTCTTT
>NW_009269998.1:1730798-1731257 GCF_000687185.1 Egretta garzetta
GTTGGAAGCTGTGGAGGACCTTTAAGCATTTTTCTTTATTAAGCAAACCTCCTCATACTGGGACAGTCTACGGTGATTTCTGCCCTCATTGTGGACTATTTCTGTACATTCCCTAAAGGTATCAAGCCATTCAGGTGGTAGCATGTAATTTGTTTTGTACTGTAGAATTCCTGCCATGCCTATATGTATTTAGACCACAGGCAAACCAATAAAGTTGTCATAGAAACAAAGCATTTCATGAATAAATCAATTCATAACAAACTTGTAAACTTCGAAGGACCCACTGTGCTTTAACAACCCATCTATTATATATACACACTAATCACGTTTGTAATGAACAGCATACATATACTACACATGTTCATTTGTTTTGTCCTGTTGGGCATCTTAGAAATATTTTTTAACACTTTCCTGTGTGTTGCACGTGTCTCCACAGTATGGAAGGGCAGAATTGGATGC
>NW_009269998.1:1731282-1738087 GCF_000687185.1 Egretta garzetta
AGGTTCGGTAAACTCTGGATGCCTTTTTCTTTTTACAAGCCAGCAAGGATTGAAAGTATCAGTGCAGTAATTCTTTTTCTAGTCACAGACAACTTAATAGGACTTCATCCACTCTTCGTGTAATTAGAAAAAAGCCCAGTCAATGGGAGCCTGATAAAAGAAGCAGATAATATTGCTGAGAGCCGATTATACAAGCGAAAGTTCCAAGGCTGAGAAAATCCTACCTCCTTTTACTCCAGTTTAGTCTCGCTGAAATACATGCATCCGAGGGAGAAACACTGCCAGAATTGATCACCATACAGTCTTGTTGCTTCCCCGTTTTGCACAGCGCCCTTTCACTAGCACTCGGGTGAGATGGGTGCAAAATCCTATCCGAGCAACACAGCACTCTGTCCAGGTGGGAATGGCCAGGCCAAAGAGGATGGAAATTTTTTTTTTTGGAGCCTCTTAGTCTTAACAGGCCCCCGATTTCGCATGGACGTTCATGCAGCAAGGTGCTATTTGCTGAGCGCTGCACACTGCATCTGCATTCCTGGCTACCTATGCAAAGCCAAAGGAGAACTTCTCAAGCGTGCCCATGAGAAACTTGCCTACGAACAAGACAGAAGAAAAGGAGCATGTGTTTCGGGATGCAAGGGGAAGAGAAGAAACGCTCATCCTTAGAGAAGAATGGTTAGCATTCAAATTCAGGCTGGGAATCTTCCCACTGGTAGACTTAGACCTGGTCCCATACGTAGACATGGCAACACAGGGGCCTGGAGGCCACAGCAGGTCCTTCCCCAGCACTGTACCCTCCTCTTCAGCCTCAAACGGAGGCATCTGTTATAGAGAAACACCAACCAACTTCACACAGCAGCACTGGTGGAAACAGATAGGAACAACGGGGTCGATCGTAAGCATCTAGCCCAGAAAATGTGTGCCTGAATAACGGAGTTGTAACGTAAATTGGTAGCCATAGATCCAAGCACACGAATGTGCCAGGCACAAGGTAGAGTCTCATTCTACTGATGCCAGTAATTAAACAGTAGGCTATAGTTTAATATCCCTCTGTAACCCATTAGTGCTATGCAAGCTTGGTTACAAATACCATTAGCTATACATACATCTCACTTCAAGGAGTTATTCTGAGACAGCAACAAAACCCCAAACAAATTGGGGTAATATGTCTTATAACTACAAGTTCAGAAACTTCTCCTCTTTGCAAGCCATTTAAGTGCTTTTTCTAGAGTCTCGAGGATATTGATTCATTGCCCGGCAGTTAAGAAAGCTCCAAGTATTTATTTTGTTATATTCCAGGACATGTACAGGGAGACAAACAAAGCAAGAATTTTAAAAAGAAAACTCCACAACGCATTTAGGCAGCCCGTTTCTCCACAGAATCCTCCCCGTTCACAACGGGAAGGCTACGATAAAGAACTTGGCTCACGGACACAGGCTGTAGGTCGGGAGGTTTTAGTGTTGTCTACGCGCAAGACAAAAGCTCTCAGTCAGTGCCGTCCAGGAATATGCTACGGGGAGCACGACTGGAAAGCAAAAATCCTCTGCTTTCCAATTTACCGTGCCTTCTTTTAGCTACATATTTTACAGATATGTTATTTCCATAGAACAATACATTACCCAGTAATTAGGTTCATTTATGGAATCAAATCAAGGCTGTCTAAATTTCTGCTGGGTAATGTTCTTCACAAACAATCCTCTCTCCTGGCTCCTCTGATTATTTTATGATTCCTCTTGCTTCTTGTCAGTACAGATTAAAGGTAACACATACTGCTGGGAACAAACATAATTTTCCAGCAGTAGCATTTTGTTTTCCTTAATAATTAACAAGTGCTGCTGACTAACCTTCCAGTATAAAATGTGCACCTTATCGAAAGGGAGTGGACACAGGTTAGAACAGCTCGCTTGGGATATCAAAATAAGAAGTGTGATTAAAGCATTAAAGATTTAGAGGTTGACATTAAGGGATGAAAGGTGGAATTACTGTAAATATAAAACTGTTCAGCATTAAATGGAATGTGTTGCACTTGAAACAGTCTTTCAAAGTGCTAACATTTCAGCATTAATTATTAATAGGAACTGACAGCTCATTTTTAATTTGAACCTAATGACAAGGTTCCTTAAGAGATAAATACAACACACTGGCTCGGAGGGTTTGTGGATCTTTTGAAAGGCTCCCCAGGTTGCCTAGCCCTTAATCTGCAAATTCCATATAGAATAACGCGCTGTCCTCAGCAGTGAAGGCACCCCGGGGAGCTCCAGCCGCCCTGGAGAAGGTCCCAAGGGCACGCCAGCAGCCTTCCTTCGCCCCTTCCCCGCCAGACAGGAGCTTTAGGACACGTGTGCCTCATCCTCCAAGCACTTCTCATCAGACCACAAATACCACATCCACCCGCCACTAATCACCTCATGTCTTTAGTGCAACGGCCCATCTCCTTTTCCCATTTGTCACCATTTTGAGTTGTGTCACCAAAACAACCAGGGTTAGGACTCCATTCTGATCCCACCTCGGTCACCAGCGCTCAGGGGTAAAGTCACTGCCATCAGGGACGCAATGAGGACATACACCACAAAAAAGGGTAGGACCCTTGGGGGGGTGAGGCCACATAGAAGCACCTTTGCTAAAAACTGCTGTTGCTGCATTTCCTCCGTTCATCAAATAAACTTTTGAAGTGTCAACTACCAATAAAAATACTATTATTTCATTTCTCCCATTGAAACTTTTATGGCTATATGCAACGCAAAAAAATTGCAATTTAGATATGAAATAGAACAACATAAATACATTCCATCCTATTTATGTTCTATAGAGAAAAGCATGTTAAATAGATTTTTTTTTTCCTTAATAGAAATATTTGTAGTAACACCTCAGATGCTCCTTTGGACATTAGGAATCTGCTAGGAGTGCGAAGTTCTAAATAAGCAGCCAGAATGAGGGTCAAACTCAGCTCATTAGCTTTGGCAGGTGTAAAGGCTCGTGAGTGACAGTGTACTTTCCTTCCAGCCACACGAACAAATTGCAGCAAGGAGACGAAGTGAAGATATATGGCCATCGCGTTCCTACAGGGGAGGTGAGAAACGGGGAAGAAATTGGATGGGGCAAGGAGTGGGGAAAACACAATGACAGAGGACGCCCCGTGGTTTAGGATATGGTTGAGAAAAAACGTTCAGAAGAAAAGAAAACGGAAGGAACATGCTGATGGTTTTATCTGCTCTTACTGACACATTCAGAATTCCTCAGGGGCTGGAAAGAAATGAGGCTGTTTGCAAGCTGGGCTTTGGCGGTGCTCAACCCCATCGCACAATGCGACAGGAATTAACTTGTGTCTATGAAAAAGCAATATTTGGCAAAGAAGAGCACTGAGGCCATGAGGCTGTCAAATTAAAGGACATCCAGAGAAGAAAAGCACTTGTGGACCGGTTTAATTCAACCATCGGGGTAAATGAAGAGTAAATAAGGGTAACAGGAGGAAGCAAGAGAAATCATTTTTTTGGAAATACATTATGGTTTCACTGCAAAGCCCACTGATGTGAATCTTTTCGGGCTTGGCTTTTCTGTTTACTTAGTGCTTTTGCTCTGCATCAAAGGCATTTGGGCTGGAAGTAGCATGTAAGGAGCATCAAAGCTACAAGGTGGCTTCTGGGAAAAACATTTAGCCAAAAATACTGAGAACTTCACTTCTGGTGCTGCCTGAGTTAGCGCTCCCTTGGTGCCGCCTTGGCACATGCAGCTCCTCTTCAATAGCTTAGAGGGAACCTGACGAGATCAGATGCTTTCCCAATTAGTGCCAGACCACTGAATTCTACCTGCTCATGGTAGTGCCAAGGCACGGAGTCTCTGGAGTAATTAAAAGTATAATTTGGGAAAGCAAGGGGGGTTGGGTTTGGTTAAATTGTCTTACAGAGAGCATTCCTATGCATGATCTCCCTCCACCACTAAACACCTGTATTCTGGCAAGCGGAAAAGCTGAGTTAAGAAAAGCTTCTCGGTTTATAGACAAAATAAAATTGCTAAATTCACCTAAATGAACCATTTAAAGCAATTTGCTTTCCCAGATATTACTCGGGACTATTTGCCACTTACGGGTTGTTAGAGAAGGATGAAATATGCCTAATGAAATACACAGCTATACAAAAGTCAAGGCTCTTTTTTTTACAAGTCATGCTTTAATGAAAGATGAGGCATTTTCTTGTAAGAGCATTGCCAGCGTGTGTATTTCTAAAGCATATTAAGAAATGTACAATCAGAAGCAGCATGCTGTTCCATCTTCTGCTCGCTCCCTTGAAAAAGTGACTGTCACAAATAGAAACTCTATCTGAAAAGGCTCGGCGAGCGCATCTTTTCTAGGAAAAAGAAAAGATTTCCTCTTCATTTGAAGATTTGATTCCAGGGATGACAAGGCAGTTTGCAGCTTCAGCATGTCTCCTGATTTTTATAAAAAGCCAGGAACGACACCTTCAAAGGCCCAGCTCCCAAGAATGAAACAAGATTTATAAATTTGCCTCTTAACTCCTAAATGTCTGCTTTAATAAGCTGGTTTTGATACACATTGCTTGCAACATGAGGATTCGCACGCGGGCTGGATAGTGCTTCTGACAGCCTCTTCCCATTTCAGCTTTCTGGAGGGTTTTCTGGGTTCCCCCCCGTCATGTCTTGCTCATCCCTCCATCACAGACCCCAGCTACATCCCACCACAAAGGCTCCCCCCTGCCTAACGGGAACACACGTGTCCTGCACCATGTCTGGAGGCTGCTCATACTACAGCACATCACTTTATTCACTTGCTATGAGGCAGGATTTGATCTGTATTTTGGCCCCATGACAGACACACCAGAAAAAGGGCCACAATATACTACGCACACACCCCCTCTTTGGAGGCTACACCGCCTGCTCCTGCAGCAAGCGTAGACATCCCATCTTTACGACATTCTAAATAAGGGCAGCAAGTGTTGATTTTGCACATATCTTGCCACATCAGAGCCCTGCAACACCCTCCTGAGGGCTTTTAAACCAGCAACGCACACTGTAAGTGCCTTGCATGCAGACAAGAAAACGTTCCACATTTCTCACTTCTCCTTCCTTCTTCCTAACCTCACAACCATAAAATCATAGAATGTTTTGGGTGGGAAGGGACCCCCAGAGGTCACCCAGCCCAACCCCCCTGCAGGAGCAGGGACACCTTTAATCACATCAGGTTGCTCACAGCCCCATCCAACCTGGCCTGGAATGTTCCCAGGGGTGGGGCCTCCACCCCCTCTCTGGGCAACCCCTGCCAGGGTTTCACCACCCTCAGCGTAAAGAACTTCTTCCTTATAACCACCTCCCCCCAGCTTCTGCAGAAGACAACACGACTTGGAGCAGACAAAAGAAATGGCAAACTTGGCCATCTGGGGAACCACAAAGAACCTCAGCTGGCAGAGACTCGATCTCCTTCCTGACTGCTCCGCTCCACAGGGCAGGCTACCATCAGCAAACCCCATGCACACTTGCAGGGCAATGCCTCATGCTAGGATGTAGGAGACAGCAGCAGCCCTAAGCTCACGGGCCACAATATTTTATTTTTCTAACAATATATCCATCCATAAAGCAAAGATGAAGGCTATTTCTGAAAACACAAAGCATCGTGCTCAGGTTTCTCCTTCCTTTTCAGTGAGATCCTCTCTCACGTTGCTTCGGTATCAGCAGTGGGTTTGCATGAGAGGTGAAGCAGCCTCGTTAGCTGTCTCCTTGCTTACATTACACAGGCCCCGCTCAAGGCCAGACCTTCAGCCAGAACAGACCCAAACCACATCCCTTGATGTTACTGCAGCTTTTCTGACGTGCTGCAGACAGGGATCTGGCTCACGATAGCCCTGTTGAGTACACGGCACGTTACGGAGGCAGCATTAACGCAGACACAGCTCCCTGCTCTTTGGAAGGCAGAAGCATCTCCTACAACCCAACTCCAGCAATTTATCCACCTGAAGGGACCCAACTGCAATGGCAACAGGAACCTTTTTTATTATTATTTCATCCTGTCAAGAGGAGAAAGGTGTGCATTTTTGAAGTGACACACAAAGGCTGCAGTAGTGGGAGTTTAAGAGGCTCTGCCAAGGAAGGAGAAAGCAAACTGTGTGTTTGAGGCACGTGGCGATAGGGCATGCAAGCCTCTAGGAAGCGGTGAGACATGGGGAGGGAAAAGGAAATGAAACCAAGGCATTGCAAGGCAAGTTTGAGCCCTGGAGACAGGCAGGGACCAGCACAGGGCATTAGCTGGGGAGGAAAGGCATGAAGCTGAGTCCCAGTCTGTGGCATTGGAGGACAAGAGGACATCAACATGGAGGCATCTGGGGGACAGCTGAAGATCTGAAGATTTGGGGTGGAGCAAAGAATAAATTGATTGAGTTGGGAGCTGTCAAATGGGGGCAGCAGGTTAAATCACATAAGAGGAGCTGGTAGGGAGAGAAATGGTCCTGCAAACCACAAGAATCAATAAAATAGGATTTAAAAGGGAAGACGCTGCTTATAGCAATGCTGACTAATAAAAATTGAATGGGACAATGAAAACCAAGACAGAACAAAGCAAATACAAATCACTGCCTAAATAGGAAGTTCCAGTACATATCTTCTTGGAGACCAAAGAAAAAGGCCACCATTCAGCTGGTGTAAACTGGCACAGCTTCACTGAGAGCCAAGGAAACCCTTCCTGTCACCGAGTCAGCCCCAGTGATGCCTTCAGGCTTCTCTAGGCTTCTTGTGCACTGCACCCCATCGCTTTATTAACTGTATCAGATCACACATGCAAGCATACAAGGCTAGCACAGGGGT
>NW_009269998.1:1738338-1752653 GCF_000687185.1 Egretta garzetta
CTCGCGTGGTGTGTCTCCCCCCCCCCCCCAACCTTAAGCACCCATAAATTGTATTTGAGGTAGAAGGGGGAGAAAAATATTCATACAGACTTTTCTCCATTCCTGAGAGATGCTCCCATAAAGAAAAAACTAAGGAGGCTTATTGTGTAATTGTTCAACGCAGTGATTTACTGCGCAATACAGCAAAGCTTATCGTGTACCTTCATTGTGAAATGCCGTGATTTACTGTGAACACAGCCGAGCTTATCATGGTGTAACTGTTCTGTGGGAAAGACTTGGCACCAGCCCGGGATAGGGTTTCACAGACCATTAATGATGACTGACAGGTTCATTTCAAATGAGTTATAAAAGAGTTCACTGTACAAAATCATCGCGCTGTCTGCGTGATATTCAGATATTTTAACTTCAGCTCTGTATAAACACTCCTTACCACCAAGAAATTACCAAACAAGCACATATATTATGAGACTGGATTGGTTTACATTTCTCTTGTGTTTTATATATTATTGTTAGCGTCAGCCTTCACATTTTCACAGTCTATACATGAGAAATTGAAACATTTCACTTTGCCTTCAGATTGGACTGGGTGAGATTATGTACAACCCTCCAACCCAATTACGAAATGTTAAATGCTCTCAGCTTAGGTAAAATATTTTCAAAATCATAAATCTGCATTTTCGAAGGCTGGGAGACATGTCTGTAAAATATAAAGTGGGTGCCTGACAAGTCAGATAAAGCCCAGCATAAAAATAACATAAACACCATTTAGCTGCCTGTTCACCTGCTTTCCTGTTGCTTGGCTGGGCTTAGCCATGTCGCACATTAAACTCGGACAAACGCGCTAAACCCCTGATCTTTGTGGAACCCCTATGCTCAAGGGGTCCTGCCCGTATAATTGGAGTCAGACACTGACTGCGGCAGGCGAAAGCAGAGACACCGGCAGATTTGAGTGGCGCTCAGCCAGCGCCATGCTAGAATTACACAGAAATAACAAGCCTTTTTACAGAAAGTTCCAAAAAAAGAATGGATGAAAATACCACTTGGGCTACATGGATGATGTTGAGTGTTAAATGCAAAACTGAAGCGGTCATCCAGCAGCTACCACCAGCTCAAGCCCATTCACTGCCAAATCTTGCGTACAACGCAAGGAGAGAAGACTGACTGCTTGCTGAAGCAGCCCACAGGGGCCAAGAGCTGTTTTAAATATTCATTTTCCCCCCTCCCCACTTTGTAAACAGCAGCTTGGGCTTTACACAAGATCAGTTCTTCATCTCATTTGGCCACACTATGAACTGTGCGTTATTCTACAGTGGAAGAACTTGCGCGTTGACCTTGCTAGCGTGAGCAAAAGGAAGATCAGAGAATGCCTAATGCCCAGTTTACTTCCAATAGCCCAGCGCACATCACTGTAGAGCAGAGCCGCTGGATCTTTTCTGTTGTTCAGTGTATTGGGTTTGCATAGCAAGGTTTTCATAGCAGAGGGGGGCTACAGGGGTGGCTTCTGTGAGAAGCTGCTAGAAGTCAACCCATGGGCCAAACCATCACATTCAGACAGGTAGATGCTAAGACTTGCTTTTCTTATTCTAGACAAAAGCCAGACCTATGGTAGGTCACCAGATGCTTCCAGCACACACTGGACTGCTAAGGATGCCCACCACCAAGACCCCACACATCAGGGCAGGCCGCCTTTTCCACCGCTCTGAGGAGCTCAGGACAGTTACCAGGGGCAAGGTACAGCCCAGAGAGCAAATCAAACACTCCCCCAAGATTGGTCTGAGCAAAATCCCTACTCCTAAAGGCTGCTTGGTGCTGATATGAAAAAAGTTCCAAGCACAACCCTGGGGTTTATACCTGGTATTTTCCACACTGCCATAGCTGTGACCATCCATATTCAGTCAGGTCTGAACTTGGGTAAATGAATATGGGCTGTACAAGCTGCAGCTGAAAAACGGCAGCTTGTGCATGTCCCCAAAAAACTCTGCACTTTTGCAGAAGAGCTCAACTTAAGGCAGCCCCATAAAATCCCCCCCAGTGTGATGAGGGGTGAAGCGAAAGCATGCTACTGGCATGGACACTCACTCAACCCCAAGACCACAGCAAAGAGCAGGTTTGCTTTACAAACAAGCTAAATATACTATTGAGGTGTTTCTGGATCACACTACACTAGCCACAGCCACACGAGGAATGTTAAAGCAATTTGTTTCTAAGAAAATCCCAGTTTTCATTGCTCCTATTGGAAAAAGCACGAAAAAAACCCTTGCACTGCTACAAGTAGGGAGCAGCGAGCCCACATAGCCAGAGAACAGCCCAGGCTTGCTTTTCCCAAGGAATCGGTGATTTACCTTTCTTATTTACCCTGGAAAACAGCAGGATTTCTAACTCCTGTTCTTATCTCTCAACGCTGTTTGGGGCAAACACCCGATTCCACTGACTGCAAAGGGGGCCGAGGAAGACGCTTCGTTGGGTTTCAGCACGTGACAAACCCTTCCAAGAAATCGGGGCCAAGGGAACATGCAGCAACGCCCACCACAGGTGACCCCACAGCACCATTCACCCCCCCACCACCTCATCTCCTAACCTGATTCACCCCTATTTTGCCACCGGATGGGCTGACCTATTAAAAATGTATCTGGACATACAGCTGTACCCTGTGAGGTACAGTTAGCTCCTTGCCGTCAGGTTGATTTAGGGAAGAGGAATATGCTTATCTCAAAAGGTAAAAATCACCAGGCAGGCAAGGAACAGCTGGCAAGTCTTAAAGACAAAGGGGAGGCTCTCTTCAGACACTTTTTGTGTATAATTTATGCTGTAGACATTTCACTCCGTCTAATTGCCCCATTTCAATCTAATGTCAGTTAATCAATGACTTCGGCATAGCATGGAGGTGAACTCTGGATGCAGAACAAATGCATAAATTTGGTCTGCCTTTTTGCAGGCTCCACTTGCAGAGCTTCGTCTTTTTGCACTTGCTTTCTGGAGTCGAAATTTCTTCTCTTTTGACTCATCCCCAAACACCCACACACTCCCTCCTTTGAGTCGCAGTGTTTTTGTATTTTTAAATCATGATTACACTTCTGTAAAATGTAGACTTCTGAAGTACCTCACCGCTGCTTTTTACTATTATTGTTTTATTATCCTGCTATATTTATTTGGAAGGTCTGCTCCTCAAGCCTACCCAGGTGGTGAGATCCCAGATGTATCATGAAACAAACATTGTGACTTTTTGCCTTGCTTCCAAAGTCTTGTTTTCATGCCTTTCTTCCCCTTATTCAACATATTCAACAGAACTTTTAAAATGAGAATATATTATCCCAAGTGCTTGGAGGGACCCACAGGTTTGGGTTTTTTTCATCTGCTGGGCTAATCTATGTAGAGCAGTTGGAAACAAAACCCATTTAGAGATTACGCCAATTAACGCCACATGTAAAGGATTGATTTGGCAGGTGCTCCAGGCTACAGCTTTTTGTGGGATGAGGCCCATTTTCTTCTTCTACCTTCTTCTACCTTCACACTAACACTCCATTTAAACAGGCACATCCAAATTCACATGTGGATACCCTGAAGGAGGACACTGCACCTATCCCAGGTGGGCACTTGCCTCTCCCTCAAAATCACCCTGTCAGAATCTGGTAAAAATCAGATTTTCTATTTTTTTTTTTTTTTTTTTTTTTTTTTTTACACAGTTCCTGAGAAATCAAAACTTCTTGGAGGAAATTTGGAAAATCTGCCAGAGCAATAATTTAACTGTCCAGGCATGATCCTTGAAACCCATAGGCTCGCTTCTTCTAGAGTCTAGGTCAAGCCCAGTATGGAGCTGGACAAAAGGAGGTGCTTCAGAGCACAGGTGAAACAGATGACACTGTTGTCCATATTTCTTCCAAATGGTGGGGAAGCTCAACATATGGTGCTTTTTTCTTCCTTTTTTAAATGGCCTACACTTTAGAGCTGTTCTGCTTAACATCTGAAATAGTGCTGCAGGTTTCTCAGGAGCTGGATATTTATTGAGGAGAGGTATTTAGGGGAATTTTAACTAGATCTGTTCTGCTACAAATCACTGCAGCCCTTCTCTTGAAACACTCCATGGGATTTGGATCAACTCATTGCCTAACACGCTCTCCTGAAGAGAGCAAAGAGACAAACCATCCAGCTTCTTTTCAGCTCTCAACCACCACCTCACCACCATCTCTTTTACCATGATCTGTGCAGGAGGCATGGAAACCAGGAGGCTGGTGGTTTGATTTATTGGATTTCTGAATAATGACTTCGGTTTGCACACAGAGCAGGTAGACACAAGGTCAGGCAGTGAGCAAGTGGGTCAGCACTAATTGCCCCAGAAATCCCCTGGCTGCCCAGGGGACCCATGGAGAGCTCCAGCTCAGCTCCTACCCTGGAGGAACCACAGCTCCTGTCCTCACATTTCTGGGGCTCAAAAAGTCTTTGAAAACTAGATATGAAAAACTAGCTCACATTCACATGGACTTACTTGGACACAGCAATTGCCCTGGGGTATCATTCAGCCTTCTAATATAAAATAGGGGATAGACACATGGGGCAGGGCAGGTTCCTCCAGATTAAGTAAACTCTATTAACAGATGTACTTACCTTGCCTAATCCATGTCTTCTTCCAGCAGGACACAGAGCAGCTTCAACCATGAGCCCCCAAAATCAGGCAAGTTCATGGTGGTGACACCAGTCTGATGCCATTCTTGGTGGTCAACCCACAGGTCAGGATTGGACACATCCCAGAGGTTGCAGACAGGTCCATGGCAACATGACAGGTCTGCCACCACATTGGGAGGTCCATACACAGGCCAGAGCCCAGATGGACCCTGCACAGGCACAGACTCCTAAGCATTCCTCCAAAAGAAACTGGCTCCCCAGGGCTGAGCTTAAATAGTGCTCCTGGCCCCATGGGTGGGGTGGGAAGCCCCAGGTGAGGATGATCAGGGCCATTAGCACCTATCGGAGCCTCAGGGCACCCCACGCCTGATTTATGGTTTCATTTCCTTTCTGTGCACATTTACAGCAAAATGGGGGTTTAGACTGGGTAATGCCACATGCCTAAAAAGAAAAAAAAAAAAACCCTCACCCCAAACCACCAAAACAAACCCCAGGTACCCCAGTGAAATTATGGAGAGAGGCCTCTATTAAAAATGCCGGCTTTGTGGTGGAGCCTCAGGTGGGGTTCAAAGTTTTATTCAATATTTCCTAGTCGAACTCAGCACTCAGGGAGCTACAATAGCGCACGATCAAACGCTCTTGTTTACCACAACAGGCCATCGTGCCGCGTCGCATTGTTGCTGGTACAGAAAATATTTAATATCAGTTTTGGAGCTGGAAATTACAGCTCTGAAATTTTCTATATGCTTTACCCGATATCCATCGAACTGTTATGCCCATTGTCCCAAAATAGGTGGAATTTGCCATTAAAAAAAAGCCTGATCAAGAGCCCACTAACGTAAACCTGCCTTTTTCTTCTGCGCGAGCAGAATAGGGCTACCTGGGGATATTTTTTCCATTGCCAAAAGAGAGAATCAGACCGATGATAGTTTGGCTCATCAGGAAGATGTATAATGTATTTTATCTTCAGCTTTTGAGAAAACCCTGTGTCAGAAACGTGTGCTGTAGGTGGAATAAATTCCCTGCTGTATAAAATTAGAAATCAGTCTGAGATCACATGTAAAACAAACATGGGCAACAATACGGTTGTTTTAAAAGCTATTGGATTTGTGCTAATATTCCTCTCTGAACGCACTATCATTAGTATTTTATTGATCAAAAAGTTCTTGGTATTTCAAGGGCTCTGATTACAATTTTCTCAAAATATGAGGAAAAAAAAAAATCTATTGTACCGATTATATGAGCAATCTGAAGTCTGTAGCGTGCGTCGCCTTTACAGGACAAAACAGTAGCAAAAGGAAATAAAAGCCAGTGTCAATCTTCGATGGAATTAACACAATTTAAAGCTGCTCCAGGCAAAACAATGAAATCTGTAATTTATTAGCACTGGATAACATCACCGGGGGAATTATTTAATGATTAACTACAGTGGGCTGGAGCCCGGGGTGAGGCAGGGTGGCTTATGGCCGTGCTCGGAGCGTGTTCTGCCCCGGAGCCGAAAGGGCCACCCCTTTCCAGGGGAGAGCAAGCCCCAGCGAGGGCCTCCGCGACGCCCCAGCTCCCGCTCTGCGCGGGACAAGGCTGGAGCATGGGAATTACGGAGGGGAGCTCCCCGCCAGCTTTGCGCCTGTCCGAGCGCTCCGGGCCGGCACTGAAAGCGCCAATGCATTGGAAGAGCTTTAAAAGCAAACCCAATGGAACCACTCACCATGGGAAGGGCGGGAGCTGCTCCGCCGCTGATGCAGAATTTATCATCAAGCCTTGTAGAGGCAGGATTTCACACCAAGTATTTTTTGCTAGAAAGAACTGAAAAGGTGAAAGAGCTACATGCTAGTATTTAATATTGTAGCGTAAGTGCTGGCAAATTACATTTCTGCGCTTCGTGGAAGCAATCTGCTTCTGTGACTAAACAGATTTCTGTGGCAGAGCTTAATGACGAGGCTCCGAGTGACCGGGGGAAGCCACGGGGAGAGGTGCCACGTTTGTCAGCCTCCCACGGGGCGCAGAAACGCAGGCGGCGTTCCAGAGCTGGAGACCAACAACCTGTCTGTACCCTCAGAAATAAGGGAAACGGGACTAACCACAAAGCTACTGCAATCACAGGCAGGCAGAACCGGCATAACCAAGGGCAGGCAGCCCTGGGAATAAGCCGACATCTTTTGGGAGCACAGGGGCACGCCGCCCTCCTCTCGCCCTTGCAAGCGGCTGTGTGGCTCAGCCTCGGTGGGCGCTGCTGGGCGCCCCCCTTCCAGCTCCTCCCTGCGTGTTTCGCCATGCCGGTGCGGGGAGGCTGAGCCAGCCCCATGGCACGGGGCGCCCGCACCCAGCACCCTGTGCCCGCAGAGCAGCTGCTCCTGGGGGGCAAGAGTGGGCAGGGAATGGGCGATAAAAGATGCGCCAGGGGAGATCTAGGTGGGACATTAGGAAAAATTTCTTCCCCAAAAGGGCTGTCAAGCACTGGAATGGGCTGCCCAGGGAAGGGGTTGAGTCCCCATCCCTGGGGGGATTTAAAAGCCAGGCAGACGAGGTGCTTAGGGCCAGGGTTTAGTGGTGGGATGGCAGGGTTAGGGGCTTTGTGATCTTAAAGGGCTTTTCCAACCTAAACGATTCTATGAATCTACAACAATTTTTGCAGCAGGTTAGATCACTGCAGACCTGGAAGGGACGGATTGCAAGCAGTATTTGGGCAACCCAGAGAGCCGTTGGCTTCTCCCCATGGTTGAACCACTCCCAGCTGAAGCCTGAGCTCCAGGTTTGGCCCTGGCACTGTCACTGTGGTTTGGCTGCAGGGCCACCTGCACTTGCCCAAGGCTGCTGGCTTGGTCCTGGCATTTCCCTCGCCGCACAGCTTTAGGACGGGGATTCTGACCACAGGTGTGTGGGACACTCCACCAGGATGGAGCCACAAAGCTTTGGAGCAAGTGAGGTTCCCCTCCTGGGAGCAGTTTGTGAAGCTGCGCCTCGGCGTGGCTTTCTATAGCACATGAGCAAGGGAGACACCTAATTCCCTTTATTATGTTTCATCGCCTGAAGACAGTGGAAGTGTTGAGCCAGAAATATCCTAGATCAACTTCTGCATCCTGGTAATCAAATAGCGCATGGGTTGTTGATTTAATAATGCATTTTTGCTATAGAGGCGCTGAGAGTGTGTAAAGCATCTCCGGTTTTAAGTATTATAGTCATTATAATCCATTGGGATATTAGCTGTGTTGCCTTGGTCATTTTGTGTCTGAGTTCTCTTTAAATTTGTCATTTTTATGCCTCCTCGGAAATGTCTTCAGATTGGCAGATCCTTCATCATCGTAAGCGCTGTGATGAGCACCAACAAAGTTCTTGTTGCTACAATTAACAAAAGTAAGGCCGTGTCCCCAGAGGCCATCTACAATCATATCTACACACAGATTGTACTATTCCCCCTCTCAATCTTGCTGCTGATTAATGGGGTGGGTTTTTTTCCTGAAGAATATGTTGTTTTTCTAGTTTGCTATTAGCCTCCACAAATGACTATGTGATGCAGTTTTGTGTCTCCAAGCCTACTGTAAATGAGAAACATTTTGTAGAATTTTCTTCTGCTCTTGAATTTTTCAACATGCACATGGGATAAGAATGTAACAAGACTCCAATAGAATTTTATAATTGGATCAAAACACAGTTCACCCACATACGAGCTGGATTGGTTGTGATAGATGTCAGGAAAAACTCTAAGGCGATACTAAAATTCTTTTATTCCATAACTGCCACATAAAATAGTACTAAAAGCCTGTGAGCAAAAGCCTCCTGGTTTGGCTGGGTTTAAATAGGAAAAGAGCAATCAGAGAGCGGATGGGGCACCAGTGAAATCAAATGATGCAAAGCTGGATGATAAGAGTGACGTCCCATCATAGAATCATAGAATCACTTTGGTTGGAAAAGACCTTTAAGATCATCGAGTCCAACCTTTAACCTAACCCTGCCATCCCACCGCTACACCATGTCCCTAAGCACCTCATCTATCCTTCTTTTAAATACCTCCAGGGATGAGGACGCGACCACCTCCCTGGGCAGCCCCTTCCAGAGCCTGACAACCCTTTCGGTGAAGAAGTCTTTCCCAATGTCTAGCCTAAAGCTGCCTCCTGCCTCCATTTCTATTTCAGTTCTGGACACGTTAATCATGGCTAGATCATTTCCACCTTGGATCCAAACCAGGAATGTACCCCATCCTTGGGAAGAACCAGAGGCTGAGACCTCTCCCAGCTGTGTGTAACATCTGCATGCAGCTCCTCCAGCTGCCGGTAAGACCATATCAGATCTGGTCCACCACCCAGATGCAGGACTGGCCAGAGCATGCGTGTCCTTTGGGGGTTTTTTACTCTAAAGCTGAAATACTGGCTTGATGCTCCCAAGGAAGAGGCAGTGACCTTGCCGGGAGGGTCTGCAGGAAGATGCCTGGCCCCACCAGCCTGGGCTGAAGGACCCCACTGGCCCCACGTCCCCTGCGCCAGTCCTGCCCCAAAACCCAAGTTGCTGCCTACCACCCACCCCACTGCCTGGCCAGCAGCCTCCAGCCACCAGAGCTCAGCCCCTTTCCCCTGTGCCAGGTACACCCAGCCTGGTGTCCTGCCGCGTTATCCCACACAGCCCCGCGTGTCCGGAGCCAGGGAGCCAGGGTGGGTGAGATATGGTGAACGGCCCTTCCTACGCTGGAAAGCCAACCACCAGGAGCTGTGCTCTGAGCTGCCTTCCTGGTCAGTCCATGCCCCAGCGCTGGGGCATTGCCCTCAGCTCCAGGAGCATCAGTGCGGTAAGTCAACAACTACCGAAATGCTCCCATTTCCCCAGGAGGCACGAGGAGAAGCGGTGCTGGAGCACTCTCAGCTCTGCTCTGGTGAGACCTCACCTGGAGCCCTGCGTCCAGCTCTGGAGCCCTCTGGAGCTGTTGGAGCGGGGCCAGAGGAGGGCTACTAAAATGCTCCGAGGGCTGGAGCCCCTCTGCTCTGAGGCCAGGCTGGGAGAGTTGGGGTAGACTGGATCTAAGGAAGAAATTCTTTCCAGTGAGGGTGGTGAAACCCTGGCAGGGGTTGCCCAGAGAGGGGGTGGAGGCGCCATCCCTGGGAACATTCCAGGCCAGGTTGGCCGGGGCTGCGAGCAACCTGACGTGGTTCAAGGTGTCCCTGCTCCTGCAGGGGGGTTGGGCTGGGTGACCCCTAGGGGTCCCTTTCCACCCAAACCATTCCATGATTCTATGATTCACCTACGGTCTGCGGCAAAACCCCTCCGAGCAGCACCCTTGGAGGAGGCCGAGACACGGTGCGGCAGGGCGGGAGACGAGGATGAGCTCATGCCGCGCCGCCCGTGGCGTGCAGCAAAAGCCTCCTCTGTCTGCATTAGCCTTTCCGCAGCAGAGATGTCGTCACTCCGACCCGCGGCCCCCGAGGAAAGCAAACAAAAGCAGGGAGGGCAGAGCCATCGTCAGGCCCTGCCGAAGCCCCGGCACAGCTCACCGTTATTGTGCGTGGGGCCTGGGTTTTATGTCAGCGGCACAACATAATTAATTAGATTCAGACTAGATGAGAATACATTAGACACAGTGAGACGCTACCTTCCTGCCTGTCCATCCTTGGAAGAGCTGGGCACAGTTTCCTTCCTTATGCATATTCCCTTAATAATATATTTGTCACAAGGATTCTTCCTACACCCATCTGGCATATAGATATTTTTCCAAATTTGTCATTTTTTATGTTCCAAAACCTATTTTACTTCAGATGCTTTCATAATGAAGCAGCAAAAGCCTGCCATAGCTTGATATATGGAGCAGAAATCACATCTGTGCCAGGCTGTTTTCTAATCAGATAAAGCACTGAATACCTGCAGTGCTTTTTCTTCTGGCCTTTGAGTAGATGTACCTGAGTGACTTCCAGTGCTCGTCTAGCCTTGCGTTCACAATTAAACCACAAAATGCCACTCTTAATTTTAGCTTTCGGCTAATTTCAGTGCTTCTAAAGCAAAAGCAAAAGCACCATTAGAATTGCCTAGTGGCCCCCCGCCCGACACAAACCATGGAAATTCGTTCTGCAGCTTGGGCACCAGCCCGAAAACCTGTGCTTGAACTAGAGCGTACCTTTCAGAAGGGCATTTGCTCTCATTTCTTCCTTTAACACTGTCGTTCCCACCATGCAATTCAGGCATCTGCTACGAGTGAGCGCTGGAAGTGGGCAACAGGGTGGGGACTTGGATGAGTTTGTTCCTACCAAATTTGGGCCCGAGACAGAAGGAGAAAAAGCGTTGCGATGTCCCATTTTCATCAGCACCGTAAGTCCATGGTGCAAGGAACTTCACTGAACCCAGCAGAGTCGCAGGGAGGTGCTTCCACTTCCCTCCCAACCTCCCCCTGCCCTGCTGCAGCTCAGCTCCTCGCCGCCGCCAGGCTCCCTCGCATGCACGCGACCATCAGGTGGGGTGGATTCAGCAGGGGATAATTTCATCTGAAGCCACATGAACTCCCCAGACACACTGCCTGCTCCTCATGGCACATCCCGGGAGAGGCTTCTCTGGCACGGCAGAGCCAGGAAGGCTGATGGCTTGTGGCACTCCCCCATGCCAAATCCCAGGAGAGAGTTCCTCCTACTTTGAATTTCCTCTGTTCATATAAAGCAAAAGGACAATCTGAGACATTGCTCTCCGTAGAGTTCAAAACACAGTTTGAAGTGTGAATTTTTCAATATTTGAAGCATTGGCTTTTATGATTTATTTATTGATATTCCAGGACAAGCATCGGGGAGCGTAGCTGGTGCCTGCTCCAAATATAACAACAATCGTCGAGTGAGTAGCGATGTTTCCACGGACATTTTGTCCATCGCTATGCAGATAAATTTTGTCTCTGCACAACAACGCCAAGTTATCAGCGGGTAAGATCAAGCATTTTGGAGAAACACTAAAAAAAACAAAACAAAACCCCAAACCCCCAACTCCGGGTTGATATTGTTTCATTTCTGACAGTCGCATGTACTTGATGAGCAGAACCTGACTTTCTGCCGGGTGTGACTCAGGCGTAGGAGGTGTGTGGGGTTTGCTGTCTCTTATCCCTTGAGTCCACCTTGTAATATTGCTGGTATCCGTGTGTAACAGATAGTGTTGTGCACTGAGCTGGAAGATAATAAATAGATGTGAGCTGATGATTTACAGGAGGGTGCTTGGAACTCCTTGAACCGCTAGGGAAGGGAAAACCGTGCCGGTACAAGGTTGTGCTGTCAACCTCGCAATAGTTTTTCCCCTCTCCTGAGGGCAATTTCTCCAAGATGTAACTTGCTTTCTGCCTCATCATCTGGAAATTCACAAATCAGAGGAATTGTGGTTAATTACTGAAATGGCTGATCCATAGATTCTTAGCTGTCAGAGCCTGGGGGGGGAGGGGTTTAATTGTTGTTTTCCTCTGAAAGGATTTCTCCTAAAGTGATGAAATAACTCACATTAATGAAGATTGCAAATGGAAGACTTTTGTGACTATTTCCAGTTGTTGAAAGGATTGCTTACTTAAAATGCATTGCTTGCTTCTGCGAAGAAACTTGTATTTCTCCAAACAGCCAGAATAAATTTAGCCCTAAAACATTCATAACGAAGGATGAATGCATATTCAGGCTAACACTGTCTGTGATCTCTGATCATACAGTAGTTAAGTTATACAATCACAGTGATTTATGGTACTAAACTGTGGAGCCTCATATCTGCAGGGGTGTGGATACAGGGGTGGAACTCTCATCAGTCAAAAGACTATACTTGTTCAGCATTGGGATAATTAAGGCAGACAGTAAAAAAAGCATGAAATAATATTAAAAAAAAAAAAAAAAGAAATCAGAATTTCTCTTTGCATAGTGTTATTAAGCAACCCGGTGCTGAGCCACCTCTTCAAAAAGCTTGCCTAGAAATCTGCTTCTTGCCTTGTAGCGCTCGGTATTTGTGTTCTTCGTATTCATGCCGAGGGTGTCGGTGGAGCAGTTGTGTAAGGCACGTCCTGCCCTCGCCTTCGACAACCCAATCACAAATGCTGGCCACCTTGCCAGTGTATTCCAAGACAGAGACAAAACAAGAAGGAAAAAAAAAAAAAACAAACCACAACCTACAGGCAATTTTCAAGGGCAAATTTTGGAAATTTCCCTCGTCCTCTTGGTAGCGCTTTCCTTCCAGTAGACTGATATCAGGTAGAGGGAGCGGGGCATAATGAGGGGCTCGTGCGGGGGGACGGTATTAATCAAACAATGTTCCCCCCAAAAAAAAGAAAAAAAAAGTTTAATTAACAGCATATTTTGTAAAAGCCACATTTCATTACTGTTTGTTAGGGAGATGGAAGCATGCACTGGAAACACTAATTCTAATTATTGCTTCAAGTGGGAGTTTTTGGCACCGGGTCAAGGGATAAGAGAAGAACGTGTGAATCTGTGCTAGCGCGTGGCAGTCGGGCTCGCCGTTTGAATAAAGCCAGTTGCTTTCTCTTGGGCTGCCCGGGTGCCGTTGGGTGTTCTGGAGGAATCCGACACAATCAGCCTGTTCTCCGGTGGACATCCCCTTCCTGCAGACTCAGGGCACCTCGCCTCTTCTGCCACTTATTAAAACGAACCGTTCCTATTAAAACACCATATTTTTATTTATTTTCTTTTTTTCCGGAGAGATGACCAAATAGATATTAGTAATGACATCATGAAAACTGTTTTGTTTAAAATGAACAGTCGCGCTTGCGCGATGCAAAAGCAACACAAACCAACTCCATTTCATTTTGGGAGAGATTGCTTCAAAAAGCTGGGTTTCTTTCTTTCTATTAGAAGGTGTTGCGGAAGGGATGTGATGTGTGCTCCAGGAGAGTGCCAGCTTTTACAGCTATTAGAAAGGAGGAATACTGTTTCTAGTGCTCTCCATAGCAAATAATGTATAATTCATGGCTTTCATTAGCATGCAAATATGATCCATGGTCTCCTATGTTTATATCTCCTAATAATCTATTAATGGTTTTAAAAGTAAAGGGTAATGGAAACATTTTGTATGAGCAACATTTACTCATGGCTCTCTGTGCTTTTCTCTAATTGTGTAGCATAAGCATGTATGGAATTAAAACAGAAACAATGCAAATTAATTAACCCATGGCTCTCAAATAAATATTTATTGAACAGAGGATCCATGCCCAATAATTTGCGATTCTGTAAAGACAGACCCTATTTTCACTAGATGACAACCTGCCTTAGAAAAACCCATGCATGGGCGGGGGTGGTGGTGGAAAGGTGCTTGTATCAAAACTGCTGCTTGCAATGACCCCTCGGTTTGGCAATAGCGTTTGTACACAGAGATTTCAGCTTCCCCATCAAACACGGGTGGAACAAGAAAACAAAGAAGCATGGGATTCCTCTTGATGACTTGGACTGTTTCAGTTTCCTTTGCAGAAGGATGGGCGAGATTTCATCCAGATGCAACCCTGCCTAGCATTTTAGGATCAGCTACTCTCCACTTCCATACTCTTACCTGCAAATTTAGAGGCGTCCAGCGGAAAAAGTGCCCAAACCCACTTTTTGCTATTGTCACAGCAGTTTATACAGCGTTGGCAGGCAGATAGTTCCAGATTTGGGTTGGTTTTTTTCTCCCCTGGGCACTTGCTGCTTGCAGGTTTGCATGGTTTTCCTCCTACTCCCTGCGGTGCCATCACACAACCCCCCGTGCCCGAGTGCTGCCACCTT
>NW_009269998.1:1752900-1761972 GCF_000687185.1 Egretta garzetta
ATTAATCAAACAATGTTCCCCCCAAAAAAAAGAAAAAAAAAGTTTAATTAACAGCATATTTTGTAAAAGCCACATTTCATTACTGTTTGTTAGGGAGATGGAAGCATGCACTGGAAACACTAATTCTAATTATTGCTTCAAGTGGGAGTTTTTGGCACCGGGTCAAGGGATAAGAGAAGAACGTGTGAATCTGTGCTAGCGCGTGGCAGTCGGGCTCGCCGTTTGAATAAAGCCAGTTGCTTTCTCTTGGGCTGCCCGGGTGCCGTTGGGTGTTCTGGAGGAATCCGACACAATCAGCCTGTTCTCCGGTGGACATCCACTCCCTGCTGACTCAGGGCACCTCGCCTCTTCTGCCACTTATTAAAACGAACCGTTCCTATTAAAACACCATATTTTTATTTATTTTCTTTTTTTCCGGAGAGATGACCAAATAGATATTAGTAATGACATCATGAAAACTGTTTTGTTTAAAATGAACAGTCGCGCTTGCGCGATGCAAAAGCAACACAAACCAACTCCATTTCATTTTGGGAGAGATTGCTTCAAAAAGCTGGGTTTCTTTCTTTCTATTAGAAGGTGTTGCGGAAGGGATGTGATGTGTGCTCCAGGAGAGTGCCAGCTTTTACAGCTATTAGAAAGGAGGAATACTGTTTCTAGTGCTCTCCATAGCAAATAATGTATAATTCATGGCTTTCATTAGCATGCAAATATGATCCATGGTCTCCTATGTTTATATCTCCTAATAATCTATTAATGGTTTTAAAAGTAAAGGGTAATGGAAACATTTTGTATGAGCAACATTTACTCATGGCTCTCTGTGCTTTTCTCTAATTGTGTAGCATAAGCATGTATGGAATTAAAACAGAAACAATGCAAATTAATTAACCCATGGCTCTCAAATAAATATTTATTGAACAGAGGATCCATGCCCAATAATTTGCGATTCTGTAAAGACAGACCCTATTTTCACTAGATGACAACCTGCCCTAGAAAAACCCATGCATGGGCGGGGGTGGTGGTGGAAAGGTGCTTGTATCAAAACTGCTGCTTGCAATGACCCCTCGGTTTGGCAATAGCGTTTGTACACAGAGATTTCAGCTCCCCCATCAAACACGGGTGGAACAAGAAAACAAAGAAGCATGGGATTCCTCTTGATGACTTGGACTGCTTCAGTTTCCTTTGCAATAGCAGAAGGACGGGTGAGATTTCATCCGGATGCAACCCTGCCTAGCATTTTAGGATCAGCTACTCTCCACTTCCATACTCTTACCTGCCAATTTAGAGGCGTCCAGCGGAAAAAGTGCCCAAACCCACTTTTTGCTATTGTCACAGCAGTTTATACAGCGTTGGCAGGCAGATAGTTCCAGATTTGGGTTGGTTTTTTTCTCCCCTGGGCACTTGCTGCTTGCAGGTTTGCATGGTTTTCCTCCTACTCCCTGCGGTGCCATCACACAACCCCCCGTGCCCGAGTGCTGCCACCTTCCCTTTCCCGTGCAGCCAGGACCCTGGCCCCATCGCCGAGCCCTCATCTTCCCCCCCCCCCCCCCCCCCCTCTGAAACTTCCCAGCGGGGATCTGCCCAGGTAGTTCTTTCACTTCTGTATTTATCAAAAACCACACAAAGAGAAACAGTGCAAGACATGGGCACATCGGCTCTTTGTAAAAAAAACCCCAACCCCACATATAAAGCAATGGTGCTGTAGGCAACAATAAACCATTTTAATCAACTAATGGAAAGAAACATCCTGCAAAGGCCAGTTTTGATGATTTTCATATTACATCCCATAAGCACCGGGCAGTATTTTAGACCAGGGTCAAGGACCTTTTCTCTGAGGCTGAAGTGTTTGTCTGAGCATAAGGAGAAAAAACCCAATGCGTCGATCCCCACAGCATGTCTCTTCAGTTTTAATAAAATATGTTCCTCATGTCACATAATGACGGGAGGAATGATGGACTTCTACACAGTTATTAACAAATAAACATAGGGTCTTTTTTAAAAAAAAAAAAGCATATATGATGTAGGCGCCCTTTATTTTCCCAGCTACTTCCTTCCGATGATGCTGATTTCTCAGTGAAATGAGAATAAATGACTTCAGGCTGGGAAACCCAGGCTGGACTTTCACTCGGCATCCTTAGCTCAGCCCCTCATGCTCCTCCCGGTAGGGCCGTAAGCTTGTGTCAGTGTTTTCATCTTCCTCTGCGATGACCTTTTTCAGGTTCACCGTGACTAAAAACTCAGTCTCTCATCCACACTCTTGCATGTCCCACCTCCGTCGTGCCTTCCTTCTCTCTGAAGCACGGAGGAATGCTTACGTGCTTGTAACCCTTCCAGAAATGAGGATTGCCTGACAGCTCTGGCTGTGTCAACTGGGGAAGCTGGGCGGTGGGTCCGCCAGGAGAGAGGCAGTTCAGAAAACAGTTTATACGTTATTTGTATCGACCTATGCATGTAGAGAAAAAAAAAATTTGATTTGTTTCATAGAGGCTACCTGTCAGTACAAACACAGCCACATCCACGATGAAAACCCGCCGACTGTACACAATAAAAAAGCCTGGTGGCACCTACACTTCACAGTTCGTTACAGATTTCCTTAATTAAATGAATGTAACCAGTTGATTAGACTTTAGAAGCTCTGAGAAAAGTCAGATCCACTTATGCTGAAAAGTAGGACTCAGAAATAAATTATTCACAGTTGATTAGACCAAGACAAGCATTTCTCAAACATTTCTCAATACTTCAGCAAAAGCGACATATTGAACTCTATTTTACTGTGAGGCTCCAAATGGCAATTAACAGTCCTAAGCCGCATATAAAACCCAGTATGAACCACGTTTACAAGAACATTGTGTGTGAATCAAATTACGTTATCTTTGGTTTGAAGAACTTAGAAATAATTGCCAATAAGTATTCATGTATAGGACCAGTTTTTTGAAACAAGTTATTTTAATTACTACTAGTGTCAGGAGTACGTGTAGGCGATTTTATTAGACTTAATGTGTTTAGTGAAGCTCCCTGAACTGGAGCTGGTTTATTTCTGTAGAGGATGAAATCTTTAATATATCTTTATTATTCTTACTTTCTAATATCGTATTTATTCCTAAATGAAATCCCAACATTTGATGCTTTTGTCGCTTTCATAGAGAATACCAGCATGAAGCACGGTGATATATTATCATCAAAAAAACCTGAACATTGTGTAGGTTCGGCTTTCTATATAGCACACTTGTAACATAAATACCCATCAAACTGCACGTGTTTAGAGCCCTCTACATTTGTACCCACACCTGGACCCCTGACGCAGCAATGTACGGGAGCCTTTCCATGAAAGGATGTGACTGGGAGAAAAGGGAGAGGGGGAAAAGGTCCCTAAGAGGTGAACATCTTGGTCCTGAAAAGTCATCAACAGCCTTGCTGCTTTTAGGTCATTTACTTAGCAGCTTTTTCACATCCATAGCAACATTTTTCTCAGATATGGAGTTCCTTGAACCCTCCACATCCAAATTGTTAAAAAAAATTTATCAAACAGATGATATCAGCGACTCTGTCAATACATGATGCCAAGAAGGCCATTTCGAGATATCCATACATGCAAATGATCAAATCGTAGCACGTATGTCAAGCCACCTTTCACGTCACACGACTTGTGGATTTGCTTCCGTTTCTGTTTTTCTCACCCGCCGAAGCCATACATCCACGCAACTTCAAACATTGCCCTTTGAACGTAGAAAGGAGTAAGGCAATAACGCTAAAACAGTGTGGCGCTTCACGATAACCCATATTGTACATCGCCCAGTTCCAAAGGCAGACTAATTCCTCCACATGCGTTATCCCAAACACATCAATCCCAGGTGGAGGTTTTACCGACGTCTGCAAACATTCATACTTTGAGGAACACAATGCTTATGCACTTTACTGCTGTGATATAAATTAGCAGTTTCCCCCTCTTCATTGCCACAGTAAATCCACACAGAAAGAACTGTTGGTATATACAACAACATCAAAGAGCCTGAAATAGGAGTAGTGAATCGCAGTTATAAAAATAAATTTCTAAAAAGAAGAGAGAAGAGAAAAGGAGACGAATGTTCTAATCTTACCTTCATCATAATCTTATTAGCATTTCTCAGTGAGTAGTTCAAGTATCAGTCTATACTCTTATGAATCTGTCTCATAAATATGTCAAGTGCAAAGTATAGTTATTTTAATAGTCTGTGTTGGTGGGCCATCATGGATTTAATTAAGAGACAACTAGTGTATGAAATATGACACAAAAGCACCAAACTAAATGGAGAAATGTTTTACTGCAGATTTAAATCAGGGACACAGAAGTAATGATGATCTGGCCTTAGAAATCCTACTTAAATTTAATTAATGCAGGCCAGCACAGACCTGTTCAGATAGGAACAAAAAATAGAGGCATTAAAAATAATGATTTAAGCTATGCTGTGTTATTTATAAAGACATTTGCATTATCTCCAACTGCATTATGTTATTTATAAATGTGTGTTGGTTTGTGGCTCTTAAATTAATTTTAAAAGGCTGGGAAGGCAAGTCCAGTAAAAATGGTTAAAATATTCCTTTCAGCTATCCATTTTTATGAAATGAAGCCTTTCTGAAGCTCCCTGACTCATTTTGAAGGGTCTCAGGATGCTCAAATCATTCTGCTACGAAATTGCCAATATCCTTCTCAGGTTGCAATGAAAACTGTGTTATTTTCCACCCAGATCTGCTCTTTCTTGATCTTTCTCCATCTTCGCAAGAAGCAAGAGCACAGTCAGCAGTGTGAGGACGCCGGATTACATCTTCAAGCACTGCACAGCCCTCCCTGCTGTCATTCTGGTGCGCTGTTTTGACTTCATAGGAGATTTGGCAAGAAACGATGTTTTTCAGAAGCAATGCAAGAGCACGTATTTTCACGTCAAAATTCCTTACCACTTATACGAGTTTAGCACTGGTTTAGAAAGAAAGAATCTGATAATTCCATGAAACTCCCCCAATATCTCAACCCCATCTTGCAAAATCGTTGACCGACAACCACCTCGGTTGCACAGATGTTGAAAGCAAGGCTTACTATTGATTCGTAAGGGCACAGAAGCAGACTCCGAAAATGTACGGTCAAGCGTACGCCTGTCTGGCTGTAGGGATTGATGCCTTGGTCAGCTACAGGGACGACATTTATACACGATTTTCATGTCGAAGGCTTTCCATTTTATTAATCTGATCCAGCAGGTACCAGCTATTGCATGTTAACTTTCTCCATTCAAGTGGCTTCCAGTCATTTAGATTAGAATAACCTTTAATTGGTTGGTTGCTCTAGCAGGCAGTTAAAGTATTCATAGATTTTATTAACCTTTTATTACTAAAGGAGAAGAAAAAAGGCAGTGGCCAGAAAGCATCATTAAGTGAACTTCATCCCTGTTTTCAGAATACTCAGAGCCGTGGACTCTAGCTGCTCTCCAAACACCATAATTTGGACTGCCAGGAATGTAATAAAAACTGTAAATTGACACAAAAATGAAAGTGCTTGGGAGAAATAAATTCATAACTACTTTTATTTTTTGGTGAAGAAAACATCAAAGGTTTGCAACTCAGCCTGGAAGGCAAAAATGGATAAAAGGATAGTGCCTATAGTTTCAAAATATTTTTCTCTTTAATGAACAGTTGAAAATATCCATAAATCTCTCCCAGTATCACTGTATTTAAAAAGCAGTCAAGTCTTTTGTGCCTGACATGTTTATAGTAAATCTATTCTCATCTGTCGTGTTTGCATAAATTGTCCAAAAGTTCATCCTGTCTTGGCTGTCTTACAGTATTCATTAGTATTGAAGTCATTTTTGGAGTAAATGAAGGGAAAAAATGCCCAGAAATTGAGATAATGCATAGAAAGAACCAGACTTCTGATGACTAACAAGAACAAACACAGCTTTATTCAGCTAAATTCACAGAAATTTGTTTCTTATTGCCAGGCATGAAGTAAACAGTGTGAATCGTGTGCGTAAGCGCGTAATGAATAAATATAGGCAATCGGGATGAAATTCTGAATAATATATGATAAGGCAATAATATAGTCCCAAACAGGGATTTACGTGGACACCTAACTAATCAAACAGCTCCTGTCGGAGGTCTGCTGTGAGCCATCACCTGGATTTAGCACACCTTTGCACCGTCCGCTGACAGTACGAATTACAGTGTGGAAACACAATCTCAACCCCAATCTTCCACCTTCTTCCTCAATTAAGGAAACATATATCGCAAAAATGAAGGAAATAACATTGAAGAAGTACTGCTACATGGGTACAGGCTGAAACATGGGGCTGGCTGAGGCCCCTGGGGAGGGATGGAGGGCGGGGAGGCACTGCACAGCCAAGAGCCCCCCACCTTCCCGCAGGACAGAGGATTCGGGTGCCCCCAGCCTCCAGGGCTCATCCTGGCTTGGCCGTCCCCTCCATCCAGAATGTTTCCCAGCACCTACGGCCTGGCCATTTGCTCTCCCAGCTGCAGTAGTTGGAGGCATCTCCATGTCCCCACCTCACTGGGCTCAGCGGGACCCAGTGGGTGTTTTCGGGAGGCAGTGGGAGCATGGCCCCCGTCCCTTTGGGGAGGCAGGAACAAACGCCCAGCTTTCATCTTCTCAACAAGCACACCCAAATTCAAAAGCTTCCTCTCAGGAATAATTAGAGCCTCTTTGGGCGGCATTGTAACTGGAGCACCTAAACACATTTTAGCAGAAAATGGTCACTTGATAAGAAGGGCTGAAGATCAAGGACATCATTTGCTGAGTTACTCAAGTAATCAAGAGGTGAATGGGTAAGAAACAACTGCACAGCTGCACCCCAGCCAAAGAAACAAGGAAAACCAGAGCTTTCCCATCTAGACTCCTGTGGACTCAAACCTGAAGATCATAGAATCATAGGATGTTTTGGGTTGGAAGGGACCCCTAGGGGTCACCCAGCCCAACCCCCCTGCAGGAGCAGGGGACACCGTTAACCACATCGGTTGCTCACAGCCCCGGCCAACCTGGCCTGGAATGTTCCCAGGGATGGGGCCTCCACCACCTCTGGGCAACCCCTGCCAGTGTTTCACCACCCTCAGTGTAAAGAAATTTGTAAAGATTGTAAAGATTCGCAGGCAGAAATCTATCCCCGGTCTACTCCCTGCACAACGCGTTCATTAGATTTTAAAATAATAGGGCACTATATCTCCTAGCCTCAGGGGCCGGTTTCTGTGATTTCCATTAAAAGTCTTGTTGACAGTGGGCTTTGTTCACTGAAGGGCGAATGTACAACGGTTTGGCAAAGAGTTTTATGGAGTGCCTTACAGTGACAGCTACCCGCACCTCTGTATCAAAAATAATTTGCAGAATTAAATATTTAACAAACAAGTTCGAGATCTGCAGTGATTAAATTAGTGAGATAATTAGCACGATATTGAAGGTTAATGTTCACAAGTAGGTTAATTATATCCTTTCCCAAATTTCTGTTTTCATTCCGCTTGACGCATGTTGCAGTAACAGTGAAAGTGAGGCCACACTTGCAGAGACGGCGGGCGAGGCAGCACGGATCACCAAAGGGATCAGGGACGAAAGGGAACTTTTCTCCAACAGACGGGCTTAGAGCTTTATATTCTTCATGTCCCAGCAGTTCTCCATCTTTTAGGGTGAATTCCCTTGAACAACACTTCAGATCTGTATAAAGAAAGGTTTTCTACAGGGCTTGTGGGATTTCTTAGCTTCAGGACTTCATACAGCTCTCTAATATTAATTACAAAAGAGACGGCGTTTAATGCTTTATCCTGAATTCAGCCCGCATGCACGGCTCCTGTGTACAAGACCGCAGACCCAAAGCGACGCACGGAGCTGACATTCCCTCTGATTGGACTTTAGTGAGGTTACTTCACGTTTACTCTAAGGAACAAAAATTTGCTGCAATTATCAGCAGGATGGTTGAGGAGGATCAAGCAGGGAGTCGGGTACTACAAGAAAGTTTTCAAAAACCCTGTTTAGTAGTTATTTACGCAGAGGCAATAGGACACGGCGTCTGGATTAACTTGCCTAAAGCTATTTTACAAACGCGTCGAAGCCAACGTGGCCGTGGGCTCTGAGAAAGCGGGAAGCAGAGTGGCGGACGCGGCGCAATGCTCCCCAGCCTCGCGTTCAGCAACGAGCTAACGCGCTTTGGAGGAAACGTTTTTCAAAGCCTCTGAACACCGTTCCCTCTCCTGCCTGGCAGAGACGCTCCATTTGTCTCAAGTGCACCGGAGCCCAGGGCCAAACTTCCCAAACCTTGACAGGTGGGGCCAATGGACTAAATTCCCACATATGGGGCTGAGCTTCAAAATTTCAACCTCTAAAACATGGGAAGTCGAGACCCAAATGCTGCCAAACACTATGGTGTTTCATATATGGCTCTTATTTAGAAGACACATGTAATTTGTAATCACAGAATCACAAGGGTTGGAAAGGACCTCGGGAGATCACCCAGTCCAACCCTCCTGCTAAAGCAGGTTCTCCTAGAGCATGTTACACAGGACTTCATCCAGGTGGGCTTTGAATATCTCCAGGGAAGGAGACTCCACAACCTCCCTGGGCAGCCTGGGCCGGGGCCTGGGCACCCTCAAAGTCAAGAAGTTTTTCCTCATATTCAACTGGAACCTCTTATGTTTCAGTTTGTGCCCATTGCCCCTTGTCCTGTCGCTGGACACCACTGCAAAGAGTCTAGCTCCATCCTCTTGACTTCCATCCTTAAGATATTTGTAAGTATTGATGAGGTCCCCTCTCAGTCTTCTCTTCTTCAGGCTGAACAAGCCCAACTCTCTCAGCCTTTCCTCGTAGGGGAGATGCTCCAGTCCCTTAATCTTCCTAGTTGCTCTCCTCTGGACTCCTTCTTGGAGTTCCTCATCTTTCTTGAACTGGGGAGCCCAGAACTGGACACAGTACTCCAGGTGGGGTCTCACCAGGGCAGAGTAGAGGGGGAGGATAACCTCCCTCGACCTGCTGGCCACACTCCTCTTAATGCACCCCAGGATACCATTGGCCTTCTTGGCAACAAGGGCACATTGCTGGCTCATGGTCAGCTT
>NW_009269998.1:1762820-1772303 GCF_000687185.1 Egretta garzetta
TCCCACCCCCTCCGGCCTGGCCATTTGCTCTCCCAGCTGCAGTAGTTGGAGGCATCTCCATGTCCCCACCTCACTGGGCTCAGCGGGACCCAGTGGGTGTTTTCGGGAGGCAGTGGGAGCATGGCCCCCGTCCCTTTGGGGAGGCAGGAACAAACGCCCAGCTTTCATCTTCTCAACAAGCACACCCAAATTCAAAAGCTTCCTCTCAGGAATAATTAGAGCCTCTTTGGGCGGCATTGTAACTGGAGCACCTAAACACATTTTAGCAGAAAATGGTCACTTGATAAGAAGGGCTGAAGATCAAGGACATCATTTGCTGAGTTACTCAAGTAATCAAGAGGTGAATGGGTAAGAAACAACTGCACAGCTGCACCCCAGCCAAAGAAACAAGGAAAACCAGAGCTTTCCCATCTAGACTCCTGTGGACTCAAACCTGAAGATCATAGAATCATAGGATGTTTTGGGTTGGAAGGGACCCCTAGGGGTCACCCAGCCCAACCCCCCTGCAGGGAGCAGGGACACCGTTAACCACATCAGGTTGCTCACAGCCCCATCCAACCTGGCCTGGAATGTTCCCAGGGATGGGGCCTCCACCACCTCTGGGCAACCCCTGCCAGTGTTTCACCACCCTCAGTGTAAAGAAATTTGTAAAGATTGTAAAGATTCGCAGGCAGAAATCTACCCCCGGTCTACTCCCTGCACAACGCGTTCATTAGATTTTAAAATAATAGGGCACTATATCTCCTAGCCTCAGGGGCCGGTTTCTGTGATTTCCATTAAAAGTCTTGTTGACAGTGGGCTTTGTTCACTGAAGGGCGAATGTACAACGGTTTGGCAAAGAGTTTTATGGAGTGCCTTACAGTGACAGAAAGCTACCCGCACCTCTGTATCAAAAATAATTTGCAGAATTAAATATTTAACAAACAAGTTCGAGATCTGCAGTGATTAAATTAGTGAGATAATTAGCACGATATTGAAGGTTAATGTTCACAAGTAGGTTAATTATATCCTTTCCCAAATTTCTGTTTTCATTCCGCTTGACGCATGTTGCAGTAACAGTGAAAGTGAGGCCACACTTGCAGAGACGGCGGGCGAGGCAGCACGGATCACCAAAGGGATCAGGGACGAAAGGGAACTTTTCTCCAACAGACGGGCTTAGAGCTTTATATTCTTCATGTCCCAGCAGTTCTCCATCTTTTAGGGTGAATTCCCTTGAACAACACTTCAGATCTGTATAAAGAAAGGTTTTCTACAGGGCTTGTGGGATTTCTTAGCTTCAGGACTTCATACAGCTCTCTAATATTAATTACAAAAGAGACGGCGTTTAATGCTTTATCCTGAATTCAGCCCGCATGCACGGCTCCTGTGTACAAGACCGCAGACCCAAAGCGACGCACGGAGCTGACATTCCCTCTGATTGGACTTTAGTGAGGTTACTTCACGTTTACTCTAAGGAACAAAAATTTGCTGCAATTATCAGCAGGATGGTTGAGGAGGATCAAGCAGGGAGTCGGGTACTACAAGAAAGTTTTCAAAAACCCTGTTTAGTAGTTATTTACGCAGAGGCAATAGGACACGGCGTCTGGATTAACTTGCCTAAAGCTATTTTACAAACGCGTCGAAGCCAACGTGGCCGTGGGCTCTGAGAAAGCGGGAAGCAGAGTGGCGGACGCGGCGCAATGCTCCCCAGCCTCGCGTTCAGCAACGAGCTAACGCGCTTTGGAGGAAACGTTTTTCAAAGCCTCTGAACACCGTTCCCTCTCCTGCCTGGCAGAGACGCTCCATTTGTCTCAAGTGCACCGGAGCCCAGGGCCAAACTTCCCAAACCTTGACAGGTGGGGCCAATGGACTAAATTCCCACATATGGGGCTGAGCTTCAAAATTTCAACCTCTAAAACATGGGAAGTCGAGACCCAAATGCTGCCAAACACTATGGTGTTTCATATATGGCTCTTATTTAGAAGACACATGTAATTTGTAATCACAGAATCACAAGGGTTGGAAAGGACCTCGGGAGATCACCCAGTCCAACCCTCCTGCTAAAGCAGGTTCTCCTAGAGCATGTTACACAGGACTTCATCCAGGTGGGCTTTGAATATCTCCAGGGAAGGAGACTCCACAACCTCCCTGGGCAGCCTGGGCCGGGGCCTGGGCACCCTCAAAGTCAAGAAGTTTTTCCTCATATTCAACTGGAACCTCTTATGTTTCAGTTTGTGCCCATTGCCCCTTGTCCTGTCGCTGGACACCACTGCAAAGAGTCTAGCTCCATCCTCTTGACTTCCATCCTTAAGATATTTGTATGATGAGGTCCCCTCTCAGTCTTCTCTTCTTCAGGCTGAACAAGCCCAACTCTCTCAGCCTTTCCTCGTAGGGGAGCGGCTCCAGTCCCTTTATCATCCTAGTTGCTCGCCTCTGGACTCTCTCTAGGAGTTCCTCATCTTTCTTGAACTGGGGAGCCGAGAACTGGACCCAGTGCTCCAGGTGGGGTCTCACCAGGGCAGAGTAGAGGGGGAGGAGAACCTCCCTCGACTTGCTGGCCACACTCCTCTTAATGCAACCCAGGATGCCATTTGCCTTCTTGGCAACCAGGGCACCCTGCTGGCTCATGGTCAGCCTGTCATCCACCAGGACTCCCAGGGACTCCCATTACCTCTACCCTGGCAAACTTTCAGCTGCCCTCCCCCAGCAACATGCAGCCTAGTAAAAGGTTCATACAGCCATTTTTAGCATCCTTCCATATGGAAAGATGGCTTCATTTCACCTTGGGGCGCCCATGCTCACCAGCCACACAGGATCACGTCCCACCAAGCGCCATCGCCTGTCCCCGCACGGTGAGGGGTGCTCCCGAAGATGATGCCATACACGCTCACCCTAAGGCAACCCCTAGCATTTTTATCCTCTAAAGAGAGTCCATTTCTCCTCCAGGAACAAGGTATTCCCTGACTTTTAATTTACACCTACTTTCCCTCATGTTGACTTCCCTCATGCAGACCACTCGGCAGAGCAAGGGGGTCCATTTCTCCTCCAGGAACAAGGTATTCCTTGACTTTTAATTTACACCTACTTTCCCTCACGTTGACTTCTGGCCCAGCCTTCCCTCATGCAGACCACTCGGCAGAGCAAGGGGTCCAGCTCCGCGTTCCCCTCCAACGCGGGGTCGTAAAGTTGTTGTTGGAAAAGGAAAGCGAACTCCTTGCTCTCCAGGGGAAGAGGGAAGCCATGGCGGTAAGGGACAGCTGAATAAAATGGTTTGTGTCAAATTTTCTCCTGCTCCCATTTTGCTGAGCGAAAGGATGGATCCGGAAGTCTTATCGCTATCTACAGAGGATGTGCTTTTATATACTGCTATGACTATAAAAATCAATCTTCTGAGCAAAAGGAGAAACCTTTTAAACCAGAGCTAGCCACAACGGCAGGTTTTCGGGTTCTGCAATGTAAAAAAAGATCACAGCACGCTATGGTGAAAATTTGAGTGGTTTTCTGAATTTTTTAAGCTGCAAAATTTTACTCGTCTTTGGGGTTTTTTTAAAATTTATTTATTTATTTATCTAATTTTTATTTTCTATTTTTTATTTTATCTCGGTATGATACTGTTATTTGCTAAATTATTTGATCGTTTTGCCACAGCATTGCAGAACGCGAACTTGCTGATGCCTGCTGGGCCCTGCTGATAAGGAGGCTCACAAGAAAGGAGCTGGCGAAAATCAGTCTCTGTCCTTTTGAAAAATTAGTTGAAGTAATTCCGCGGTTTTACTTTCCCAAAGAGACGCTGCAACCATTTCTCTTCCTTCCTTATTTACTGTCCACGCCACCGCCACTTAAGCACATGCTCCCCTATCCCGCAGACAGAGCCCTCTCCGGCGTTATTCCAGTGGCAAGCCCGGAGGTTGGGGACGCTCTGGGCTGCGCTGTATCCGCCCCAGCGACCGCTGTGAGTATGCACGCAAGTAGAGCAACTGATTTTCGAAAGGCGGTTAGATACCCAACCGGTAATTGTGTGCACAATTACTGTGATTACGCATGTAATCATGGTCATTGTGCTTCCAAATGATGCATGTGCGATTCTAAAAATTCGCTGCTGTATTACAAAAATTAATGGGAGCTTTGCCGTCGGTTTGAACTGATGGAGGAGCAAGCGCCACGTTATCGTAGCCCCAGCCTTGGTCTAGCCAAGAGCCGATGCAGTTTTTGCAGCCGAAATGCTGAATTTTCAGAGCGTGTTGAAACAGTACAAGAGGGATGGAGATGTAGTTTCTTAGCATATCTAGGTATATATTCATTACGTGTTCATTAATAAATTAGCGTTTTTTAATAGGGTTCTGGATTTGATTCAAAGTCCACTGACAGGAGGAGAAAACCAGGGCTCTGGATCAAGACTTCTTCCTTTAATGTTTCCAATTAGCCCGGGTTACACAGCTGTGGGTGCATTTGTTCATAGCAAAATCTTTGGCTTTCGCCTGCCTTGCCTTCCAAGAGTTAAAGCGGATTTTGCAGCGAAGGTGCTGTGCGGTAGAGCAGGTAGGGCGATCCGTAGCGTTTCACATCCAGCCTTTGTCCGTGTTCTCACAACGTGCCTTAAATGTCTTCCTATTGTCTCTTTTTCAGATGAGTTTACAGCCCTGTAGTTCCAGCTGTTTTATTCTGAAACTCTAAAACCCGATCACTAGGGAGTTCTGTGTAATTGCCCATAATATGCACCACATTATCCATTTCAGGAACTGTGCTGAAAGACAGCAGCAATAAGGGGTTTTCTAAAGGCAGTCTGGTTTACACTAATGGATCTAACAGGAAGGAAATGCAATTTGAAAGAAGCTGATGCATATGTTCTATTGTTGAATATAATGTTTGATTTAATTATTAACTGTCTGTGATGGAAAGTCAGATCCTGCTCGGTTCTGCTTACAGTTGGGTACTCTGCTACCAGTAAAACCAGACAAGATTCGGGCTGAGGATTTAAGAGTTCTTTGTAAAATCCTGACGTTTAATTGGGCTTTTATGAAATATCAGCTGAGGAACCTCAGTCGCATGCTGCTTCCATATGGGCTGGCTTTCTTTTATCAAGCTAAATATACAATATAGAAGCCGACTCTCTTTCCTTTTCCACGCGCGTGAATCAGGAGGTTCTCAAAGTTAACGATCGGCTGTAATTATTGCAATAAATAGGACCCAAACCGAGTTCACGTTCACTGCTGTTCATGACCTATTCGCTTTTATTTTATTTTGCGTTTCATGTCAGCCACACAGCGCTGCAGTCAACCTGCTCCTGCATCAGCGAGGAAGCGCACAACGGACCCGAGCAAATTTTCAGGAAGGAGTTAAAATGTGCTGGCACGACTTTACCTACCCTTCTTTTATCAGGGACGGAGGATTTGGCAGCCAATTTCAGTCCAATTCTATAATTGGTGTTTTGCGATTTCTAGTAAATGGTTGCCTTGTGTCACGGAGGTCCCTAATTCCACGTGTGGGTGTTAACATGGTGTAAGGAATGAATTCATTATGAGGAACTCTTACCTGAAATTCCATTATCCTTTCCTCACCATGGTGACTCCTATCAAACTCATTCATACAACCTAATCTGGAAAGAAATAGGTATTGATGCTAAACTGCTGCTTTTCCAGAGGAGTTTAAGGGTAAAAATCATAGCTCTCCTCTATGATTCAGACAAAAATGGTAGTTTAACACCACGAGTAAACAAAATAATTGGGCAATGTAATTTCAGTTTTGTATTTCGTATCTGTCTGGTGAGATGATTATCTTTGACGCTATCTTAAGCAGATGCGGGACTGGAGTTGAAATTAAACAATAGTGGTGGTATCTGGAGTGCATCCAGCGTGATCGTCATTGTTCGTGAGAGTGGTGTCCACACCGTTATTTGATCCGTAATTTCCCATCTTTCGTTAAATTATCCTTCTACCCGTTGTGCGCACAGCGTTAGCTCTATGGGACCCATCTCCCTTCGCAAAGTCCGAAGGGATCATTATTTGATCTGTAATTTCCCATCTTTCGTTAAATTGATCCTTCTACCCATTATGCGCACAGCGTTAGCTCTGTGGGACCCATCTCCCTTCGCAAAGTCCGAAGGGATGGGTTGCTTTTGTCAGGGGGGTAATAGAAAGAAATTAAGTTCATAGGAAATACACCCCCACGCCTCAAACACCTCATAGATTTAGACAGCTTAAGAAAAGAGAGACCCCCTTCCACGGCGTATTTACATTCTTGGTGTCACTCAGCAGACTTCAGTCAAAGAGCATGAAAGAGCCACTGCAGCAAAATCCATCTCAGATTTATCTGGAGACTTCTGCTTGGAATCTGTTCTCTGTTGTAAGGATCTGAGAAGATTTTAAGCTTTTTAAAAACCTCAAACATTTTGAATATTTCAGTTTAGAGAAGTGCGTGAGCACTCAGATCAAAATATCTCCAGACTGCTTTAGCCCATGACTTCCATCTGAGCAGATTTCAGCTGGGTCTTCCCTGCCTCGGAGCATCACGCATCCAACCTCTCTTAGACTGCTTCAGGACTCCTGCTTCCAGCCTTGCCAGAAGGCAACGATGGCCAAGGTGTGCGGTTTCTTCCCAAAAGTTACCAAACCCCTGCAAACCAGGTAGGAGCTGGGGGCAGCTCTCGTTTTGGCTGAAGGTTTCGCTTACTTTCACCGCTACTCCTACTCCTCATTAGAAGTTTATCAGAGCACTTTGCATACTCCAGTGTATTGAAGAAGCAATTGTCGGAGTGAAAAGAAAAACTGTCAGCTCTGAAAATAGCTCGGACTGCTCATGTGTCATTCGCCGTGTATGCTGAAATATCCCGAAAAACGTGGCTCACGCTGCGGATTGCATCAGGTGCCCACACATGGATAAGCAACCCTCTCTCCGCCTTCTCCTCCCGAGGCTCATTTTTGCAAAACACATGGTTAGAACCGAGCTGTGCTCTCCGCCGTTGGAGTAAGCTACGGTGGAGCAGAGCACAAAGGAAATTTATTCCCCCGACATCCGTAGGATCTGCCTGTAGAGCTCAGCGTGCGAATGAAGAGCAGACACGCACGGTAACCAGCCCGCTGCCAGGGGGAAGCAGGCCGGTTCATTGATTGGATCCCATGCCCAGACCTCACGTAAGGCTACGTATGTGCCGAGTGTCCGATCACTGGCGGATCAGGAATTCTAGCTTTTCGCCCAGGTCCTGGGAGCTCACCCTCCTGCCCCAGCCGTGCCAGAGCCCACCCAGCCTGAGCATCCCCAATGCACCCGCACCCCACGAGCCGGTGCGGCCAGCCCACCCACCCGTTGCCTTCTCCCCTCCTCAAGAGGCAGCTCCCTGCACTGCTCCTGCTTCGTCTCCACCCTGAAGCCCTACCCTGCGTTTGCTGGCTTAGGCGCGGCCAGGAGGGAGATTGAAAAGTGGCTCCGCAGAAGGGCGATGGAAAAAGGGTGCTGTGGAAATCATATTCGTAGGGTGAAAGAACTGAACTCAACGCAGGTGTTTCTCCATTTCTGCTGTGACTCTTCTAGGCAGCGAGACAGGTGAGCTGGCTGCATGCTAATCAGGAAAAGAACATCTGAAATATGCATCTGCACATGAGCATCTGTGCACGGTTTCTCCAAACCAGTTCTCAAGTGCTTTTTTCTCTTTTTTTTTTTCCCCCTCTGTGGGCCTCTTTTGTACTTTGTTGTGCCAAGAGGCTTATTTTGTATAGGTGGAGAGACCCCTATCCACCAGCCATCAGGGAGTGCTATTAATATGCAACATCTTGAAGGCATGAGCTGAATGACAAGCTGGCAGAGCTTGAGACTGCCTGGTCCAAGTTTATGTCTCTCCATGAAGAGGCGAAAAGCCCCTTCCCAAACTCTCTGCCAAACTGTGCAAGAGATGAAAGAAAGGAGAATGGGCAACGTATTTTTCTCCTTCTCTCTTCCTAATAACTTCACACCGTCATCTCTTTCCCCTGGCCGCCGTTGGTGTGATGGCCAATTTCACATGGCTTCCTACTCAACTCCAGTGTCGAAGCAGAACACGATAGCAGAGGTATTGAGGTTTCTTTTCTCCTGCTTGTGGAAGAAATCAGAAATATTTATTAAGACTTTTTATACATACGTCGTCTTTTGGATTCATGTATCGTTTTCTATCCCCTGCCTGAAACATCCCTACAATAGTGAGTTAAATTGAGGTCCTGAATTTTAGGTATATTTGCACTTTGCTTTTGGTCACGCAGTGTCACCATGCAAGGCTTAGCTCAGAGAGTTTTTTTATGTGCCTGAGTAGGAAGAAAGGATACCTGTATGTCTCCTTATGGACTAGTTACAGTTTGATCTAGGAAGAGTAAATGGGTGTTTCTTACTCTCCTCCCCTACAAGGTGGGGAAGGAGGCATTGGGAGGAGGAACCAGCCAGCCACCATCGTTCCCAGCCCTGTGGCTCAGGAGTAGTTGCACCCACTGAGATGTTCACCTGGCTCCTCCTGACCAAAACATGCTGGACTTTGTTATCACACAACACAACCATGCCGTGGTTTGTTTGTGGAACTGGTGCCTCGGACATATGGCTTTGGCCTTCACCAGCTGTTCAGCTTTGGGGTGTTCAGAAGGAATTAGAGAAACTTAGAGCCACAAATTCAAAATTTGCTTCGGAGTCTTGAGATGGAAGAGACAGAGGAACACAGATGGGCCTGCGTGCGTCCACCTAGCCTAGCGTGAGAGCAGAACCGAAATGAGCCCACCCCAGAGACCTTTCCTTGATGCAGCCACTCCCACCAAGTCCATGCAGCCAAGCGAGGAACTGGCTTTCCACCTCTCCATGGCAGTGTGGAGTTAGGATCTGGTCCAGCTGTACTCGATCCCAACCGGTATGGGCCTCGCAGCACCCTTGCCAGGGGCTGGCCCGACCAGCACGGGGCTCCCCCCCAGCCTCCACGCACAGCACGAAGGGGAACGGCAAACTGGGCTTTTTCGGGTACCAGCTGTTACCCTGGCATCGCTGCCTCCCTCTGTGCGTGCCTTTGTCATTCCCTGAATCTCTGCCCGCTGCACAACTCTTGGAACGAGTTAAAATTACTTTCGGGATGTTCTCCTCTTGCCTTAAAGGACTCATCTGCTTTGTTTTTCCCTCAGTCACAGCAGAACATAGCAAACGGTCTACATGGAAAATGTGGAAAATGGTTTCTATGTAAATTGGAGATAATGTCAGCCAAATTAATTTGTTAATTTAATGTCTAAAAATCATTTCATATTCCCCATTTACAAATTTATATTCTTTTTTATGGGGAAGTATTTCCTCCATGTTCGATCAATTTTTTTACTATTCCAACCATTTTTCAGCATTTCACAAAGCAGGTTCATTTACAAATGATGCTTATCAATCACAAGGGAAATTACATCTTTTATTCCTTATTATGAGATTGAAGTCATAGAATCACAGAATCATAGAATTGTCTAGGTTGGCAAAGCCCTTTAAGCTCCCCCAGCCCAACCGTTCCCCTACCCCTGCCATCCC
>NW_009269998.1:1773054-1774522 GCF_000687185.1 Egretta garzetta
GCTGGCAACTGGATTTAACTCCACTCACCACCAGCCTTTGGACCCGGCCATGCAGCCAGATTTTTACCCAGCAAAGCATCTGCCTGTCCAGGCCATGAGCAGCCAGTTTCTCCAGGAGAATGCTGCGGGAAACGGTGCCAAACGCTTTACTAACGTCCAGGTACACCACATCCACAGCCTTTCCCTCATCCACCAAGCGTCTCACCTGGTCACACAAGGAGATCAGGTTGGTCAAGCAGGACCTGCCTTTCATAAACCCATGCTGACTGGCCTGATCGCCTGGTTGTCCTGTATGTACCGCATGATAGCACTCAGGATGTTCTGCTCCATAACCTTCCCCAGCCCTGTTGTTCCCCAGATCCTCCCTCCAGCCCTTCTTGTAGATGGGCATCACATTTGCCAACCTCCAGTCGACTGGGACCTCTCCGGTGAGCCATGACTGCTGATAAATGCTGATAAAGTCCTATCCCTTTTCTGGGAAGATTATGTAGTATATTACCAAAAATCAGGGCCCATAGGAAAGCTCAGATGAATGTTGCCAAAGGAGTGGAATTACTAGCCACAGGTTTGGGGAAAAAACAGTTACAGTCTGTGGAGTGATGTGAAACAAGTACAAATACGTTTATAATGCTATAGAAAATATGACCTTGTGTAAAATCCTGTCATGCAAATGTGTTAAAATTTAGGTGAGTTATTAAGAATCCCATAAACCAGACAATCTATTAAGAGGATTGTCCATGCTCATGCGGGAGGGGCTAGCAACAAGCTCTCACTGATACTTTAAATTTGGGAAAAACTGATTTTTATCAGCTTGCCCACACAAATAGTGAAGAGATGTTCCAGGATAAGAGTCACCTGGGTAATTTAAACTTTCGGGCCGACACATCTCTGTTGTTGAGCACATGTAACCTCCCCGAGATCACAGACTGGTGCTGGCACAGGTCTTCCACAGAAGGGAAAATCAAAGCTTTGAATCATACATTCAAGGGCTTCTCACTGAGAGAGAACTGAAATAATTTTAAATAAAATTCCTAGGTATTGAGTAAACACCCCAGCAGCAGCACGGATGCCGGCGGCAGGAGCTGGCGGGTACCCGGGCTGCTGCCCCGTCCCCGTCCCCGGCTCTGTGTGCCGCCGTGTCTGCGACAGGGGCAACCCCAGCCGGTGCGGGAGCATCCCCGCCAGCGTACGGAGAAGCACCCAGCACCCTTTTTCCAGGTGCACGGGGGTGTTTGCTCATTACAACACTGCTGCGTATTGCCACCACCCTTACAAACATCCCCTCCCTTCTGTGAGCCACAGCAGCTTTACACCGGCAGGCAGAATGGGAGAGAAAACATCCCGGAGCTCAAACGCTCAGCCTCCTGCCCGAATCTCCGGTGGGGCAGAGGCCCCCCCAGTGCCCCACACATCCAGGGGCCGGGGGCTGTTTTAATGACACCAGCCAGGCTCCGCTTACCCTGCTGAG
>NW_009269998.1:1774547-1781979 GCF_000687185.1 Egretta garzetta
ACTTGTCCCTACACTGACTGTCAGCAAGACAGATGTGGATTTCCTTAAAATAATAGAGGCCTGAAAATAAAAGGATATTGATTTAGGCTATCTTGTCAATCACAGGAAAGAAGAACAGCCAGCAGGTATAATATAAGGGGAGTTTGTAACAAAACGTGCCTTTCTAAAGACCAGCAGATACAGCTGGTTTTAATGCTGGTTGGACGGACTATGAGCTTCCAAAAATTTCCTCTGAAACAAAATATTTTCCTGGAGACAAGCAAGACCAAGAGAACAAGTTTTCCGCTGGACCAAAATAAAAGGGTTCCACCAACAGCTTCATTAAAGGCAACAGCAGGAGAAGCTGAGCCGGGTGCCATGCGGCTGGCCTGGGCTCGGCGGGCGCCTGGCCCCTCTCGCCTTGTGCCGGTCCCTCAGCCGCTGCCGGCATCCTGCATCGCCCAGGTTCCCGAGGACACAAAAGTGGTGAGATGCCTGGTCGCTCTGCGATGCTGCCGACGCAAAAGCTCAGCACCCTTCCACAGCTTGGCTCTTCCACTCGCTGCCAGCCCTGCAACCCCGGGGAGGCAGCCCAGCGGCCCACGGCACGGGGCGGCACGGACAGACCCACGGCATCAAAGGCTACGGAGCCTTTGTATTAAACAGAGCTTCAGAGCTGCGAAAGTATTAACACCCCCCCAAAAAGAGAAGCCTAAAGGTCCTTTAATAGCCCGATACTGCTCCTAGCACGAGCTCCAAGCGCGTCGTGAGGAAGTGACCTTTGCAAAATCATTGTTTATGATCCCTCCGTGCGTGCCGGTATGGGCACAAAGAGTATTCCAATTTATTTAAAAGGTTACGTATCAAAACTGAATATGCAGTACAACTGTGTCATCACGCTGTAGAGCTTTTACCCAGGACATCCGAGCTGTGGCATCTACGCCTTCTAGGCACGGGGGCTGGATTCCCTCACCAGCAAAACCAGAGATTGAAGTAGTAATAGGTAACAAAATAATTTATTCATCCTTCTTTTCCCATTTATAAATTGTCTGCAAATCACTTAGAAACGTCCCCAAATAAACCCTGGCTTTAAATTACTCACAAATTTCTTCCAATAAATAGTATTTTAGCTTGTGGAATATCTGAACGCGGGAGTCAAGGTACTCAGCACCTTTGCAAGCAAAGACTGTTCATGCTGAATAATTCAGCCGTCTCAGTTTCAGAAACCTGATCTGATTTCTTCTGAGCTGCGCGACTCTTAGGGTACCTCATGCATCACAACCAATCTCCCCCTCGCCTGCTGCCCGTCAGAGGCGCGGGCTGGGCCTGCCGAGGGGCCTGCCCCAGCACCGCCGCGCCCCTGCCCTCAGGCCAACTCCAGTAACCAGCTGGGAAACCGCTCCCCGGCGCCAGGGGAACACTGGTGCACCCATGTGCACTTCGGTTCATAGAATCACAGAATCGTTTGGGTTGGAAAAGCCCTTTAAGCTCATCAAGCCCAACCGTTCCCCTACCCCTGCCATCCCACCCCCAAACCCTGGCCCTCACCACCTCATCTGCCCAGCTGTTAAATCCCCCAGGGGTGGGGACTCGACCCCTTCCCTGGGCAGCCCCTTCCAGTGCCTGACAGCCCTTTGGGGAAGGAATTTTTCCTGATGTCCAACCTAAACCTCCCCTGGTGCAACTTGAGGCCATTTCCTCTTGTCCTCTCTTCCTGGAGCAAATCCCTGTCCCCAGGTCTTTTCCAACCTAAACGTTTCTATGATTCTATGCTTGTATCCCTTAGCAAGAATCGTCTTTTCGGCTGCAGGTCTTCCTGCAAGTCACAGCACGCTCAAGATTATGCTTGAACTTGACACACTGTGAGAACTGTTTTGCACAAACATCTTAGTAGAGTTAGGGCTTAAGTTGGCTTCTGCTTGCAACCAGACATCACAGTTTGGAGTTCCAATGCCAGTCATTGGATCCACGCCACTTTTTCTAAGTTACCCCAAACTATCAGCTATTGCATTCTGTCATGATTCTTGGGTCTTAAATGGTTAAAAAAATACCCAACGACTTTCTTAAAATCATTCTGCTCGGACGTAGTCACTGGACTTGCCAGCCACAACCTGCTGACACCACAGATGAGGAGAAATTGGCCTCTAAGATTCACTTTATGCTAAGTACAATGTTCAAGACACTAAAAAAAATAATAAATTACTCCAATAGAAATGCAAAATCTGCACAGTTTCTTATTTTCTTCTATCTTCTAATTTGTTTCTACTTCTTGATGAATCCTGCAGTTCACCAGGCAAAGGCTCTCCAAAGCGCTCCATCCAGCCAAAACTTTCCTGAAGCTCTTCAGCTCTGCAGTCCCCTAAAACAGATCGCAAGTACCAGGCGACGCCATATGAAATCCAAATCTGACAATTAAATATATCATTGGAAATTTATTTTCTGCAGTATCTGGGAAGTCTAATTGAAAATTTGCTTTTGAAAATATTCATGAAAGATAATTTCGAGTGCTTGTATGCTCATAGAGAGCAAATTCACAGAGAGTCATAGGCATGATCAATTTGGAGTTCATTTCTGAATTTAAATGAATATTCATAGACATTTTTAACTATTCCTTTAACTTCAATACAGACTCATCAGCACTCATTTGCACCTAGTTTTTATTAGTGCAAATCAGGATTAAAACCACCAAAATCAAAAGTTAAGCATGTCTGGAAAATGCTTCAAGAAGAACAGAATTAAGCCATCCTTTCTTATCTTCAGAATGGAATAAATCTAGCTTCCTTTTTTATTAAAATTTGAGAATAATTTGGGATCTTTTGAAGTTATTGTTCTGCTGTCAGCTAAAGCTATTTATATGCTTTGATACTAAACATTCCTTTACATAATGGTGTCTCTTCCTCCCAATCCCTTAAAAATTATTCATCTGTGATACTTTTTTTTCCCCATTTCCTTGGATTCAGTTTAAATGAAGTTTATAAAACTCTCATAAAATGATCTATTTCAGGCTGGTTTCAAACGCTACAAAGTTGAGTATTAAAAATTCTTTCACTTACGAAACCCCTAAAACAGATCGCAAGTACCAGGCGACGCCATATGAAATCCAAATCTGACAATTAAATATATCATTGGAAATTTATTTTCTGCAGTATCTGGGAAGTCTAATTGAAAATTTGCTTTTGAAAATATTCATGAAAGATAATTTCGAGTGCTTGTATGCTCATAGAGAGCAAATTCACAGAGAGTCATAGGCATGATCAATTTGGAGTTCATTTCTGAATTTAAATGAATATTCATAGACATTTTTAACTATTCCTTTAACTTCAATACAGACTCATCAGCACTCATTTGCACCTAGTTTTTATTAGTGCAAATCAGGATTAAAACCACCAAAATCAAAAGTTAAGCATGTCTGGAAAATGCTTCAAGAAGAACAGAATTAAGCCATCCTTTCTTATCTTCAGAATGGAATAAATCTAGCTTCCTTTTTTATTAAAATTTGAGAATAATTTGGGATCTTTTGAAGTTATTGTTCTGCTGTCAGCTAAAGCTATTTATATGCTTTGATACTAAACATTCCTTTACATAATGGTGTCTCTTCCTCCCAATCCCTTAAAAATTATTCATCTGTGATACTTTTTTTTCCCCATTTCCTTGGATTCAGTTTAAATGAAGTTTATAAAACTCTCATAAAATGATCTATTTCAGGCTGGTTTCAAACGCTACAAAGTTGAGTATTAAAAATTCTTTCACTTACGAAAAAAATTGACTATATCAAGAAAAAGGAGGACGATATTTGAGACAATAAATTTCAACAGTTGCAGGTCAATGAGTTATTGAAACGTTTTCCTAAAGAGTAGCAGTAGTCACACTTAGTCAGCTACATTACTTATACGCTGCAAGCTCTCATGTGACTGAAGAGCTCGTGGGATATGATAATACCGGCAAATCACGTTGTTTTGAAAAGCTTTAGTCCTGGAACTTTCTTTTCTTCACATCTTGTGATTTATTCTTTCTCGGTTTGAAGCTGAACTCGTCAGTTCCTCATTTGATTTGACTCCAAATTTATCTGGAAACTCTGGGATGACCCTTGAAGCTGCTTGGAAAGATGGGACTGTATTAAAGGTCGTATTTTCGAAGATATTCTGGGCGATTTAGACGTATAAAGGTCTATTGACCTGTAGGATTCAGAATGCCTTCGTCACTTTTCTAAAAAGGGCATGAATGTGGGACTATCTGGCTCTTTTGACTGTCTTCCAAACATTACTTCGTCAAGGCGAGGCACAATGACATACACTGAGTTACATCACAAAAGCTAAGGAAGGTAATTGCATTAGAGCTAATCAAGTTTGTGCACTATGATGTCAACCGTAAGCCTTTTCAAACGGCCACTGGTGAACCTGAAGCCCATCATTCTTGAAGAGCAACCGACCCGTTTGCCATCCTTTTCCCCGGCAAGCTGAAGTGATGTAGAATAGAGTCTCTTAAGAACATATCCTCCAGGATCACAGCACCTTCTAGACGCTACAAATGCCAACAGTCGCAGCTATTGTTTGCATTTATATGGAGCCAGTTGCTTCTCTACAAAAGAATTTTCTGGAAACTCTTGGCAACAAACGAGAAAGCTAAAAAGTCCAAAATGAAGAAGAGAGTGCCTCGCTCCCCTCCCCCCACCACTTTTTTTTATCCATTTTTCTTAGATTATCCTAACATCTAAAATCAATATTTTTCTCCCTGTTTATTTTCTTCTGTACCCAGCTTCTGGGCATGTTTTATAGAAGGCAAAGTGAAAGGCTTGGCTTTGAAGTCACAGAAAACTCAATGGCCAAGTGCATCAGCAATTCACGGAAATACACATGAAGGCATAGAGCAGAGAATTGGTACAGATCAGAGAAACGACACCAGCCGCTGTATCAGTTCAGCTTCATTTATTAAAAGGAATTGACAAGACGCTCGGTATTGGAGTCGCTGCTATATTACTTACAGAACAACAGGTCAAACTTTATGAGAAATTCCTGTTGCTGCCTTTTGCGGATGCGAAGGTCTTTATGGCAGGTGGATCATTTAACTCCCCTGAGAGAAGACATTCTAATGCCATCCAGCCTGATCGCTCCTCACCCTCATTTCTTAGATCATATTCACCCTCATTGCAATAATCACTAATTATCTACAATTCTGGAAATACAGTCGAAACATGACATTTCCTTAAATCCCTTTCCAGTGTTCGAGTACTGAGACACACCATGTACCTCCTATGCTAATTGATTAGAAGATACGTCTTAGTGGAGGAGAGTGGCTGAACACAGGTTCTAATTCAGCCTGCAAAATTCCGCGGTTTTCTTTCCCATTCAGTACGAATAATTTTCATCCTCGTCCTCTTTGCTTCCTCATTCACCCCACAGTCATTTACTCAACTATGGGGTTGTGAAGACTGCAGTAGCTGTTAGTCTACATGAGGAAACCCTTATATGCACACCAAATATACGATATGCAAATATGCCATTGTAATTCATCCGTTTCTTTAGGCTAATTTATATTTTAATGAATTTGGTCACTGGGAATTGAAGTACTTTAGCTTCAAAAATAGAGCTTGTTGAAAACCTTTTGCTGGAATATATAATTTTCAAGCAGGTTTGCAGCCAGCTCAAATCAGTGTCGAGATCCTTTATTTAGTGAACCAACACTTCAACAAATAAGACAGAGACATGACTTTTGTATAATAGCCCATAATTTTGTATACGCGACACAGGGATAGCAGAGAAAGCCGTGTACCGCTGGGGTAGTTAGACAAGCTATTTCTGAGGTACAATGTAGTTATAAACCATGTTTTGAAAATTATTCTAAAATGACTTTGCCCTTATTTTGTTGCAGGAGTACCCTTTTTTTTTTTTTCAGAAGAGAATTTAAATTCATTTGAAAGATGCCGCCAAGATTTAATAGACAAGTTCTAGTCATAACTGGGGAATGAGCGGCTGATGGGAGGGAAGGAACCGCTGGGAACACTCACAAGGTGAAAGCGGTGGGTGCCCCAGCCCGGCGTCACTGCGGCTGATCTGAAGAAGCCCACCTCTACCAAAGCTCCCACAGATCTCCAAGAACTGCCAGTTGAGCATAGCCCTTACATGGGTGGGTGACGCAGCGTTTTGGTGGGAATACCCAGAACTCACTCGGTGAAGCGAATTCAGGCATTAATGACATTTCTTTGGGAAAGGACATACACCTCGACTGCGATGGGTGCGGTGCTGGCTAGCCAGTGCCTTCTGAATTCACCCAGAAGCTTGAAGGCATTCATTTTCCCAACAGAAAAGCACCGAATTCCAATTTTACCCAGGCTGAATTTAGTCCGACATCTGCAAAACCCCAAGATTTTCCATTGGCGATGCTCAGTTACATGAAATCCGAGCTTTTAAAGAAACCCCTGGCGCAACGGACATTTTGGAGCTCTCGTTCATTAGCCAGGGATTACTGAGCTCGCTGCTGCTGGAAAGCCTGCGCTGTCACGGTCAAGCCAGAGCCGTGCGTGGTGGCAGTTGTTGGCTCTTTAAATAGATTACTTCAGTTTGGATGGAAAGAACATGCAGATTCAAGATCGCAATCGGGAGGATGGGGAGAGACAGAACGAGATTAAGAGAGATATCACTAACAAACCTCACGCGCTGAAAACAATGGCAGTAAAATCACAATGACAGAACAATCATTTATGTCATACCAGTTTGAGAGAACATCGATTTAAAAGGTGTAATCAGATCCATTTATTGCAAGGACTAAAAAAATATGGAAACTGTGAAAGTGAATACAAATACCTCCTTTGCTATATTTTAAACCCGTAGCATAGCTTTACCCAATTAGAACGAAATCCATCTTATAAGAAATATCTAATTAGATATGGTAAACTTATTTTATTTTAAAAGAAAGGCATTGATGACTCCTAATTATACACATACATGTTCCCCAAGTAAATTAGTTATTGTCTAAGCCACGATGCTGAACTTGTCCTTATACAACAGTGTCATCTAGTGGGCAGCGGTCAGAGCCTGCCGCAGCTGGAAGAGGGAGATGGTCAAAAAGAGAAGCGATAACACCAGGGGGTTTATTGTTTGTTTAATAGATTGCGTTACTTCACGTAACAAAATAACTTCATGGTTTATTCTGTTCTGGGGCTATGACAGGCCTTTCGGTATACCAGCAGAAGGCACGAACAGATTGATATTTGGACACTGGGAGAAGAAAGGGAACGGACTGGTATTTGGACACTGGGAGAAGAAAGGGAAAGCCCATCTATCAGCTGCCAGTCCGAGGGAAACTGGGGCTGCGCCAGGCGCTTTCTGCCCCGTTAGCAACAACGACACGTTCAGTCTTTCTCTGCCTCCAGATTTGCTCCCTGTAGTCCTTTTGGTCCAGATTGATAGTTCCAAGTTGGGGGAAGTTTTGCTGTCGACGGCACGCGTTCCGGAGG
>NW_009269998.1:1782009-1795301 GCF_000687185.1 Egretta garzetta
CCCCCCAGCCGCACCGCGCCGGGAGCAAACGGGGAACAGAAACCCCCGGCCGCCCCCCGCGTGACTGAAGCAATTCAGATCAATTCGTGCCTCCAAGCCTGCAGTCCCTCGCATCGAGCTCTTTCTGCTCAATGCCGCCCGCCTCTATTGTATTCGAGAAAGCTTGCAAATACTTGGCTTCCTATCAGCCGGCTAACTGCACGCTGGGTGAGAATACGGCGAGCATGTGCTGCCTCCGACTGCGACACTAGGGACAAAACACCCAGTGGAATAAGTGATTACACTTTACAGACCTGCATCCTGGAAGTATTCGTAATTAATGGGAAAGAGAAAAAAAACCTGATGTGATGACAACATGCCCTAAAAGCAGTGCGTCACCACGGCCCTGAATAAGCTGCCATCAGCTGAGCCCTGTATCTACCAGTAAATCATGTTTTATGAAAAAGAAGGACTTCATATTCTAGACCTGGCTGGCTGTTCTGGATAACGACATGGTGAGCATACAGTCTTGATAGGGACACCTACTGCTAGCTTCGGTGAAAGCTGTGTTTTATAAGGTACGTGCCTCTGAGATCCAATCCTAATCGTAACGGTCAGACGCGCAAACCCAGGTACTGTTCTCAGCTCCTCACTGTAACCGGCTACTCCTCTTCCCAGAAAAGCCTTGGGGCCTGATACCAGCAATCTCGACAAATGCGACATCACAAAATTGCCAGATTGGCAAGCTGTGATCTTTGAGATAACCAAATAAAATTCAGATTCCGCCTCAATTCACAGGAATGCAGTACTATTTCCAAGAGTCTACTAATTCAAACGTATTCCTGGAAGACTTGAGCCCTTATTTCTTGACAAGTAAATATCATAATTGGGATCATTAAAAGACTGGATTTAATTTGGAAAGTCTTTTTAAGAATGTTCTACAAAAAATTCACAGTACATTATACATTCAGCATCCAGTAAATTACAACTAGTGTTGTCTTATATTTAATATTTCCCCTGATCAATGACAAGCAAGAAAGAGAGAAAGAGAAAGAAAGAGAGAAAGAAAGAGAAAATGAGAAAGAAAGAGAGAAAGAAGCCATTATGGAAGGAAAGAAGGAAGGACAGATGGAAAGAAGGAAAGGAGGATGGACAGAAGGAAAGAAAATCTTGTAGAAATCAGCTTCTTTGTCAAGTTTTTTTGGAGGTAAGAAATAAATCAAGGGCTGGATTTTATGCACCAAACCTGATCTCTAACCAGCATGGGGTTTTCCCTATTTCCTGCTGCTGGGTCCCACTTACCCGGCTTTTTCTCTCAATCCAGCGCTCCTGGGAAGGGCTGCACTAAGTCAGCATTCTTCGACTGGATTGTTCCAGTGATCAATAGAGAAAAGACAATGATTTATTTATAAAGCAGCAATGCAGCACTGCAAGAATTAATTCTCTTCTGGAAATGGTTCCCATTTTATGCATTTCCTACATACAAGAATGCACAATAAACTTCAGCGTGAATTGCAGCGCAAACCACATTTTAACTTTACCCCTTTGTTTTTTTTTGCTTTTGGAGGCATTACGTGGTATTTTTTATTTAAAGCTTGTTGTATATTGATTTAGCAAGGAATAGGTAATAGCCATATCAATTTTCTCACAGCGAGATGTATTGGTAGAAAAACAATTTTATAACTAGAAACAGAAATGACTGATCTATTGGCTGTTATGAGCTATTCTGATTATATTATACATAGATTATATAGTTAATATATATAAATAACATAGGCAAGTTTTGCCTTTCAGATATGCTTCAACTAACACAGGCAGTATTGTTAAAAGCACGAGTTCCACGTCAGCAGTATAATACACCAGAAATTGATATTTTGCATAAGAAATGGGATATATGTCTCCAAGTTCCTTATTATGTTGATTATTACATTTGGGAGAAATAACGTTCAGTATTATTATGGCAGTTTGAGAAATAAAAATGTATCTGAATCTGCAAAAAACACAGCTCATAACAATCTGGGCACACATTTGGTGTTCCACACAAAGTAAATGGGATAGAAAGTATGTTTTACATCTGCAAAAAGAGATTTTTTTTCCCCCCTTTTGGGTTGCATGTTTCTTCATAATCATCATTTTGCAATATAATGTCAGAATGAAGCACAAAAGGGGATTTTTTTTTTCCAACAATTGGAATTGCCATGGCAACACCCCAGATCTCAGATAAAGTTTGGTCCTGTACCGATAGTCACATTAGCATTTGTTTTTGTGCTAAGCGCAATACTGCATGTGAAAAGCACTTTGGTCTCTCTCGTTAAGAAGGTGTAATTTGATTATTTCAGAAATGCGAACTGTAAGATTTTGACAGCTCCACAGAAAGCTTCACCTTTAAAATCACGTATTTTTGAAATGACACAAATAATCAGAAGAAAATTAGGAACGGCTGTGACTATGAAGAGCAGTTATTTGCATCTCTAGTCTCAAATCTGCTGAATTTAAATAACTGTCCACTGTCCCCTCTCCAGCAGCTCTAAACTTTCCCAAACATGCTAATCTTCAGTCTTTCTATTCAAGTATATATGTAAAGACACAGATGAAATTAAGTGATGCCTTTAAACCACTAAAGAATCAAAGGAGACTATTTTTCCCAGACATCTTTATGAGAATAATTTCCTTCCACTAACGCAAAGAATCACTTGAAGGTAAACACCGACATTTCTTTTCTCACACTCCAAAATCCTATCCAAACAAAAAGGAAATTAAAATCCTTTAAATTACAAATATTCTAACCTGGCAAACCTATGTATCTATAGAGCATATGCACGTAAATGTATTTAGGATGCGTTCAGGAGGTTTTTATCCAGTAACACCACCCTGTAGGCTTGTAGAACAACCTACCAGGAACAAAATACAGAGGCAGAATACACGGCCATTCGAGCTGAAACCCGATTCCTCCCCAAGCAGAAAACAAAACCAGAATATACTTTCTATCAAAGCAGCACACAGTTCAGATTTCAATCACTGATTTTCTCAAATAGTGTAGAGACAAAGGCTTTATTTAAAAAAAAATAAAAAAAAATGCTGGAAATATCTGCGCGATAACCATAAGTGTTCCCAAATAAACCAGCTAACAAATTGAGTGCCAAAGTACTAGGAATTTTAACAGTTCTGATGACAAAATAAGTAGTACAGAAATGCAAGATGAGGCTGAAATTCTGCTGCAAAAATAAGAGATTTCAGAAAGATCTGATTATCCATCATTGGGCAAATGTCACGAACCATACAAACAAAGCAAGACAAACACGTGGCCTTGATATACTCAGGCAGGTACCACATACTCTGTAATAAATACCACCAAGAATATACTACGCGATGTTTCCAGCTGGAGAGGGAGTAACTCTAATGCAAGACCTGTCTCTCCTTTCTCTTTAAGGGACAGATGGCTGAACAGCACTGGCTAGGAAAGGATCTTCCAGAAGCCTGACATTAAACAAGGCAGTCATGGCTGTCACTGGAAAGATCCTAAATTCTAGCATTTTATGAGTATAGAGGGCCCGCTTGAAATACATGCTGGTGTTTGAAGTGCTACTATTTTCCTGTTCATATCACAGATAAAACTTCATAGGTCCAGGCTGACAAGCTTAGCTCTTCAACTGAGAAAAGTGACAAACTGCAAACTGTATTTAAGGGCAGAATCAGCGAAGGACCAAAACCAAAAGCACAAAAATATGAAAAGCAAAATGCCCGGGGCCCCAGACACTGTTAGCTGTCGTGGGGCTCAGTTTCCAAGCACCCAGCAGAACTTTAAGTCCCTATTTCCTTGCCCCAAGAGGTGTGCACTGCTCTGTGCTGAGGATCTTGATGCCTTGATATGCTGGCATCCTACCTGAGAGACACAATTACAGGGCGTTAGGCGAGGAGTCCTTCACCACTTTTGAGATCAGCAGCCTCGACAGTTGCAAAGCCCTTGGCAGCTAAATCCTGCACGTGCCCGATGAGGTCCTGAGAAGCCAGCAACACGTGCTGCATTAGAACCAACTTCAGTGTGACTCATTTTCAGCACTTCCTGGTGGATACTAGGAAAGAGAAGGGAACTTCTTGCTACAATTCTTCAGCATTGTTTAACTTTTTTTGTTATCCTATTGATTTCTATTCTGCAGAACAGGCTGCGAGCTTTACGACGCAGCAATCATCATGGGGGTTCACCCCCCGCTTTAATGCACAAATTCTTAATTAAGAGACCTTAAGGCAAAGCATTTCTGTTAATGCAAAATGTCTTCCACTCTCCCAAGCAAGATGTTTACTTTGTATGGGGAAAAAAAAAAGGGATCTCCTTGAAGACACAGGCATACTTTGAATCCGCTTTTCCAGAGTTCACACTGTTAGGCACGGCTTATTATTCCCTGTGATGCGAGGCAATAGAGGAGTTGAGCTACGAACACTCAGTACTTTGGAGATTGTAAACCAAAACCGAAAACTGGGAGGGAGCTGGGAAGAAAAGACAGACAGCAGCGAGACTACACTGCTGAGCGTCTGGGTTTGTTTACGCCTTTCCTCACTGCCTTACAATTTTCCTCGTAGCTCCTCTTTGAAGGGAATAATATGTAGGTAGCTGTTGTCACTGGTAGCTCTATCTGCAACCATGCAGTTGTGATTTTATTATGCAGTGTTGTGTTTTAATAGCCATTTGAAAGCATTATTGAAATATCTCATCGCACATTACGATGACTCTTGTACCAGTAACTAAAGATGTAGTCCCCAGGAAGTGCCATTTATTTCAGCGGAGCACAGCTGCACGAGAAGAAAAAGCCTGGGGCACCCGCAGCAGCAATGGGAAAGCAGAGGGAATCAGCAGCTTCTGTCTGATTTGAAAGAGGAAACATCTCTTTTAAAGTATTTATTTGCAAACACCTTGCACAATTAGAGACATTCCTAGAGGAGTCTCCCATTTGTTTTATTTCTGAATTCATTTTTCTTCAAGTGTTTTGATGATTTGGCTAATCTTTGCCTTTGCAAATAAATCTATTCCTTGTAAAAAAGTCTAGCAGTTCTTTTTTTAGTATCCAACATGCCCACACATGGAGGTTACACACTGGAAAACATATGCCCCTTTTCAACTTGTGCTTGTGCTCTAATGGAGGAAAAGCAGCAAGCCTTTGAAATGTCTTTCTTCCTATGCAAATATTTTGTTTTCATTTTTTCCATTTCAGAAAAACATTACTGAAATGACAATTGGAAACAGGAGTTTCTGACAACCATTTCAATGAGGTTCACAACAGCCACCGTAAATAGTTATAATTATTTCTGTAGAGAGGCACAAAAAGGATTAAAAAAAAATTCAAGCCAATTCCAAACCCCTCACCTTTTCCTAAAAAATCAGGATTATATTTCTGATTACTCCAAATTCAGTAGGTTGGGCTGGGAATCTACTTCTCATGCTGTGAAAGTTGTGTGTTGTGATCTGGAACAGGTCACTTAATCTGTATCTGCTGGCTTTCTTCTTCCTTCCTAAACTAATTTATACAGTGAAATATCAGGACAGACTATAACACTCTGCTGCCGATATGGCACGGAGAAAAATGAGGCATGATCTTTTAAATACAGTATTCATTATAATGCTGGCACTGGAAATGCTTTACTCTTTTACAATGCAAATAGGAACATCTTAGTTATGGAGGTTACATATACACATGTCACAGAAGCACATTTAAGGACAAGCAAATACCTGAAAAAAACCCAGAAGAATCTGAATGATGATTAAATTTCATGGGGTAAAAATCTGATCATGAAGGACACTTTCTGCACAGTGCATAACAGAGGGCACGGCGTATTCATTTACGTTCCTCAGACGTGTACATTTTCAGTGTGTACAGTTCCAGTAATTAGAAAAGAAATTTGGATGCTAGAGTTTCCATAAATAACAAAAATCATCAAGATACATTTCTCTCTTACGCGTTTTTTTTTTTTCTTTTTATCTGACTCATAATTTTTGTTATTTCCTTTATGTGATCTCAAGAGATTAAAGTCCAAACCACCTAGCTGTATCACTGGCAAAATAAGTCATATGGCATGCTCAATTTTTAGAGTCATTAGCTGTCTGCAGACATCATCTTAAGCAGTGGAGTTAAAAAACCTAACGAGAAAAAGACAGAATATATCTGAGGGTAAAAAGCCTTTGTGGGTGTTGATGGAAGTATGTGGAAGAAGCCAGCAAGAACAGTGGATAATGGAAGATTGCTAGTGCAGGTAGTGGGCTTATCTATATGACAAATTGATGAAGAATGAGGAGGAAAACTATGTTGATTTAATGCTGGCAATTTGAAGCATAGGCTGCACAGCTGTTTCAGACAGAAATACCAAGATAAATTCAGAAGCAACCCCTGCTCTGACAGGTTAATAAAATACCAGGAATTATTTGAGCTTCTTAGAGGAAGGGATCACTAAAGAGCCCTTCGAATACCCAAGATATTGCACATAAGAATAAAAGAATGGCTCATCCAGCCCTTGCCTGCCTGTTATCAAGAACATGCTTTAAACTGATAGCCAAGCTTTTCTAGCAGACATGAAAAAATACATATTAGAAGTGAAAAAGTAAAGAATAAAGCGAACACCTGCTATTGATACAATTTTAGAAAAAAACCCCACCACCTGTCAGTGGTAGAGCCTTCAAACAGGACACCTAAGAAAGGCTTACCTAAAATAAGAAAAACACGCCACACAGGGTCTTCCGTTTCAACTTAGGCTCCTTAAACTTGTTACTGGAGATAGGAATGTTTATCCAGGTAAATGGAAAATCCAGGCTTTTTACATTTCAAAACTAAGACAAACCGACTCTCTGTAAACATTTTCACCACTGCTTTAAACACTCCTGTGAACACTGAGCCCTCCGTGCTCTGATCAAATATGAAAGCCCACATTTTCCTGGTTCTGCCAGGTGTTTAATACGTCTGCATGCTCACTGCTAACAACGTCAGTCTACCCAGCCGTTACAAAACTTATTTTAGCACATTTTACTAAAGAGCCAGCTATGCTTCTTGGCTGGATTTCTGAGAGAAAGTTTGATTTACCAGCATTTTTGTCCAGTTCCAGACAATCCAGCACTCTCAGAAAGGCTACTCCACGTCAGCAGCTTTCCACTGCTCCGCTCCAGAACCCTTTAGAAAAATAACACGGATTAATTTACAGCCCAAAAGATCAGAGCTGCGAGTTAGTTCTTTGCTGGGAATGAAGCTTGCTACGGAAGAATGCTTAGGAAGTGGTAAGACTGCAGGGTAGCATTAAAAAAACTAAAAGTTAAAAAAAAAAAAAAAGTAAGTAGCTTTGGTATCCCTCCCCTCCTCCCCCAGAAGAAGGGACTACTTCTTTGGAATACTTCAGTGTGATGGCTCACTAATGAATTATTCACGGAAAGGTAGGACTCGCTTTCTTTCCCAGGGGTTACAGCAATGTCAAGTGAAAACATGTCAGTCTGCCAAGAAATACCAATGGTGTGGAATAATTCTACCGGAGATGACACAATCACCCCTCTAATGATATGAGCTCTTTTGACGAGTGTATCTGAACTACATTCCTCCAAAAGATGCCAGGCATTACCAATAATTTGATATTTAATTTGGGGAAAACTGAAAGATTAAACAAGCTCCTCTGAGCAACTTCTAAAGCCATGTTTTATTTCTAATTTATCGGCAATGCCTAAACTTATTATTCACTGCACAGTCCTTCTCCAGCACTATTTTTTAACAGTATAAGCATGATAAGCACTAATTTTAATACTAGAATGACCTGTGTTGTAAAAATGCTACTGCTTCCTCATCTCAGTTCTGGAAGAACTGCTCAAACCTCAGCCCAACGGACAGTCCCAAAGGGTGGGGAAGGGCACAGGTTGCAAAATGGAAGTGACTTGCTCTCCAATATTTGGGTTGAGCCTATTTCTCTCACGGTCCCTGTAGATGCAGCACAGGGAGTGTGGTATTTAGGATGCTTTTTGTCAGGCTGTTGGTTCTGGTGGTCAAGCAGGAAATTCCTTTATTAGGGAACCTACTGGGAAAGGTCTGTTGTGGTTTTTCACCTCATTCACAACATCATTGCTTAAATACAATTTAGAATTAAATTTAATTTTTCTAAACAGATTGCAATTTACAACTTAATTTATGCTTAGTGCTAGCAAGAGGTCTAAAGCACTTACCTTCCAGGATAAAACTTGAAATTCCTCTAGTGGACTTGATTCTTATGGGAAAATATTTGTAGATTCAAGTGTGTTCTTCACCATCTCTCTCGCTCATCCTCAAGAAGAAAGTTGAGGTCATTTCAAAGAGTTGGCTGCATTCGTAAGTCAGTTGGAGAAGAGTCTCACAGAAACTCCATAATCTGCGTCCTGCACCTACATTAAGTTTTGGTACTTTGTATGAGAAAGTTGTAGCCTGCAACTGAAATCCATGTTTGTGCAAATCTTCATCTGCCCATTAGGCACCAAAATTAAGTTACAGTCAAGGAATTAAGAAGAAACGCTAGACTGGCCCACACTCAGACACTTTAAAAAAAGACATCCAATATTACCTAAAGGGACAATTTGTTCAGGAGAGGTGTTTCAGCCCCCAGGCGTAGCAAACTGGCCCCTACGAACACCTGGTCCCTGACGAGGGTAAGCGTGCTGTGATGGTCCAAGGCTTATAACCAAAGCTAGCACCAGCCAAGCATTTGCCAGTACAGGAGGGATTCCCTTCAAAATTTCTTCTGAAGCCTCAAGGTACTAATGCACGTATAACCACCTTTTTCCTTCTCCCTAATCACCATGTACTCGCTGTCATATGGTATCGGATACGAGAGTTCATGAGCCACTCTCTTTCTGGTCAGGAAACTGTTGATCACCATCCTTCACTATATCACACTGCTCGTGTTTTGCCCTGCCTCAGTTACAACAATTTTTATTTTAAAGCTTGTGGACTCATTCCTACAAGGCAACCTCCCCTTCCCACCATGGTCAGCAGTAGCATTTCTAATGAAGACAGAATAAAGCAGTGCTTTATTTTTAGGATCATACATTTAATCTCTGAACAGTGCCCCATGCTCTTCTTAGTGGTTTGGTTCTGAAACTGTGTGCTTAAGGCTGGGTAATTTTACCATGTTTAATATCCAGTGCAAGGTCTAGCTCTGCTTGGCTTTTGTTCAATTCACCTTGTTCCTATGCCTCTTTACCTCTTTTGCATAGATTTCTTTGCCTGACAGTCCTTTCTGCAATCTCTTTTCATTCTGCTCATTTATTTTTAATTATGTGGCTATTCATCCAGTTAGATTCTTTCTACAATGTTTCCTTCTTTGTTCTGGATTTTAATTCCCGATAGTTTACAAACTTTTGAGTAAGAAAGTTCCAGACCTCCTCCACATTTGAGTTTCTGAGCTTCTTTTGTAGATTGATTTAATCATTCACATCCATAGAGTATCGAGCTTTGAAATCCAGTTCCATACCTATTTGTTTTACTCCTGTCATTTAATTTTATCTGAATCACACATCATACATTCTTCAATCAGCTCATCTAGAATATCTTCATTACTTAAATGAAAGTTGGCCTCTTATCGACAAAGTGAAAAAAACCTGTCAGTTATTGCCAGCAGAAGTAACCAGTATTATTAGCATTTGTTCTCCAAGCTATACTGAAGAAGTTAAATACTTCCATATGTGGGGCTGCCCACCCATATGGTCACAACTCCTGGTAGTACTTAAAGCTTTAACCACGCACAAAATGTTAAAACATGAAACGCTTTAAAAAGATCCCTTTCAGTAACAAAATCCAGCCCTACAATATCCTACAGACTCACAAAACTAATAGAATTTTTCTGACTATTGTTCCCTGATTTTGAAGCGCTTTTGATTCAAACACAGTTGCACTATTGCTACAACTTTCTTTAATCTGCCTCACAAATTAATGTGCAATTCTCTCTTTTTTTGATTACCACACCCTGTTCCACACCTGGTTTTCCATTACATTCTTGCAATTCTTCTAACATCCCACATTTTGCTGGTCCAGCTCATTATATTTGCACACAAACATTTTAATTACTCTTTCCTGACCATCATTTTTTACCTAGGTTAATCAAAATCCTTCTGCTGATTATAGCACCTAACTATAGTCCCGAAGAACTGTTCTGGCCTGTTGCTTTTCCCTCAGCAGGGTCGGCTGCATGTCCCTTGCCAAACATCTGGCCACTTCCCCCCCAGCTGTGCCAAGGGCCACCCCGCCGAGGCGCAGAGAAGGGGCAGGCTGCAGCGGCACAACGCGTCTCCCTTGGGTGCATCCATCAGCACGGGGCTGACGGAACAAGCCCCAACGAGGAATCCATCCAGAAGCAGGACCAGGCTGGCCTACCTGACTGCGGTTAGGCAGATCATTATTTTTCTCTCCTTGCTGCCTACGTTTCTGCTCGCTGCTAGCTCCATCATCGTTGGAAGATGCTTGAACTCACTTTTTCTGTTCACAGCAGACAGGTTGGGCAGTCCAAAACCCTCTCAGCCTTACCCCTCATTTCTTAGTTTCAGACTCATTTTCCCAATTATGCCAGTCTCAGCCCCCAGAGGCAGATTACCGATGCCATTTCCTTATTTTCAGCTTCCTCAGTATGCAGCAGTACATGTCATTATTTAGCTTTTGATCAATTGTGAGATAATTTGTATCCATTCCACTCTGCATTTTGGTTACCTAAAAATTGACTGATTCATTTGTAAATAGGCATAATTCTGTTTTAAAGCCATTAGCATTGCAGGCCATACTTTTACTGGAGACTCATTCCCTTAGCCTCTGTACTGATCTGTACATTACTTGCCGTTTTGTACTATAAAAATAATAATAATGAGAAAAAATGCTTTATTAACTAGATCATACTTTTAAATATGTTGCATAACCAGAGGGTTATTCAAACATTTTTTCATCTGGGTTTAAGTTCGTAGCTACCGTGTTTGCTTTTGTTGTTTCCTTTGCCTCCTTTCCTCACTCCTATCAGGCATGTATTTGCATCCAGGTGTACATGTAAAATTAAGGATAAAGTTAAAAGGCATCCACACACCAGCAGCACATTTTCATGGGAACCTTAGGCAAATTTCTTTGTTGACTTGAGTAATTTGCATTGGTTCTCCTAGAGCACGGGAATCATGAATCTTCTTGGGGAATGCTCCTAAAGCCCTAAAAAGGCACACAGATATCAAAGGAGATTTGCTCCAATCTACCTGATAATTCTTATCAAGCAGAGAAGATAGCTGAAGGCAAGAACAGCCTTCTTGTGCTCCAGCACTGTATCAAACATACTTGTGTTGCCTTATCAGCATAGGGCTTCAGACAGAAACCATACAGCTTATTGGGAATTATATTTAATATTTTCGTCAGAGTGGGAACCAAATCGAAGTCTCCTACATCTTAGATCATTCCTCCTGGCAGCTTGAATGGCTTTCTGAAACACAGAGATGAAAATTCACGTGAAGCTGTTCCAACCTGCTGAAGAGCTGAAATAATTCCCAGCTGATTCAAAACCAGAGGAGTTTACCACCGAGACCCTTTCTCCTACACTCAGCTCTTGAGTCTGGCATCAACAGAGATGCTAGAATGGGTAAACTGGAGTTTCCTCTTGAGCAAACCCAAAGTTGCCCTCAGAGATGTTCTATATGGAAAAAGAACCCCTTCCACTAGTCATTCTATATCTTAAGATAGCAAGAAAGGTCACCAGTCTAAAATTCTATCCTGTTTCATTAGTTTCATATACAGCTTACAAATGTGAACAATTTGCTAATCTAAATCATTAAGTCAATTTAAAGAGGAATTCTTACAGAACACCAAATCAACTACTGCAGCATACATGGCCACAGGCCGAAAAATGCAATCTAGCAGACAGTCGTTCACTGTCTTAAGTGATGTGACATAATAAAAAAGGTATTATTCTGTTAAGGCTTCAGAAACTCAGTAAAGCAAAACCAGCATGCAGCTTGGCTTCGCAGATAAGGAAAGCACAGTAACACACTTAAAGTAGAAGGAACTGATCTCTCAGATTTCCAAACCTTCTCATAGCGTGTAGCAGGTTAAGTGTAAATACTGTACTACGCACCTCTCAAGTTCTATATTCCTTCCATTTTCTTAAGTCTATAGCGCCCTTCTAGCAATCGCTTATCAGAAAGATTAATAAGGAAATTTCATGTATTTAAGCTTTCATCTAATATGACAGGGATTTAATTCCTAGGAGCTGGGGAGGTACACCTACTCTTCCCTGCAGTTTCATCTTGCACTTTTCTCTTTCTCTCAGTGGAAAACAAGTGCTGTCTAACTAGAGAGCTCACTGTAACTCACCAGAATACAGCATTTCAATGCCACAGTCCATCCACAAGCCTGATTTTAAATGCAAGTTCTCTTGCAAATCCATTGGGTCAATGTCTTAAGTGGTCTGCTATCACATCATCCCTAAGTGCAAAATCGGTTGAATAAAATAGGGACCTAATTAATCCCATTGTTTCCCCTCTGAGATACAGACCGGTCTGGTCTTTCTCACAACCCAGAACAAAACTACTAACAGTTATTAAATAAGAGAAAACTGCAGGAAGCAAATGACTGCTTGTGCCGCTACTGTAAATCGCATCTGCTGGAATGCTTCCTTCCCTGTCTGACCTAGAGCTCTTGCAGCTGCATCTGACCACACCGTCCAAAGTCACTCCGTGTCTTGGATTACATCTTGGCATAAAGTCTTGAAATTTAAATTGTTCCCTCTGCTATTCTTTTCTAGAATTTGGCAGTGGCTCTTCTCAGTATCTGGAGACAAATATTTCTCAGTTTTGAAGACAAAGAGTCTCCAAAATTGTACATAGTGCAAACACACCAAGACATGCCAAGAGGCAATAAAATTTAAAAAAAAAAAAAAATCTCATTTGGGCCACAAAATGAATGAAGTCTACTCTCCTGTGTACTTGTGCCACTCACACGTTCACTATATAGCATCCCCATCAGATCCATTACATGCCTTAGCTAATCCTAAGCGAGACAGGCAATGGTGAGAGAACAGGCAGTAACTGGTTTGTTGTATTTCATCTGTTCTGAGCACAGGGAAACAAATAATCTCCAGCACTTTACTGTCCTCTAGGAGCAACTGGTATTCTTTAAGCATAAAGATATTTTATTCCCTTATTTTATATTTAACTCCCCCAATAGTAGAACGGCTGTCTACTATACCATCAGTTTCACGTGTCAGGAAAATTGTGAGGTTTCCCCAAGAAGTTTTGCCTAAGTAAGAGGTAAGAGATCAAGCCAAAATGTAAAAAATATTCTTTCATCTACAAAGCTATCTTT
>NW_009269998.1:1795746-1796496 GCF_000687185.1 Egretta garzetta
GGGGGGGGGGTTAGGCATCGCTTTTAATGGTGTTGAAACTACTTTGAGCTATTTAGCAACTTCATGGCAAATACTGCAAGGAGAAGAAGAATCTTCTGTTGGACCAACTGCCAAGTTTTCACACACGGGCTTTTCCACATATTAATATTTGATAAGGAAACTATCCTAAAATGTTGTAAACACAGCTGTTTCCATTCAAGGATCGACGTCTTCTATGTTGATCAAGCTCAGTGCTTGCATGATAACATATATTGTTCTGTTGGTCACTTCTGAGTCTCACCAGCTTCCAGATTTTTAAAACAGCCTCTACTATTAATTGACGTGCATCATTTGTTTGCAAGGACTCAACAACAGCTCTTCATAAACTGAGAGCAGCCTTTGCCTGGTAGGTTGTGAAAAAAGCCCCGTTATACTCTGTGGTAAATGGCAAGAAAGGTATCCATGGAGTAAATTCAGAATTTATACCTGAAGACGCTGCAGTTACCCTGTCAGGCGGTGTGGATTTCCTTCCAGCTCCGGCAGACTGTAATTGTTTACTTAACCTGGGTATTGATTGTAGTGAGACTGCTGGCTCGCTTCCTTTGGCCGCAATTCTCATTTTGGCAGTTTCACATACATCACTTACAATTCCTCTCTGCAGCCGTGGTGTTCACATTCTTTCCTCTGGGTCACAATCTACTATCCATGACCATACTTTATTTCTGCATGATGATGATGATGGGTTTTTTTACATTTTCTGATCTCTGTAGA
>NW_009269998.1:1796562-1801540 GCF_000687185.1 Egretta garzetta
GTTTTATTTTAGTATTGTACAGAGTTTTATGGAAGAGAAGAGCTCAGCGACACAAGATAAAAGCGAGACATTCTGTGGCAGTGTAGCCATAGAATGAATTTCCCATGTGTTTTATAAATGACTATATAAAGATCATTTTCTATCAATAAGTCTTAAATGTTAAGTAGGTCCCCTGTAGATCTCAATTTTATGCCAATAGTTCAGGTGTGCATTTGAGGACTGAAAAACCTCCTTCCTATAAAAACTTTCTTAGTAGTCATCCTGGTAGTAACAAACTAAGCAAGGGGCACACAAAGTTTCTGTCTAAAATGAACAAATAAATCTATTAAAACATCATGAATATGGAGGGTTAACTCAACCACTGCATGCCTCCTGGGTTGTAGAAGGCTCACCTACCTGCCATCTCCCTTTGGTAAAGTTTTTTAGGGTCACTGAAAGCATGTGTGAACAATAAAAGATTGCCAAATCCTTATAAAGCAATTCTGTAAAGGCAAATAATCCTGGAAACAATGGCAGGCCCTGTGCCTAAAAGGTCAAACGATGATCACAGGTTTGCATGGTGTTTTCAGAGCCCGTGCATTACACTGCAACAACTGAACTACAGAATTCTTCAATTTAAATGGGTTATAAACAGACATCTGTAAATGAGTAATATTCATATCAGTAACTCATTTCTTTTCAGTTATTTAACAAACAGGACCACACCTAGTCACTGATATACAGGTTAACTGGGGTCCAGTATTAATCTGTTTCCTTTTACCTAAAGTTCAGAGTTCCCAAGCTAGGCGTCAGGAAAATTAAAACCAGAAAGAACTCAGATTCATATATCAAATTCAATAAGACTTTAAAGGTATGTTAAATATTAATATATTCGTTGCATACTTTGGAGTAGGAGATACTGTAATATTTCATGCCATGAAGTACAGATTGCTAAATATACTATGCATCAAAAAACGAGAACAGCAGCAATTATTTGGAAACATGAAACCCTTCCTTCAGCAGAAGAGACAATGCTAGATTAGAGGAGATGGACTCTATCTGACAACAGTGTAAAGTATTAAAAAAAAAAAAAAAAATCAATGCTTTCATATCCAATGGAGCTCGGCAACTGTTTTTAGATATTGTAAAAATTATGAAACCCAATAACGCTTCACCTGGAATATTTTCTTGTCTAAAATTTGGCAGAGTCACGTAACTTAAAAGGATAGTAAGTCTCTAGATATTGATCAGGACTTTGTACATCTACGACGTCATAAAAATGATCTGCAGCTATAAAAGAGATAACATGATTATGAGTACACTACATTGTAATTTCCTCTGGGCAGTCAGAAAGCAAAGACAGTCTGATAGTCTCTGAGAAAAATAAGCTTGGAGGATATCCACTGTCTGGCAGATAAATCATTTCACAATATTCCAATTAAAGCACCTTCCAAACTTAAACGAATAACAACAAAAATAACAGAAGAGCTTAACAGTTACCTTTCAAGAAAAATGCAACGGGCAGCTGAAAAGCTAAACAGCTCACAACTTATCCAAGAGCTTTAATGCTCCAATTCCCTTGCCGGTTCAGGCATGGAACACAAAGAGTTAACCTGATTTTGAGCCATTATATGGAGCTTACTATAAAGCTTCCTCTAATAAATGGTATGATATGAAGGTCAGCCCTTAATTCACCATCAAAATATCTTCTGGGCATAAACATAACGACTTCTGCTTAGACAGGCACGCTGGTTGACAAAGCATTTCAGACCTAGAAAAACGCTCTCATTTGCGTCAAGGCGCCGAAGGGCAGCAGATTCACTCATATGTTTATTATTTGCACCGCAGCGGTGGAACAGAGTAAACCACCATGAGCCCCCCACACCCCGCTACCGCCTGGCTAGGGAGCCGATGAAATAAAACAAGATTTAAGCCTGTCCGTATCGCTGCGCAGTTGGTGCAACTCGACAAGTCAACATTAAGTATTCAAAGTGGTATCGTGGCCTAAAGGGACCACATGCAGCCTGCACATGAGAGTGAAGGAATAGCTTGGTTCTGCTTCGGTGTTCGTAAATTTAATTTGTTCATGGGAAGAAAAAAAAACAAAACCCACAACTCTGGAAGGGATTACGAGCTAGGATCAACACTCTTACCAAAGAAAAAGGGAAAATGCAAGGAGGAATAATATTGACATTTTTGTAATACAAAGTAGCTTTTTGGGCTTAAGTGAATAAATAAAAGTTGGAGGCGATGGCAGCTCAGCCCTGGCACATGCGAATACTCCACTCGGTGTTTCTGAGCAGGAGGGCCTAGAAAGGCTGAGTATTTCATGAAGATTGTACAGGTATTTAGAAAACACTGTATTTTACAAAATGTTAACATTTATTTAGCAAAATATTGTTGAGTACTCTCTCAGTGCAATAGCTATTTCTTTCAATAAGTGGGGCAATTGGTATTCATGGCATAACCACGCCCGACGTATTAACCCTTAATTATTGCCAAGATGAAATTCCACAGGTTCAGGGAAGGAGACCTGTGGTTAAACGTGTAAATCCCAGGCGCCCAGGAAACACGGAGCCTGTTGGCATATGTGTGCACATACACGGACCGAAATGAAGAATAACCACGATCTACAGCGAGGCGCTTCTGGAATAACAGTACAAGAGAAACCTGTACGGCCCCTCCGGTAAGCGCAGCTCGGTGTTCACGCTACCTGCAACACCTCTGAAGAACACAATTATTCAGCTGATTAAAGTCACCTCTGGCCCAGCAGAAAACGAGCAACAAGTTCTCGAGTCTGTAAAAAGCTCTTTTTGTGAAATAGGGCGGGGGAGAGGCGCTGGCGGTCCCACCGGGCTCAGCAGGGCAGGGACGCTGCCCTGAAGTTCCATTTACCCCCTGGGCCCTTGCAGTAGAGATTTGGGACAACAGGGGTAGAGGGTGGGGAGGGCAGGCGAAGGCAACGGCAGAAGCGTCTCCCGTTTTAGCATGGGTCCTCGTGATGATTAAAATTCCAAACAACTGTTCAATGTAATGCGTATTTTCCTCGAGCGAAGGACAGTGAATACCTTTTGCTCACAAATTGGTACTTCAAATATAAAGCACGGAGAAATAAGCACTGCCAGTGAGGAATCTAAAAATATGTCTTGTTAAGCTTGATTAATGAGCTAATAAAGAGCTATAATAAGAAAAAAATCCAATTAAAGCATCTTGTGAGATTTCTCTCAAACAGAAATAAAGAACCCAAGAGAATGGTAAAACTTTGAAAAATTAGTATGATCCAGATGACAGCCTCAGCATTCAAGCCTACAGTACATCAGTTTTATACTTTCTTTGACTGGCTGTCCTTTATTTATCATCTCTGATGTGTGCTGCCTGGAATTCTGATCCTCCACGAGTTTTCTTTTATTTTGTTGTTGCCTCACAAGTATAACATCTGAATTTAAATGGAGACGTATTAAAAACTCAGGCATTATAGAGGCTGAGGGTACTTACTCTATCCAGAAAACCTGCAGGCCTCTGGCACAACGCATGGCACTTGGAAACAGTGAAAGAAAGGCAAAACCAGAGGAAACAAAACTCATCCATGAGCTGTATAAAGTCAGAAAACAAACTAGCTACGCTCGTCTTATCATTGATGTACAAAGGACAGAGTAGATTGAGCAGAAAATGTATATTCCGATACTCATTTTTCATCAGCATCTGGTAGCCGAGGGTAACCAGAGCATACAGGAGCAGCAAGGACACCGGAAAGGAATGGTGAAAGACGCAGAAGTGGGAAGAGCTGTAGATTTGGCTCTGGGTGGTTAAGCACCTGCACCAGAAGGAACCCCAGCCTGCGGGCTGGCAGCAACCTGCGAGGAGGGCAGCACACCAGAGAAACCCCGGGTTCCTCAGAGGCACGGAGCTGGGGCTCAGCAACCAGCAGCAGGGCAGGGACGGAAGGAAAAGAAGCCTGAGGCTCTCATACCAGGGCCAGTCCTTATTTTAAAACTACAGAAATCGCCTATTTTAACTCACTGGAACACACTCTGCCATCAGCAAGGAGCACCCAGGAAAGGTACAGCCCATCTCCCTCTGGTGGCTGGTCCACGGGAGAGACCGACCTACTATGGCAAACACTTGCCTGTTAGCCAAAACGCGTGCCATCACTTCAATGTAGAGGTCCACCACCCCCCAGCCCACAGTTCCCTCTGAATTTTAGGTTTGGTTGTTTTTTAAAAAGATTATGCTGTGTCTACCTGTTTATGTACCAGCCCAGGCCTCTTGAAGCCTATGTTAAACAATGAAGTTCCCATGGACTTCAGACATTCCAGATGGAGCCCGTGCCCAGTTCTGCGCTGTGCCAACGCGGGCCTTGGTGGTGTGGGAGGAGAGGGACACAGGGGAGCTCCCATGTTCAGCACAGAAGCCCCGGCCCAAGGTAGCGCTGAGCCCACCGCAGGCTCGAGCAGCCTTCCCCTCCCTTACCAGCCCGCTCGCCGGCTACTCATCCCCAGCTCCTGCCACTCACCGCGCTGCTCATTCCTTCCTATTCAATGCTGGCGACTTCAAAATCCCTTAATGCTGATGTTTTTCCTTTCTGCAGCTTTACTATTTTTAAATGTGCGGCGTCCCTCTCCCTGCTCCTTTTCAGATGCAATGTGGTGTCAGTTTGTTCTCACCAGCAAGAAGTTAACCCCTGGCCTCAACGCCAGGATGCAGACCAGACCCCAGGGCAAAGGGGTCCGTGAAGGGGCCTCCAGCCCCCACCAGACCCCAGGGCAAAGGGGTACACGAACGGGCCTCCAGCCCCCACCAGACCCCAGGGCTAAGTGGTACGTGAAGGGGCCTCCAGCCCCCACCAGACCCACGGCAAAGGGGTCCGTGAAGGGGCCTCCAGCCCCCACCAGACCCCAGGGCTAAGGGGTCCAGGAAGGGGCCTCCAGCCCCCACCAGACCCCAGGGCAAAGGGGTCCCTGAAGGGGCCTCCAGCCCCCACCAGACCCACGGGCTAAGG
>NW_009269998.1:1802936-1836113 GCF_000687185.1 Egretta garzetta
CCCCCGCTCACCTTCGGGGCGCCGAGAGCCCTGGAGCCGCTGAGCCTGAGCATCGCTCACGTCCCGGCTGTGTCCCGCTACATTAAACAAACACTCGCATGTGGTAGTGGCAGCTGTGCTCAAATGCGAGGAAATATTTCCAAGTTTCAGCCTGCGTTTTCTTTTAGAAGGTGAAGGCAAGCCTAGCACCCTCCCACAGGAGGTTCGAGCAGGTAACATCTGTATTTTGATGAAGGGAATGAAATGAATGTAACTGGTGATACATCAGGGTCCGCGTTCCCAAAGCACGCAGGGTTACCCAGGCACGTGGGTGCCAGTCCTGCCAGAATTGCTGGTTTTAATTAATCCGATGAAGCGTGCTACGGCTACCACGTGTAATGTTTCTTATTTTGAACTAGTTTGGTTAAGACGAGACTTACCTCTCGCCTTCTCGGCCGTTGAAGAAGAGAGCATGTCATGGATCTACTGGCCTTACCAAGGCAGCGTCGAAAAGATAACGTAAGGACATACAGATAGCTAAGGTGGAAAAAAAAATATATATATAGGGGGCTAAGGCCCTGCTCACCTTCTGAGGCTTCTGAGCTGCCGTGCGGCAGGATGTCTGACATGAGAGAGACACAGCAGATGTGTTTCCTGTTTGAAAATGTGACACCGAATGTATTTTCGGTAGGGCTGATTGTTGTATGAATTAAATGTGTATTATTTGTATTCCTGTAAAGGAGACGCGGTTTTTTGGTATGCATGGATAAAAACATTGGAATAAGAGCTTTGTTCTTAGGAGCTATGTGTTTAAACTTTGACTGTAGTAAAATTCTTGAAATTCATGGATTTTATGGCCAGAGGGGGCTATTAGGTGATTTAATGGCCTGTAACATGCAAGAGGTCAGACTAAATTTCACCAAGTTATCTGTGTTTTCCTGAAGCATAACTAGGGTCTAGCTAAATCGTATTTTCTAGAAAAGCACCAGCCTTGATTTGACATAAAGAGATGAATGATTCATTGAACTTGCATGCACAAGCAGTGCTAAAATACAATTTTTGTTGTTTGTTTCTTTGAATCCTTTTGCTTTTACTAGGTAAGCTCAGGCAGTTCTGCATGCAGGTATCTGCTTATCAGTGCAGCGCATCGACAGCTACGCTGCTTGCTTGTCAAGAGCGGTGCTCCTGGGGAATAAAAAATGCAAACGAGTGTAGCTGATAGGAGTTACTGCTGCTCTATGGCAAATATCTATGTCTTTAAGTTTCTGCTACTCGGATTCATGCCAAATGTTTCTTACTTATATTAAATCTTAACTACTATTAACACATGCCACATGATAACTTATTCCTGCAAGCAAGACTATTTGTCATACTATGGGAAAGTACAGCGTTCTTTCCAAAGCTTGGACACCTGCATTTAGTGGTTATATATAGACCAGAATTTCACGGCTTGCTTTCGGGTGCAATTTGAGGGCTGATCTTCTGAGCTGATGAAAACCTGTGAGGTCGGTTGGGGATTACACCCCATTTGTTCACGTTCCGTATGTTCAAGGGAAACTGATGGGCTAAACGTAGCTCCAGACTGCGTTTTATAAAACCGATTTTTCCATAACGCACTGTTCCAGGGCCACCTTGTTTTCAATTGTGTCATAATGGGGTTTCTCACGCCGCTGTCTTTAAGGTGGTGGTGTAGCATCTGCAGGCCGAGCGGGCCAGCAGCGGCAGAGCGATGCTCGGCGCCTGACGCTGGCATCGACTTCATTTTTCTCAGTTTAGTCAATGAAATGTACCGGCTACCAAAACAGTGAAAAATGAGATTCTTAAAAATTGTCAACCTCAATACCGTAAGTTATTACTCAAGACGTAAACACAGGCCTTTTATTTTATGAAAATTCATAGACATTTAACCTGATAGTGTCATAAACCATTGACCCGGTATCCCGTGACATATCTCAAATATTACAGACTCGCATCTTCAGCAGCTCTGATAAAGCATTTCACGATGTGGCATGCATTTCACTTTACCCTCGTTTCCGTTACCATGGAAAAAGTTCTGAGGTCTTTTTAGTAGAGGCAACTTCTGGGGGCTGAGTTATGAGTCACACAAATGCAATGTTTTCAACCTGCTTTCCTCCCTTAGTTTCAAAGTATAGAGTACCACACGTGTCGCAATGCCCATTCAGTTAATCTTTGCCTTCCGTGTTAACTGATACAGTGACCCAGCATGGACAAAGCCGCCAGCACTTCGGTTAATACTTAAAATCTTCAGCAGCTCTCCTTTCAAACTCCCTTTTACAGTGTCTGTCTCCATTTTGTAATTACAGAAAGCTTAATGGCATTTCTGGAAAAGATGTACGTGCCACTTCAGAATTGCATGGAGGCTAATTTTTCTTCCAAAAGAAGTTGATCAAGGATTTGAGACTGTAATAAATAAGTAAATTTTTCGGCCAAGGAACTATTCGGTCTTCCTGAATCTCTTTGCTTCTCTGAAGAATGCCCCAACACCTAAGCTATTCTCTCCTAAGACACTCTGCCACTGTGTCCTTTATCTCCAGACCCGCTTTGGATCCCTGGCCTTGGAAGGCTGCGAGCTCTGGATCCTCGCTGGGAGGGAGGGAAGGATGGACGAGGCATGCAGGCAACCCTGAGCCAGGGATCAGTGCTCTGGGGAGGAGGGGTGGTTAGGCATCCCCCTGGGCTTAATGTTTTTTACAGAGAGCTGCAGGCTCAGCTGTGTGCTCAGCCTACTTTGAGGCTGCTCCTGCTGTATGACCGTTTTCCTTCCCTTATTTATTTTGGAGTCTTACTGACCCGTTGCAGCCAAATGGGAGAGTGAGACAAGGTAACTGCAAGTATTAGAGGAAGGAGACCCAGACCAAGGCCCTCATACCGCCAGGAGCTTGTTGATTTTCTATCTGTTTGGTCTCTGGGCCGGTAAATCAAAATGTGTGAACCTATTTGCTGCTTGGCACACGCAGCTTTGCCGGCTGCTGTCAGCAGTGGCAGGGCTTGGAAGGGAGAAGGGCTACGGCAGGGAGGTGGGGCTGGGGAAGGTGTGGAAAAGCACCTCATTACCTGGGACAGGACCTTGCATCTCTTTGCAGGGATGAAAAGGAAAAAAAAAGGTTTTTTTAAAAAAAGTTATACAACCCAAGAGCTGGAAGAATCGTCTGTTTTTTCCTGTGCCACAAAGCTCCTTCTGCCCTCAACTGTACGCGCACAAAAACATAGTTCCAACCACAAAATTACAGCTGCATAGAAAATAGAAAATTTTCATCTTTTTTTACCGTGTTTCTGGGATGACATCAGTCTTATGTCACATGAACTTCAAGAACTGCTGGAAGTAAACCTGAAGTATCATGAGGATAAAGAAAGAGAAACAGACGCTTGTTTAAAACTCGCATGCATTCATTCGTGTGCAGATGAACACTACAGCTGTATTACACAGAACCGAGGACCTTATTTTATGAATTTTTATCGCCCGTGTTTTGTTTCACAAACGACATATTCATAAGCCCTTCCATATAAAAATATACTTTCAGAAACCTGCCCGTATAGAGCAATTTTTAGTAGCAACCTAGAAGGAGAAACGAAACATTAAGGTATTAATGACCCATGGAAAATGAGAAAATATGAAACACATTTGCCTTGATCCAATTTAGGCCTTGCAGAGTCATTATTCCTCAAGTTATATGGCCGTTCAAGTCCCTTACGTGCTCACGTGCATTTTTCTTTCCCTGGAAATTTCCCGTTGTCTCAGCACTTTGAATCGCATGGGCTGCTCTGAAGTAGCGGTCCTCGTTCTTCATGTAGAGCATGGCCAGCTAGTGCCAGTGGGCAGCGAAAGCAGCTTCTCTGTTGATCCCTCACCACTCATAGAATCATCAAATTGTTTAGGTTGGAAAAGCCCTTTCAGATCCCCCAGCCCAACCGTTCCCCTACCCCTGCCATCCCTCCCCCAAACCCTGGCCCTAAGCACCTCGTCTGTCCGGCTTTTAAATCCCCCCAGGGATGGGGACTCCACCACATCCTTGGGCAGCCACTTGGGACAGTGCTGGCCGGATACCAGCACAGAAATCATGCATAGGAACACGCCAAGTAAAAATAAAATGACTTGCAGGTTTACAAGTAAGCGGCTATGTAATATTTAAGGCGTTGCCTTTAGTCTTCCATCCTGCATCTGCCTTCCTGTTCAAAGAACCGTCCCTAAGTGATGGGAGGAGAACTGGTGCATCCCTGCTTTCCCAGCAGAATTCTCAATGTAAATTCGTCCTCTGTGTTTGTGGGAGTACATCGATAAGTCCAAAGGTGAGGGATGGCAGTAAGCAATGAGGTTTAAGGCAGGAAAAGAACAAGAGGGGAGAACATGTTCCGGGGGAAGTTTTGATCCAGTTGAATCCAAAGGAGGGAAGGCAACTCTCGCCCAGCTCAGCAGTGATGGCGTGCCCTTCGCTCCACGAGACCGGCCCTGGGACGAGGCTGTGCCTCTAGTTTCCATGGAAAACTCCTGCCATGGGAGTGATTTGCTCCTTGGCACCATCCCTTTTCTCCTTACTCCATAGTTCGAGAGGCACCGCAACTCTTTGCCGCTTGGTAGTTAGTGCAGGCTGACTACGCTTTCAGAAAACTTGTAGAAAACAGATTAATTTTAAAGTTTGTTAATAAAAATACTTCATTGTGTTGGATATATTAGAAGAAATGTATAAAATGTTTGATATTTAAAAGATAGTGATTGATTTTAATTGCCCAAATTTATTATTTTTAGTGGTTTATTCATTTATTATGCTCTTTTATGGCGTTAGCCAATTTATTTTCCTAGTCACTGTATCCTTCAAGATTTTAGATTAGTAGATCTCATCCGGACTTGCATCTAAGAAAGAAAATGAGATTTTTTTTTGCCTGTTCCCAATTCCCACTCAGTTTCTCAGCATTCGAGCGATCACCATTGAACGCACTGAGCAGAAGCAGCTGCTATGGGGGCATATTCTTAGAGAACTGTGGTGGAAGTGGTTGATGCTATCAAAAAGTGGTTTTCCACTTCAGCAGAACAGTGGTTTGAGCTTTTTTTTTAGAAATAGAGCAACAAATTTGTACCTCATCTTTACTGGTTTTCTTTTTAAAAAGATTAAACTTGCATCTCTGTAAAAGTTTTCCCTGTCAAGCTTTGTTTTAAAATGTATGCAAACTGAAATACCCAATTCCAATAAAAATTCTCATTTGGATTTTGTCTTGTTTTCTTTTAGTCATCAATTTTTTTCCACCCTGTTCAGGTTATTAGAGGTAATTCAAACTTTGTAAGTTAACTGGCTTCTAACAACTTTAATAAAGCGGGTAAGTACCCTACAAAATTACTGGGTGCTTGGATTCATAACTCGTTTTAGCCTTCATAGGCAAGTTCCCTTTCTAGCTATGCGTAACATTCTTGTCAAACGGTAGCGTTTTGCTCTTTCATCAGTCTTAGAATAAATATCATTCTTATTTCCTACATCCGCGCTGAAGCAAATACTGAAAAGGATGATGGATTTGCCATATACTGTATCATTCTTTCATCTGCTTGATGATTTATCTGTTTAGCCAGACTATTTAAAAGCTCACCATTTTAGCATCTGAGGCAGACGTGTTTGCATGCATGTGTTTGTATTTAAAGATGTATTGATATGGATGTACTCATGTTTTATCTGTAGGATACGTCACTGACTGAGGCAAACTCGTTCAGTCCTTCAATGCCAATGTCCCCCTCATCGATGATAAACCAGTATAAATTTGAAGATGAACCAGAATTAAGAGATCTCTTCATTACAGTTGATGATCCCGAAAGCCACATTACAGCCATTGAAACGTTCATTACATACAGAGTAGTCACAAAGGTAAGCGCCTGCTCGTGGCTGTAATGGCTTCCATTGATGGCAGTAGTAACATTTTCACTCTTCTTGCATACCATCCCTTGGGATATTACTAAGTTTAAATTACACCCTGTTTTTGCCATGAATTATAGACCACTAAAACTGTATGAAACTGTGCAGCAGATTCCGAAAAACACCCCAATATAAGTCTACACGCATAGATGCTTAGGTTTTTTATGCTGAGAAAACAGCTGATAATTCTTCAACAGCCAAAGCAGTTCTATATGAGAATAACATTTTCAGTTCTGATCTTCAGCAGGTTCAGCATTCAAATTCCAGCAGTGATGTATTATAAGGAACCTAGAGATCATAGACTCATCGAATGTTTTGGGTGGGAAGGGACCCCTAGAGGTCACCCAGCCCAACCCCCCTGCAGGAGCAGGGATACCTTGAACCACATCAGGTTGCTCACAGCCCCGGCCAACCTGGCCTGGAATGTTCCCAGGGATGGGGCCTCCACCCCCTCTCTGGGCAACCTGTTCCAGGGTTTCACCACCCTCATTGTAGAGAATTTCTTCCTTATACCTAGTTTAAACCTACCCTGGTTTAGTTTAAAGCCATCCCCCCTTGTCCTGTCACGGCTGGCCCTGCTAAAAAGATTGTCCCACAGGGGCCCCCTTTAAGCCCTGACCGGCCGCACTCAGCTCTGCCCGCAGCCTTCTCTTCTCCAGGCTGAACACCCCCAACTCTCCCAGCCTGGCCTCATAGCAAAGGGGCTCCAGCCCTCGGAGCATACAGCAGAAAGACCAATTCAGTTCAAAGACATTGCATTAGCCCAAGCATTTGTGACTTTTGGATCACTTGCAGACCAGCAGCCTTCATCTTGCCTAAATGTTACCTGCCACAAAGTCTTTCAGTTCCATCCTCTTGTAATTACAGCGTCCACTCTCACATGGACTTGCGTTTCCTCTTTACAGCTGTATATGATTTTTGGGGAAACTGCCACAATTCTCCAATGAAAAAATATTAGGAAACCGCTAAGGGTATTTTTAGCTGTCCTGAATGCAAGTTATTTACTGGAAGTAAGGAAGAAAGTCAGCCTTGTGAGACTAGCCAGCTCTTCTGGGATTACCAGCAAATATTCTGCAGGCTGCATTTTGAGAATTGCACTGTTAATTTATTTTACTTTGAGTTCTTTTTAAAAGATTCATTTAAAACCAAATTTTCAAATGGGAATTATTCATCCTTAAATAAGAGGGGATATCAATTCCTCATAAAATATTTAAGCAGTGGGAAGACAGCTATCTTCGTTAGGTTGCTAGCAATAATTTTCACTTTATGCATGTTTTTGCAGACGAGAGAACATTTTTTCTTCAGGCAAGTATGGAAGGGCTGTAAGGTGGATTGCTTTTGCTTTTTTATCTATTCTATCCTTTCTTATCGTATTTAATTTGAAGTGCTGGTTGCTGATGATAAAGTAATAGCATTCCTCCCACATACCTTGAAAAATTTTTTTTTCAACCCTCAAAAATGTTTAGATTACCAAAGCGTGTTTTGAGGTTTTTAGAATTTACTGGCATCGCATTATAAACCTCTGCAACAATGAATGCTAAACAGCACGCATTACTTTAATGAAAACATGGGCTCTTTGTGGCTTGATTCTAGAAGATAGGGCAGTGATCAAATAAATCTCATGGTCTGACAATTTTGCAACACTGTAATAAGCATTTTTTCCAGGCATTAAAGATTTGTTGGCAAGTTCTAACAAAGGGCTACAAAACTGGAATTGATGATGGAGCACAGAATCCATTAAGCAGCGCAGGAAGTGTTATTGCTATGATATGCTGAAGTTTCCACGTTTGGAATGTGGGGACTGTTGACTAGCGTCAGCAGGTCCCAAGGACGTCTGTCAGCTGTTTGGGGTTTTTTCAGAATGCTAAAAAATGGGCAGGGTTAGGGTAACAGTTGGACTTGGTGATCTTAAAGGTCTTTTCCAACCTAAACGATTCTATGGTTCCTCAGCCATAGATCACTAAGCACTTTAAAAGAAGTGCCCTAAAAGTAACGAACATAACGGTGATTGCTAAAAGGAAAATGCCACACTAAAATAATGATTGAAATCTTTTGGAAACATTGTGGTAGGCTTATTATTGTAAGTCACTCTGTGTGCAGCTTAGTGCTTGCTTTTCCTTTTTTTTTTTTTTTTTTACAATAGAACTTTGATTTCTTGCTAAAATGGGATGTGGTTTACCTCTTCAAGTAGCTGGTCATTGCACTTTACAAAACAGCAAGCAAGTAGCACCGGCAAAACAGAATCATGTATGCTCTCCCTTTAATTGCTCAGTGTTCTCCAAAACCTAAAATTATTTTGTTCTTTTTTCTGGTATTTTAACCTGGGCCTGTTTTTTCTGCCTCTGTTTTCAGACATCTCGTGGTGAATTTGACTCCAGCGAATATGAAGTTCGAAGACGGTATCAGGATTTCCTTTGGTTGAAGAGCAAACTTGAAGAAGCACATCCGACACTGATTATTCCTGTTTGTTTGCTAAAACTTAAGTTATTTTTATTTGTTTTTAAGATGACTCTAGTTTCATACAGAGATGTTTGAGGTCATTCTTCAGTTTCTGAAATCTCACAAATGTTAAGCCAACCTAGTTTCATTAGCTTTACACATATGTGATAATTAAAAATCCTGTAAAGGTATTTCTTACGTTTTTAACCGTGCCATTTGCAGTAATTTATGTCCTTCTTTCTTAGTTGTACTCATATTCTTCCGTACTGTGTGCTACAAGAACCTTGTTATACCACCTTAAAACTTTGTAACACTTTGGTTTTTGCGTGGTGGGTTCTACAAAGCATACCTATGGTTTTTAGTAAGTAGGAGAACTGTTATAATACCCTTAATATTATGCAAATTATGCAATCTATTTTTTCTTTTTTCCTTAGCCATTGCCTGAAAAATTCATAATGAAAGGAATGGTGGAACGATTTAGTGATGAATTCATTGAGACTCGAAGAAAAGCTTTACATAAGTTTTTGAACCGTATTGCTGATCATCCAACTTTAACTTTTAATGAAGACTTCAAAATTTTTCTTACTGCGCAGGCCTGGGTAAAATGAGTTTATTTTTATTTACAGTTATATTACGACTTGTGTTAGTAGAGTATATCAGGAATCTCCCTAGTTCGGTATTCAACAGTGTCCTCCCATGGCTTGTTACAGAAGTGTCAGAAGGCGGCAGGGGATTTATGGAATATTCATCCCCCGAGATAACCTTTTCTTCTGTGCTTTTGGTAATCAGGCGTGTGGCCATAAATACTGCTGTACGTTCCAAAGCAGTTTTTGTTGCTGCATTTTGGATTTTTTTGGCAAATTCACAATATTTCAACTCTGCATGCTTTTTGGGATATATAAAAGCTTCCAAGATTACATGAAAAATAGTATTTTAAATTAATTATTGTTTTGGCATGGCACTGTCTTTTTCAGCTGCTTTTTTTTTTTTTAAAGTTATACTAGCCTCATAAAAGAAAAATACAGCCTTTGAATTTCCTGTTGTATTTTTGCAAGATGAGTCCAGTTGAAAATTGGAGTTTTGTACTCAGAAAAGCCTGCCTCTGAACTTCAGCAAAGGTTATTCTAGCAACACATAAAAAGAGTTACAAAGGCAACAGACGGATTAATTCTTCCAGTAGAAAGATTGTTTGCTTTTCTCAATGACTTGTTCCTGCAATCATTGCCTCTGCTTTCCTGTTCAAAAGGCTAAATTGCAAACTAGGTAGCTCACCCTAAGGAATGAAAGGGCAAAGGTTCTCTGCCATCTTTAATCACTCTTGTGAGAGCATGATACACGGCATGCTCGTGCTTGCCCAGAAAGGCTTAGCTAATAAATGCATGACAGGTATGGTTCTGACACTGGTCTAATAAATTTAAAGTAAGATTTATACACTAAAAAGACACACAGAGGCTTATGTATGTAGTACCGTTTAAAAAAAAACCCAACAAACCTTCAAAGTATGCATTATTTTCAGAGAATTTTAAAAAGTACATAGAAGTAAACACGGCTTTTTTCTGCCCATAGGAACTCTCCTCACACAAGAAGCAGGGTCCCAGTTTGCTGAGCAGGATGGGCCAGACCGTCAGAGCCGTGGCATCCTCAGTGAGAGGAGGAGTTAAAAATCGTCCTGAAATGTTTACAGAAATGAACGATTACATGGAAACTTTTAGTCAGAAAATCAATGTACTAGACAAAATAGCTCATAGAATTTACAAGGAAGAAAGGGGTAAGTGGAAAACAAGTATCAATTTCACTGATTTAAGGAATTAATATATTGGAAAAGTAAATCAGTTTTCATTGTGCCAGGCAAAATGCTCTTTCCGGCAAGCAGGGGAAAAGGGAGTTTTGTTTTTATACTGTGCTTTTCATAATGGTCACTGTTTTGGCAGACCTTCAGGTTAGTTTGAATAGCTTCTTAATAGGAAGAGTTTTAATTGAACTACTTGATAAGGAACTTAGAAAGAAGAAAACACAGCAAGTAGGGCTATCTTGTTACTTGTGCTTTTTGGAAAGCTGCATGACCTTTTGTTTTGTACTTTCAGCAGAATGTAAATAGTCAGAGTTTTCTGTGCTGTCTCATACTGGCATAATGCTCTCTAGATTCCAGATCTCTCTTTTTATTTCATTCTGCACCTTTTTTCTGTGTTAACCAAGCAGTTTGTTGGGGAGTTTTTTGATAGCTTTAATGTTGGCCATAATTGCTGTCATGGGAAACTGTGCCTGTTAGAGTTTTCTTAAGAAGGATGACTTAATCTTGATTTTTTTCCTTAAGTAACAGCAGTTTGAACACCTACTTGGAACGCTAAATTACTGATTTTCTGAGATTGACCCTGATCGCAGACTAGGCCTGTTCAGAAGAATTTCCACTGGTCAGCACTTGAGGGATTTTATTGTCTATATAATATAATTTGCAGAGCTGCACTGTGTTCTTTAATAACCGAGCCCTTGTGCTTTATTGTGCAGTACCAGATCTCAGTGTGTCCTCACTAAATTGGAGGGGCCTTATAAAAGGAAAATACATGTTGGTGAAAAGAGTTCCTTTTGATATTGTTCGTTTCAGTGGAAAAAGCTGGCTGAGGTCTGTAGGTTTGAGGTATCAGTGCCAAAATATTTCTTGGAAAACCTTAGAATTCTGACATGCTCCCAAATGCTGCAGGTATCTTCTAGATTTTCCAAATAGTGCTTGGCAGAACACTTGTGTGCAGGGCCGCACTGTTGTGGATATGAACTGTTGATAGCTGTGATTAAAATCCTGCTTGCGGTAGCTTAACATGGGATTCTTGATTATCTCTTCCACAGAGTGGTTTTTTTGTCCAGTTAATCTCAAAGCAAATGTTACGCTCTTCATGGCACACATCTGCTTTGCATCTTTTCTTGGACATTTCTTCATTATAAATTCAGTTGTGATGAAATTGTGATTTCAATATATGGCTGATGTGTTCACAGTACCCTCCTGGGAACATGCAGCTTCCAGGTCATATCCAGCCTTGCCCAAGTTTAGTCATACAATCATAGAATTGTTTGGGTTGGAAAAGATCCTTAAGGTCATAGAGTCCAACCATTACCCTAGTCCTGCCATCCCACCACTAAACCATGTCCTCAAGCACTTCATCTGCCCGGCTTTTAAATACACCCAGGGATGGGGACTCGACCCCTTCCCTGGGCAGCCCCTTCCAGTGCCTGACAGCCCTTTTGGGGAAGGAACTTTTCCCAATGTCCAACCTAAACCTGCCCTGGCACAACTTGAGGCACAACTTGAGGCCGTTTCCCCTTGTCCCATTGCCCGTTCCCTGGGAGCAGAGCCCGACACCCCCCCCGGCTCCCCCCTTCTCTCAGGCAGTTGTAGGGAGCAATGAGGGCTCCCCTCAGCCTCCTCTGCTCCAGGCTGAACAAGTCCTGCCAAATGGAACAGTGAATTCTGGACCTTTTTCTTTCTGCTTATGGCTTACCACTTGACCTAGAGACATAAGAGAAATAATTCATAGAGTATATGTATATTTAGATTAATAAAAACTACTAAAGAAGGTATCATCTGCAGAACTGGAGTGAACTTCAGTGTGTCTTCTGCAGCTTTTGGGACATACCAAGGCTACTAGTTTTAATAACAGGATTGTGTAGTGAGGTGGGGGTTGGTCTCTTCTCCCTGGTAATAGACGGTAGGACTAAGGGAAATGGTTTGAAGTTGCACCAGGGCAGGTTTAGGCTAGACATTAGGAAAAATTTCTTCACCAAAAGGGTTGTCAGGCTCTGGAAGGGGCTGCCCAGGGAGGTGGTCGAGTCCTCATCCCTGGAGGTATTTAAAAGAAGGATAGATGAGGTGCTTAGGGACAGGGTTTAGTGGTGGGATGGCAGGGTTAGGTTAAAGGTTGGACTCGATGATCTTAAAGGTCTTTTCCAACCAAAGTGATTCTATGATTCTATGATTTAGAGTATTACTGTAGCAGAAGAATTCAGGGCGGTAGAAGCAAGTCATCAACTGCTGCCTAGGGTTGCTGTGGCTCATGGCCTCTGTATGAAGACAACATGAAGTAATTCAGATCACTGGGTGAACTGAATAGGACCCATCAGGTCTCTGAGCATCTGTGTCCTTTTAAAATGACCGGGGCATTTTTGGTGATAGGTTTCTACGAACTACTTAACTACAATACATTCATTGATTAGTTTATTCATACACAATGAACTGCAATTTACTTCTCCTGGTCATTTGAGCAAATTTAAACATTAGCCTCAGTCTCTTGCTTTGTTGAGAGTAAATAAGAGGTTGCAATTAGTATCACTTAAACATCTATTAATGAACAAAGACTAATATGTGTATGTGTTCCTGCTAAGAGTATTTTAATGAAATGAAGGAATACGGCCCCATCCACACCCTCTGGTCAGCATCGGAAGAAGATATAGCAGACTCCCTAAAAGGTGTGGCCAGCTGCATCGACAAGTGTTGCAAGGCTACAGAGAAGCGGATGGCAGGGCTCTCGGAAAACCTGCTGCCGATTTTACACGAATACGTCCTCTACAGTGAAATTCTGATGGTAAGGATTGCTTATGGCTGGATATAAAGTTTGGCTTAGCCCAGTGACAAACACGAGAAGAGGGTTTGCAACCGATGAAAGTGATTTTGCAGTTCCTCTGTTTACTGTTGGTACTAAACACGCAGAGCGTAGGATAGCTGTCCCTTAGGGAATCCGGTTGGTCCTGTTTCCCTTGTTAATCAGGCAAGAGGCACCCCTTCCAGATGAGAAGAGCTGGATAGTTTTGCATGGCAGGTAGCCCTCGGTAGCTGGGCTGCAGAATGCCTGGTTTTGCCATCTTCAGAGAGCTCTGCATCGTAGCAGAGAGGCGGGAACACAGAAAGGTTTGGGGAACAGCAGCTGAGAAAGACCTCCTCTGACACTGCTGAAATATGAACTCATCGAGTAACAGATTGTGTGGGGGAAAAGGAGTTGGAGAGGTTTTTCCCTTTCTAGGAGATGTTCCTAAACTATGTTTTCTTTTTCCAGAACAGCAGGGAACTTCCAGTCCCTGTGCCATTATATAAGCAGGTGTTAGTCTTTGTCATAAGGTGATGCTCTCAGTTCCCTTTATGTACGTATTTTTCTTACACTTGGAGAGAGTGTAAAAAAAATGAGGTTTCCGAATTTATAAACTCACTGCTGATGGATAAGCAACATAACTAACTGAATTCAGCATGTCATAATTCCCACTTGGCTGCCTCCAGAAAGCAGAAAATGTGTACAAACCCCTCTTTGTCTCGGTTTTGAGCAATGCAAGCTGCAATATCTGTTCTTGCCTCTCTGCTGGGAACCCAGCTCCTACCGCAGCGGTTTCTGAGCAGGGGCTGAGAGTGTGTTGCAGGCCATGGGTAGAGCAAGACCCAAGTTAACTCAGCCTTTGCCAGCACTGCGCAGGGCGCTGCCGGTTTCTCAGCAAGGCTCAGCTACTGAGAGGTTAAGAATTACTGCTGCAATGACTGCTGTCTTTAAAACCAGCTTCCCAGAAAGAGGGGCCGTATCAAATGTCCTGTATCTCACAGGCCTCATTATTTACATGTACGTGCAGGTAGATGGAGGTAGGTACTGCTTTGCTGAAAGGTCTGAAGAGATTACTGTTCTAGCAATTGCAGGTCTTCTTCCTCTCCCCCACTTCCAAACTTATTTTTCAGAATTCCTAAGGCTGTTACCCATGAGCCATCCCAGCCTTCATGCTATTGAAGAGATGCTGCCTGCCCATCACCTTCTAGTCTGCAGCCTGGCTCACCCTTTCTCAGGTCTCCTCTTTTGTCCGGAGCACAGAGAGGTTTCTGTGGGCAAACCCCGGAGTCACTACCTGGCTCTGCATGCCCACGTTACAAGTAGCTGCTGCCCATGCTTTTTTGTCTGCTTGCAGTGTTCTTGATGCCACACTTGCAATGCAGCATCAGGCTGCCTTGAGGTCCTATCTGGAGGAAAATCTTCCTCCAGTAGCTCATTCCTGTTCCACAATTGTTCTTTTCATAGAATCATTTAGGTTGGAAAATACCTTTAAGATCATCAAGTCCAACTGTTACCCTAACCCTGCCATCCCACCAGTAAACCACTGATACAAGCCAGGATGCTGCTGGCCCTCTTGGCCACCTGAGCACCCTGCTGGCTCATATTCAGCTGCCTGTCAACCAGTACTCCCAGGTGTCCAGGTCCCTCTGCAGAGCCTCCCTCCCCTCCAGCAGATCAACACTCCCGCCCAACTTGGTCTCATCTGCAAACTTGCTGAGGGTGCACCCAATCCCCAGATAAAGATATTAAACAGAACTGGATTTTCCTTTCATTTGCTGTGGATTTTTATTTTTCCTGCAGTTGACTTCCCTCTCGCAGTTTGGAGAGGGAATTACTAGTCACGATAAAAGATAGAAATACAGCAGGGGAAGTCACACATTAATCAAACCTGCTTTCAGAGGTGTGTTTAACCCCTCATCACAGGCACCTTTGTGCGGTGCTGCCAAGTTCATGAGCAAATGTGCAGAAGAAGGTGTGGTCAGTACAATACAGTCCTTGTATTCTCCAGTCTTCGGAGTTCAGCCTTAAACTGGGGAAAGAGATTAATTCATAGCTAAAATATTTACATCTGGACTGGCTCCTTCCTAACTGACTCACAGAGCAAATCTGGAGAGTGCAGAGTCCTGCTGTGCCTCGGGGTACAAACTGCAGCAATAAATTGGTTATGGGTCCACGGACAATTATTTGAGGGGTTTGTGGCAGGGTACCATTAAACATCACACCAAAAATTTGTAAAGGTGTAATAATGTGTTTTAAAAACACAGTCCGTCTGTTTGCCATTAGAAGTCAGCACTTGTCTATAGTTGTAGCACAGTAACATTAAAATCTTCTTGTAATGTAAAGAGTATTTGTGATAAATTTGACAGTCATTGAAACAGTTTTAAGAGAGACAAAAGAAATAGTAAAAAAGAGAAAGCATTTGTAATCTGAAGGAAAGCTGTTCCAGAGATATTTGGTTTGCTTCTGTGCTCACAGCTAAACATTTTCTGTATTTATCTAACCAAAAGATATTCTAAGCTATTGAAACACAGATTTATGAGCATTAGTATGTATTGCTAATCTGTTACTCAGAATTGCCCAAGGTCAGATTTACCAGATTTTTCTAGTGAGTACCTGTTGAACAGAAACGTTGAAAAACTATTTGAAAATTAACCTCTCAAATTATTCTACTGTGTTTGTTAAAGTGACAAGATTTCAAAGGGAGCTCAGTCAAATAAGACAGCTAGAGAAGGTAGAGCTGCTTGTGCCCTGTGCTGTTTCAACCTGCCCTATGCTAGAGGTGAATACTGAAAATCTCTTTAGTATGTGCAGAAGAAGCAGTAAAACCAGTTGTGGCAAGGTAATGTAAAAGAAGGGTTTGAGATTTGTAACTATATATGTCCCAATTCTGATTTGTTTTTTTTTGAAAAGGACTAAAGCCTTGCAACGTTTCTGCGGGATAAGCACACCTGAGTGTGCTTTTACAGATGAGGAAACTAAGGCAAAGAGGAATTTGTAAGGCTTCCTCAAGGTCACAGTGCAAATGAAATTGGAAGTGGGAATTTAATCTGTAATACTGTTCCTGGTTTTCAGTTTAACAAGTAATGTTCCTTCCCCTTTCTAGTTATTTTTTGACATTATGCTAAAAATCCGATACCTGATAAGACAGTTTTAAAGGAGGAAATAATTACATATGCTGAAAATAAGCACGTATATCAATGGTAGAACATCTATCATTTTTATCATAATTCTATCTGATTTTACTGAACTACCTTTAGCACTTACAGAATAATATTGGAGGTTAAAGTCACAATTTCAGTAATGCCTGGTATACCATTTTTAGTCAGTTATTCTACTTTATATTGTAACGTTTACTCCGAGAAGAGACTTTTGTTCATGAGATTGGGCAAACTCATGGTGCTGTTCTAAAATACCAATATATCGTAAGTTGAGCTGATACTAAGTAAACTGCTGTTGCAGTTTTTCTCGTACCACTAGCAGTGATTTTGGATTTACTAAGATTCTTGAAAAACGCCTAAGATAAAACACAGGTATTGAAAAATAAGTCTCCGCTAAATGATTGTAAGATTTTTGTTGAGGAAAGTACATATATCGTGTCAAAATCATTAAATGGCATCATTCTGTGATCTTGCTTAATTTATTAAATAGCCAAGTTGTTTGATGTTTTTCTGAATAAATAGCTAAAATGTGGTGCAGTTTACTACTTTTTTTTTTTTTCCTCTCTTCTATGTTAAGGGTGTTTTGAAAAGGAGAGACCAAATTCAAGGCGAGCTCGACTCCAAAGTTGAGGCTTTAGCCAATAAAAAGACAGAAAAGGATCTGGTGAGTACGTACAGAAAGCTGAAACCTTCCAGGCCTTATTCTAACTGCAAAAGATGATTCCCTAGAGAATGCACGTCCTCTGAAGCCGTGCTTTGTAACTGGATGCTGTCTCTGTAATTCTCATACTTATTCTGAAGAGGTTTGGTCTTTGTACCTATGCATGCCAGGCGCAGGCCACCGCGAGAAAGATGCAAAACCTCAGTGGATAGGCTGCTGGAGCAAAGGACTGGTAATAGTGGGCGACCACTGTGTTTTGTCAACACAGACTGTGCCGCAGCTTATTTTTAGCATTTCTGTTTACTTCCACACTGGGGGTTAGAAGAAAGTAAGCCTTGCCGCAGCGCTCTTGTAGCTGCTGCTCCATTGAAGTAGGAGAGGAGGTGGTTAGAATGAGCAAGGCTGTTCATTAAACTTATTTAAAATAAAAACTGCTGGATTCTGGTCTTTCAGGTTTCTGTCTTACCTGCTTGGGCCCAGGGACATTTTTTTACTTGCAGTATGATGCCTTCATTCATTCTAGTGAAGTCAAACTGTAACTGGTAGCCCATGGTGGTAGGCATCCCCAAACCCATCGGTGAGGCTCAGCGGGCCGATTAAAAGGAACTTTTGGGGTGGGCATTGGCATTTTTAAAATTTTTGATTGTTTAACTCTCCAGCCTAAATAATGTCCTTTTAGCACAGTGTTAACACAAAGTGTTATACAGGGTAAATGATATATAAAAATGACTAAATAGTAATCACTGTAACTTTTTAGTACATCAAAGAAGAAAGTCCTTGACATTTCAGATACTTTTTATTAGGGTTGTTGTAATTAGCTGTCATGTAAAGATGAGCTGCTTAGGTTTTGGCACTTGGAACGCATATTTTTATTTGATTTCTTGTCACTGAGCCGAATAAATAAGAATCTGTTATCACTGTTGGATATCTACGACGGCTATGGTATATTTTGTAACAATTTGCCTCTGTGTACTGCAGCGGGACAGCAAGTAAATGCCTCTGGTTTTGTTTTTTCCTGAAGTTCTGTTTCCTTATGTCTTACACTGTCCTCCCATTTCACTGCCTTCGTGGTTTTGTTTCTCTGCTTCCTCTGCCGCTTCTCCTGTCCTTTCTCCTTAGTTGATGTATAAAGTTTGGAGCTGTTATAAAACGCAGGGAGGATGGTAAGTTGGAGAAGCCCCCCAGGCTGGGAGCTGGGGGAGCGGTGGCAGGTCCCAGTCCTCGGCTGGCTGCAGGCCACCATGTCCCCAGCACCCCACGCTGCAGCCATTCATTGCATTGCATGTAAAAGCACAGTATATATGAAGAATGATCCTTACAGCTCCCTTCCAACTTGAGATCTTCCACAATGCTAAGAATTGCAGAAAGGAGTGTTATATGTCATTGCGTAAGTCATTTGTACCCAGCGAGTCGTATCGGCTTTTCAACGTTGCATCCCTTTTAACCAGCGCTTCCCATTTGTGCGGTTTGTTGGCAACCCACTAAAACCAGTTGCGTTTGCAGAGAGTGGTTCAGCGATGAATTGCGGCTCCTTGCAGCTTGTTTAGCAGCTAGTCCACCATAGGGAAGGGAACATTGGCCTTCCAGTACCTAAAGGGGGCCTATAGGAAAGATGGGGAACGTCTTTTTCATAGGGCCAGCTGTGTTAGGACAAGGGGAAATGGTTTTAAACTAGAACAGGGTAGGTTCAGGCTAGAGGTAAGGAAGAAATTTTTTACAATGAGGGTGGTAAAACACTGGAACAGGTTGCCCAGAGAGGTAGTGGAGGCCCCATCCCTGGAAACATTCAAGGCCAGGTTGGATGGGGCTCTGAGCAATCTGATCTAGTTAGCAGTGTCCCTGCTCACTGCAGGGGGGTTGGACTAGATGACCACTAGTGGTCCCTTCCAACCCTAAACATTCTATGATTCTATGATTCTATGATTGCCTGGCAGGACACGGTCCTTTCAGAACACATTTCTGTTATAGTCGGGGTCCTCAGACAAGGTGCGTGCACTCTCTTGTCCCAAACTGTTAGAGAAAAAAAAGGGGAATATTTTTCCCTTTAACATAGTATTGATCATACCATGGTGATTTGATATCAACAGTAGTTTACTCCATAACAAGATGTTTGTACTTGCTTCCATTAAAATTTTGAGATCAGTTCACCCAACCTGGTCTTTTTTCACTGTTTCTCTCTTTCCAAAACAACTTTGGGAAGAGCCTTTGGACAGTGTGATTACCCAGGTGTTCAGATCTTTGCTTTATCTTTCCAACCCCTCTATTTCTTACTCATTTAAAAAAGTCTTGTTTCTGAGAACCTGATTCTCCTTGCAGTCTCATGAGAGCAGTAAACCAGATGTCTGTTAGTCAAAACTGAGCATAAAATCCTTTGTTCTCTAATTGAGTGGCAGCTGTATCCTGAAGACTTTTCTTAATTAGAAGTTGAAGACTTTTTCTGTTAATGATAGTTTGGCCACAGAGAACGGTGTACTGCCATTTTTACCCATGCAAGTAACTTTAAACTGTTTTCTGAATCATTTTTTTACTACGTTTTAATTTTTATGACATGTTGAAATATTTTGCTGACATTTCTAACCAGGCTGATTTCAGAATAAAAGGTGGCCATAATGCAGGTACCGTTATTGGACTTGGTGTCGAACACTGAGTTTGGCTCTATTTGCACATTTCTATTCCTAAGCAGAACTCATGTACCTTCTAATGATCTCATAGGTGTCAGATTGAACTTGTCAGTGCAATCTAGTAGCCAGAAATTCTGCTGACAATGAGTGGCATGAACTCTAATCTCATTTGAAGTACATTTCCACCATAGATAAGGAATCTCAGACTGTCATTAGAGCTGATAAAAGGCTGTGAGATCTTTAGCGGTGGTCACGGCAAACATTAAATGATTTAACCAACAGGAGGTTATACAGCAGGAGAATACAAAACATCCCCAAGGTCAGTGCAGCTGAAATAGGCTGGAATCGCAAATTATACCTTACGAGGCTCATTGGCTGGGAAAAAAATGTTTTCTCGAGCTGTGCTGCTGCCACCAGGCTTTCAGAAGGCTGCTTGTGGTGCTGCTAAAAAACCAAAACCTTGTCTCCCACTCCAAAAAGTAGTCCACGAAGCAGACGGCTGTTCAGGCTATGAAAGGTTGGAAGACTGTGATTTTGGATGCAGGCTCTGGCAGAGATATTTGGGAGGACTTTGGTGCTTATCTAGGCCTTTCTTACCTCCAGAGATGTGGGAGTTTGTGGCTCCATCGCTCCCATGCTCCATCCTGAGGGTGTACGCAGCAGTACTAGTGCATCCCTCGCTGGTTTGGGAGTTTTTAACTGTTTTGGTACTGCTACTGGTGCTAATAGTAACTCTGACAAAAGGTTGGTATAATGTGCTCTGTCAGAACCGGGTAAGCATTAAGTGCTAACTTCAGGATTCTAGTGTTCAGGCTTGAAACTAAGCAGTAAAGAGATGAAATGCTGAATCTATCACATTCTGAATATACCTTCTGTTTTAACTCCAGGCTAAAAAGGCTTGGTATCACCAAGCTGTAGGATTAGCTCATGCAGCAGACAGAAATTCATGCTATTTTGCACAGCGAGACAGCGTGAAATGTGGTGTCACTTCCCAGGTCATTCGGCCATTGGGCCAAGCCTCTTTGGCTACGGGTCACGCTGTTCGCGCCTGGCAGCGCTCTGTCCCTGTCTGGCTCCCACCTTCCTGCCCCAGGGTGCGACGTCTGGCCAGCGCTGTGCCATCCCCCTCTAGGGATCACCGGTGGGAGGTTTCATTTATCACCCTAGCCACCTCAATGAGATCCATGTAAGAAAACGGATTCAGAATCCTATTTAATTTGCTGGATAAATCGTGACAATTTACACCTTGTGAATGAGGAGCACGCTAGGCAGATGCTTTTGTCGAGACCAAGCCGTTCTTTGATTTCTGCTGGCATGGCAGCAGACAAGGGTGGCATTTGTGTTACTATTCAGTTGTGAAAAAGTAGATCTTAAACCTCTCTACCTGAGATGATGAAGGGTGGCATAATGCTGTCTTCAGAGCTTAAGTCCAACCCTTGCCTTGATACAACACATGGTTTCTTTGGGGCTTTAGGGGGTGATGTTTAAACCGTATATCCAGGCGGGGGTGTAGAACAGAGTCTGTCTGTCCACATCACGTTGTGACCACACTGTGGAAGAAACTCGTAGGTCCTGAAAAAGGCAAGACAAAACCAAATAGTAAAATAAATGTCTGAGTATAAAGAACAAGATAAGGGGAAGCTGCTGCAACCAGGACTTGTAAATGGGAGGAGTTCCCTACGTGGGCAGCCCAGCTCCTTCCCATATAGGGGCTTCTTCCTTGCTAAAGCAGAAAATGGATTCAACTGCCTTTCCTACTCTAAATCACCTAAAAATATTCACTGTTTCCATTATTCTGTGTGCATTCATTTTTGGTATTTGAAGGAATGGCAATTAGCTTGGGACATGCCCAAGATACCGAATCCAGCTGCCTGTAACTCCTTTAAAGGTGATTTTCCCCATATTTAACTAGATTAACCTTTTCACATTGCATACAGCGTTGGTAGCTGAAATTACCCATGTCCACAGTTTGATTACTGGTCTGGCTAGAAAATTGAACGTGGGCTTTTCAGTAAAGTAGAAATAATATTTTGTATTTTGTTCTTGGTTAATGAGCAGTATTTCATTAATCTAGAAGCATCGCAAGGCAAATCAGTGTAGAAATCAAGTCTAACTACAAATGTTTCTTCATCTGCGTGTTGTGGCATGTGGAGAAAATCCATTCAGATGAAATTTTCAGTTTTACTGTTGAAGGAGTTTTTGGCTACATTAAGAGCTGAAGGATTCCAGTATGTCAAACCAAATTGGGATCTGTGGTTTCTGGCTTAAGCGTTGGGCTCAGTTTCTGTCACCGTTTCAGGCAGTGCTGCTTAGTTTGTTTCTGGCGGGGCAGCACGGCCGGCTGTTGCTCTGGAACATTGTCCTCTCTGCATGGTTCAAGCTGGAAAGCCAAGACTTTCCACATGCTGCTCTGAGTTCTGACCTTTCTGTGTTCTGGCAATAGCCTAAGCACTCCTTGGCAATCCTGGAAGTTAATCCTGGAATCCTGAAGGTCCTACCAATGAAAGCGCCAGCTCTGCAGAGAGCACGAGCAGCTATCCCACTTCACAGGGGTGTTGTATGAGGAAAAAACAATTTGCCTGACCGCGGCATACAAGGACGAAGAGGGAGGTGAATGGGACCTGAGTTGCAATGGAAACAATGCGAGGAGATTGACTTTTCCTGCTGGATGTTCCTTGTTGGCGGTGTTTCTGCCTGACCTCCCTCCCGCACAGCCGGTCGCCGTGTGGTCCCGGCGGATGGGTTTGCACTGTAGCTGCAGCAGATGTACCTCGTCGTGTGAGGGGGTGCCAGCCAGAACTGACCCAGCTGATTAGTAAATGACAATCAGTAACGAAATTATTGAGAGGACTGGAAGACTCATTAAGGAGAGGGCCTCTGCCCACTTACTCATGCCCATTAGCTGAAAAGTCACTTTGCGCATCTACAGTAATTCGAAGAAAATAATGTCTGTAGAGTAGCCCTCAAGGTTTTTGATCCTGGATTGCTGAAAGGATTCGCTGAAGTTTCTTCTCTGCAGAAGTCCTTTGGTTTAATTGCTTTCCTTGTTTCTGTATTTCCCTCTCTCTCACACGGTCACACCAAGGTTAGTTCCACAGGAAAAGATTACAAGGTGACAAGCCAGAAATCAGAAAGTTTGTGCTTTTTGATTTCTGCTGTTTCCTCCCCATTCTGGTTTCTCCTGAAGTTATCAAAGGTCCTGTCAGGGGTTGCTCCGTTTTTCTGGCCAAATCTGATTTGTATAGTTGATTCTGCTTCAGTAAAGCTCTCTATATTTTCCTTTTTCGATGCCTTACTGTCAAGTGCTAGTAAAGAGGCGCCAGAGTCTATAACTTCTCAGACAATAAAAATATCTTCAGCAACACTTTAATTCTGGTCTAGAATTTCTGTTATTAACATTTAAGAAATCATACCGAGTTACTCATTAAGAATAAAATTTAAATTTATCCCTGGGGATGATTTTCTGTGCTAAGTTAAATACCAGCCTTGGTTCTGCAGTTCTCTTTGCCTGCACTACAGTTTCAGTCACTTTTGAAATGGTGACTTTGCTAATGTTTTTTTTTAATGTTTACAATTCCCATTTAGTTCTCAGAAGAGATTGGGAAACTTGAAGACAAAGTGGAATGTGCCAATAATGCTCTGAAAGCAGACTGGGACAGGTGGAAGCAAAACATGCAGTGCGATATGAGATCAACATTCGCTAACGTGGCCGAGAATAATCTCCGTTATTACGAAGAGGTAAAACACTCGCTCATAGCAATGTTATTTTGTCAGTGATTATTTCGGTGGAGAAGTCCACGGGTTGCGGGTAAAGAGGAATCCTTGCATTTTAGTTCACACCTGTGCTAATTCCAGAATCGTTTTTTGCGGGAAGAGGGAGGCAGTCATCCTTAATTCAACACGTTTCAAGCCAAACATATTTTATGTGTACCCAAGTGGTTGATCCCGAGTTCATCATCGACAGAGGGCACTCTTGTTTTACTAACCACAACAATTCGGAACCTATTTTTCGGTTCAGTGTCAGCTGTTGTATTTCAGGTTGGAAACCTTTTGCTGTAACTGCATGAAGAAAGCTCAAACTTGTGTAAATGCTCTTGTTGAGGAAAATGTTTAAATGTGATTCCATTCCGGACAGCACATTCAGGAAGACGTTGTTGTTATTTCTCTAAGGAATTGTCTTTTGTGAAATCATCAGACTTTACTAGGATAAAGAAGAGCAATGTAATTTTGAGAAGTCAATATGAAAAGCTTACTGCACTTTAAAAAAATATAAATGCTGCAAGTGTATACAATTAATACATTGAATCTTTTTATAATTGAAACTTACTACTTGAGAAAGAAAGAAAAGAGATCTTTATTTTCAACTCAAATGCCACAGCTAATATTCTTGGTAAGAATTCCCTTTATAAGAATATACACTAAGAAAGAGAACTTGAAAACGTGTAACAAAATATGTTAAGCATTCTGTGACATTTCTTCCTGGGGAAGATCTCAAAGTGCACGTTTTGAAAATATCCCAGATGTCTTGAATTTTTTTAAAGAATTTCTCCTTATTTGGGGAAAAACATTGGAACACACGAAGCCATCTATGAATCATAAATTGGTAATTTTCACAGATGTATGTTGACATCCGTAACTTCCAATCCCGTGTTTTGAACTTTTTAGGGATTGCCCGTTAGCCAATGACGGTGTCCTGATTTTACACATTATTTTGTTAAAACATAATTGAAAAGACAGAGCTCTTGATCATCAAGTCTAATTAATTAACATACAGCCTGCGAGATGCACGGACATTGACAATCTGTTGTTACATATTAAGATCAAAATATTTTCTGAAATCAGGCAGCAAGCTTTTGGCATCCTCTCACGTTTTCTTCAGTTATTGATGATCTCTGACTTCTATATCAGCAATATGTATGTTAAAATGATACCAAATATATTGGAATATTTTGCTAATGAATGATTAGCTAAATTAAAACACCAAAATAATTCCTGGTTCTCTTTCCTCTCTAGAAATGCTTTTTGCTGAATTAGAATTTTAATTCAGAATGCCAGAGCTCGTACTGTACGTGAAATTACAATCATTAAGTCAAACTGCAGGCAATGGTTCAGCTATCTCTGTAACTGCCAGTGGTTCTTAAATAGCCTCTGAAACACTGGACAAATTGGTTTATACCGAGACATTATTTTTTGTTGGTGCTTTTCTTGACTATTGAAATCTTCATAAAATGCTTTTGCGGTTATATCTCGTTTATAATATCTGGATTTTAGAAAAAAACCCCAACTTCTCTTACTGCAGCAGTTGCAGTAGTAGAAAACTGTGCTAACTGTATCGCTCCTTCTTGGCAAAGTGAGGCCTTACCAATGTTTTTCTGTTTTCTTAGAAAATCATTATCGTAATCCTGACATTCAAGAGGATTTGATAAAATTAATATTAGACTGGGAGTTTTGCTCTGAAACATGCACGTTTATTTGAGACCTGTGGTTAATGCTGATGGTTAATTATCGGAGAAGTGATTACTGTCAGAGGCCCTTGTATGACGAACTGCCGGTGTGTAACGCGCGCCTGAAAACAGCAGCAGCAGAAGCCCTGGCGTCTGCTTTCACTATTTGGAAGTGAGACTTCAGGATGGGAATCTCAGCAACCTGAGAATCAGAATATGATTTTTATGCTTTCGGTAGAAAACAAAATCCTACCTTAAAGATGATGATTTGGGTCTCACTCCTTAAACTCATGGACAAGCACAGTGCCTGTACAGTGGGTTTCGCTTGTTCAGTCATTACTTGCATCACTGACGTTCTCTCACATCTCCAAAGTTAAATTACTCATTCATGCTCTTGATGCACCATTTGATGCTTACGAAGCCTCTTCTTGTTGTAGTACCCCTCATCTTATTCCTTGCCTTTTTTTTTCCCAAAGTGCATGCTCCCCAGGCACCACAGATGCCATGGATACGATTCAGTTGCCTGGCTTTCCTGTCCATCTCCTATGAGGAATCATCTCCTGCTTTCTAACTCTGTCACTACCTGCTTCTCCTCCTTTCCACAGCTTCCCTGCCCCAGTTCAACTCCCATTCTTGCCTCTCCACAAGCAGGTCCCATTCCCTTCTCTACGGCACTGTTTCACTGCACTTCTCATTATTCCCCAGTCTTGCTGACTTCATTTGGACTTCTTGCTGACTCCATCACTGGAGCACAAGGCTGCTGGGGAGCGGCTGAGGGACCTGGGGTGTTCAGCCTGGAGAAGAGGAAGCTGAGGGGAGCCCTTATCGCTCCCTACAACTGCCTGAGAGGAGGGGGGAGCCGGGAGGGTCGGGCTCTGCTTCCAGGTAATGGGTGATGGGACGAGGGGAAACAGCCTCAAGTTGTGCCAGGGGAGGTTTAGGTTGGACATTAAGAAAAATTTCTTTACCGAAAGAGCGGTCAAGCATTGGAACAGGCTGCCCAGAGAGGTGGTTGAGTCTCCATCCCTGGGGGTGTTCAAAAAACATGTAGACGTGGCACTTCAGGACATGGTTTATTAGGCATAGTGGTGTTGGGTTGATGGTTGGACTTGATGATCTTAGAGGTCCTTTCCAACCTTAATGATTCTATGATTCTATTTCCCAGGCGCAGAGCCTAACCAGCAGTCATTCCCGTTAGTGGCCACTCTCTGCATCCCTTAAATTTCTGAGAACTACAGAGTATTGAGAGCCAGACATCTCATGTTGTCTGGTGGCTTTTGCAGTAGAGAATCCAGTCCTTCAAGACTGTAAAAACTAAAGCTGGTGTGAGCAAGTACAACATAGCAGTGTGTCAAAGTACACTAGAATTTCTAAACCGTTATGTCGTCTTTGTCACAATATGGGGAAACAGTCTGACCTTACATTTGTTTGGATTTTTCCTTTACTGTAGATGTCTGAGGATTCTGCTGTCAACTTGTCAAGCATCACATAGCTGGCATAAAAGAGTAGGTCTCCCTTAAGCAGAATCAATGTTACATGAAGTCCTACTTTAAAGTGTTACCTGTAATTATATTTCTCCGGATCTACTAATTCAAAACAAGTAGAGGTATTTCTGTAGCCTTCCAGTTTATTGACTGTCTACATTTCATATACTTGAATAGGAAGCGTTCCACAGCTGTGGAGTGGCCCATCCATGCAGATCTGTGAGAATGAAGGCTTTCCTGTGATGACATACAAGCTATGCTGTAATACATTTACATATAATGTCATTTTGTAGCCAAGAATTACCATGACTGACCAATCATTTGGCATTCCCATAGCTGGTCTCAAGAGTTCATAGAGTTCTCTACTTCCTTTACTTTGCTTCTAGAAAAGAGCAGAATACATGCTGAAGTCTCTCTCTATTCCACAAAGGCTTAAAGCCAGTAACACACTCTATTAATAAGGACTGTGAGTGCACTGCTAAGGTCGGGAGGACTTTCTGAAACAACATGAAAAGGTTTTAATTTTTTGAAATTCAGAACTCCTATTTCTGAACTAAATGGCACTGATTTGTTTGCCTTCAGAGAAAAGTTCTTGAACGAAGTGTGTGTTAGCACTGTACCGTTTATTTTATTTTCTTTCCCCATGCCTTAGGTGTGACACTGTTGTCTGAAACAGCACTTTAGTCCAGAAGAGGTATCTGCCAGACAGCAGAAATCACAAACCATCCACAGGGTGGAGCTTACAGCTGAGACGTCTGATGGTCACCGCCAGTATTTTCATTAAGTTAGGTCGAGATATTCTGCAGAGCCCTAAAGATGCAGCTATTTTCATTAAGTTAGGTCTAGATATTCTGCAGAGCCCGAAAGACGCAGCGTTACTAAAACCAAAGCAAGGTACGGAGCCGGTGGCGGCGGTGTTACTATTCAGCTAGCACGTCTGCGGTGTTCCGGGTACAAATCAGCAAAACCAGGCCATGTTAAACTCTGGCTTCAAAGAGCAATTAAACATTTACCATTTTTTTTTGGTTTTGTTGTCCTCACGTGTAGTCTCTGGGATATTTACAGCATGAAAGAAAAAGAAACACTTCGGTTTTTCTCAGCAAAGAACGCTGTTGACCTATTCTATTCAGAAAAAGCACCGGAATAAGTGGCTGGATTCCACAGCCCCATCCAAAGACTACTTAGACATTACAAATCCAGCAAATATACCAGAGTTTGGTTTTCCACTGCTCATGAGGCACTCTAGTAAATGCAGGAAGATTGGGGGGTTTTTCATTATGTAGGATCATGTCTCATTAGTTTTGGCATTGAAATAACGTGGTTTTTCTTGTGCTTGGATGAGCCTTTGTTTTAAAGCATAGCCTCTAATTTTATTTTTCTCATGTCAGACTAATCCCGTTAAACCTTTGCAGCTTAATCAGATAAAAAGCTAGAGTATATAAGTATATAAAAGCTTTGGGATAGCGAGATCCTTGCTGGTATTGACAGAGCTTACGCTTTTCCAAAAATACAAATAATTTCCTGATTTTTCTTAACTATTTCAAGCATGATTTAGTTTCTTTCTGTGACCTACATTGTTGCACAGGCATAAATTGATTTAAAAGATTCATTAGGGCAAAGCAATACTCCTTCCCCATTACAGGAACTTCCTTCTACCTCCAAAGCCCTTGTGTACCTCTGTCTGGTCGAAGCTGTAGAAAAATAGATGAGATTTGTTGGTTGCCCTAGAGGCCTCCCTGGTGATGCATTTAACTGGTCATCTGGTTGCGTAGCAAAACGTTAGCTGCTCGTGCATGTTGGTCACGTCCTGCCTTAGCAATGCCTGGGAACTGAGCTCACAAACTTCAGGTGATTGTCAAAAGCTTCCGTGTGAGCCGGGATCGGTCTTTGAGCCCTCATTCACTTCAACCGGAAAAATTTCTCTTAAATACTTTCAGGAAGACATTTTCGTATAGTGGGATTTCTGTGCACTCCAGTTTTGTTTCCTTGCACCCAGTAACTATAAAAGTATGGGTTTTTTCTCTCTCCCAGACACACACGAGACTTGCTTTTCAGATTCTGCTCCAGAAAATGCTATCATAAATGATATTTTTAAGGTATCAACCATGGAAAACAGGGAACTGGAACAGAAACACACATGACATGCAACTCACTGCTTCCATTAGCATCCCTACTACTCCTTCTATTTTTATATCTCCTTTTTAGTTAGATAGGCAGTTGTACTGCATGAAAACCTTTTTGCTGGGTTTTTTTTTTTTTTTCTAAAAATGATGTTGCAGAATAGGGGTGTGACCTGCAGTAGTAATCAGAATATTTTAGGTAAAGTAGCCTCATTTAAGCTCTCGCTATTTCATTTTGTGTATTTAGGCTTTTTTATGTCTTCTGCCGGGCTTTCACAAGTAATTGGATTATGAATTTCAATCCTATGCATGCACATTTAATTTCCTGGGTTTGGTTTTTCTTTTTTTCCCCCTTTCTCTCTCCTTTGCGAAAGCTGCCTGATCTTCCAGATCTCCATTTTCAACCTCCCGGGAGAGTGAAGTAGAATCATTCTGTAATAACATTGAAGTACACATCACTAACGAAACGTCGTTGATGCGGCTCATGCTTCACAATATAAAAAGCTTGAGCCTAAGGCACAGAGACCTAGTTTTGTTTCGGTACGGTTAATTATAAAACTTGTCAGCTGTAGCGGCGCTGTGCTGTCTGACAGGGAAATGAGCCACCATTGCTCTTACATTTTGGAAAATGTGTTTCGGTTATATAAACGAGGCTAAATTAAAAACTGAATAACTTGTCTAACTGAAAGAAATGCTTTGCATCTCTGTCTGGAAAGGCTTCAGTAGATCGTATCTCTCTGCTTAAGCAACATACTGTGATTGCGTTTTAACACGTGCAGTTTGGCTCCGTGTTGCACAGATAACAGAAAGGCATTTTTCCGTTCCAGCCCGCGCTGATGTATGTATTTTAATTCACATTACTGAAATCACAGAATGACAACGCATGGAGTTACGTGCTATAAATTAAACCGGTGGTTCAGAAAAATAAGTCAGTCATTGCTAACAAGCGACTCTTCCAGAAACAGTGATCGTTTCTTGTCCCACACCCAGAAAAAGCCTCGGAAAACAGATGTGCCTTGCCGCTCTCGAGGATGGTAATCCAGGCTGGGCTCTAGCAAACAGAAATCTGCGTCCAAGCGCCCCAGCGAAGACACGCTGCCAGCAGCTGCCTCCTTGCCACTTTAAAACCAAGATGCCACCTTCCAGCTCAAGCATCTCAGATAGACTCCACTGCCAGTGTCACATGAAGTAGGGGAGAATCTAACAATCAAATCTCCAAGGCTTTACACAAAAGGTCAAAAAGACCTTTTCAGTCAGGAATCAGTTTGGAGCACTTGCAGATCACCGCTTGCGCGAGCACTACTTCCACCGTTTCTCCCTGATTTGTATTTACCATTTCAGAATAACATTTCTCCCAAAAGCCAGTGAAGAAAGCAGATTTCCACACGCATCTTATCCTGTTACTCCTCTCTTTTCACAGTGGTCCAAACCTGAGATGCGCGCTGAACAGCAGCTTGATGTTGTTGTGTGCAAAAGCAGCAGAAGTTAGGTGGGGATTTTGTCGGCAAGATCAGAAAAGAAAGATTGAGGGAGTGGATTCATGGCCTCCATAGTCTAGGGGACAACCTACGGGTGACAGGAACAGCCTCCACCATGCCTGACAATGACCAAAAGCCTATGCAGAAATAAGCTCCCGCGTACTCTTTTCCGTGTGGTCTCCTAGGTCAGCCGGCTGGTTTAACCTCCCACGTTATCTTGCAGACCCACGTCTTCTACTCTTTTATGTCTTCAGAGAAGTAATCGCCACTGACTTCTGTTTGCTTTTTCTTGTTATTTTTGTCACCCATCATTTTATAGGTATCCCTGGTTCTGTATCCTTGTGTCATCGTGGATTCCCCCAACTCGGGTCACCCTGTGTTTCTTCTTTGTTTTGCTCTTTGAGTTTATACTTTAACATTATTTGTGACTGCCAGATCCTCCATCCTCCCAGTCATCTGCTTGCACAGAGATAGCCAATAATACCAGGACCTAGGCTCTTTCATAGAATCATAGAATGTTTTGGGTTGGAAGGGACCCCTAGAGGTCATCTAGTCCAACCCCCCTGCAGGAGCAGGGACACCGCTAACCGGATCAGGTTGCTCAGAGCCCCATCCAACCTGGCCTTGAATGCTTCCAGGGATGGGGCCTCCACTGCCTCTCTGGGCAACCTGTGCCAGTGTTTCACTACCCTCATTGTAAAGAATTTCTTCCTTATATCTAGTCTAAACCTACCCTGGTTTAGTTTAAAACCATTACCCCTTGTCTTGTCACAGCTGTCATATAATGTCATATAATTAAATCTACATATTTAATACATATTTAATGGCAGAGTTTTGAAATCATTCACTAGAAATGTCAAGTAAGACCGAGTCAGGTGGCTGTAAATTGAAGCGGCATGAACGCCGGTGTATTTTCTGTGTCTCCTAAGCAGTGGCAGATGGATGCCAGTACTTCTCTGTGGCTGGGCATAGCAAATTGAAAATTTGAAATTGAAAATGAAACATAAGAGGTTTCAGTTGAATATGAGGACGCACGTGTTGACTGTGAGGGTGATGGAGCCCTGGCCCAGGCTGCCCAGGGGGGCTGTGGAGTCTCCTTCTCTGGAGATCTTCAACCCCCGCCTGGACGCTGTCCTGTGCCCCCTGCTCTGGGTGAGCCTGCTTGAGCAGGGGGGTGGCACTGGGTGAGCTCCCGAGGGCCCTGCCAGCCCCTGCCATGCTGGGATTCTGTCAAATTACTGCAGCTTGAATAGCTTATGGCAAAAGTTTTCACTTAGGAAATGATTCTGGTTTCAGGGTACTTGACTTAATTCAAAGTTCAGATAAGTGGAGTATGCTGTCCAGGTTTCAATATCAAAGAAGCTATTTCCTGAGAAATATCAGAAGACTTATTTATTGTGAATATTTCAGCTTCTTCATAAAAAAACCTGCGTACAGTAAGCAGTAAATAAGCTGCGTTGTCAAGAGCAATAGCTATGAGTGTGTAAGTCAACATTTTATTGGAACATTTCCATTTCAAGGTTGGGGTTTTTTCAGTAGCATCAAAACAATAAAATTGTTGCATGAATTCACCTGCCCTGTTCTAATGACAGACTTGAAATGGTAAAAACCTGGTATTTTGGGTAAGAAGCATCAGCACACCATGGGTTACCTAGCGATAGCCTTGCCGTGACTCTCAACGCTATCAGCTATAATGGTTTGCCAACCTGCCAACACTCAGTTGAGCCAAATTGAACCAAAGTCATATGGGGATTTTTTTTTCTTTTTCTTTTTTTTTTTCATTTTACTGCAGACTTACAGTCTTGGTGCTTCTGATTAAAAAAAAAAAAAAGAGTTTGTACAATTATAAATACATTTTTCCGTGAGGAGAGAAATGCCACTTGTTGTGAGGATGACAATTTCCCCACCGCCTGCCTTTCTGGTCCCATTTCTTTCCCAGTACTCAGGGGAAGAATGTGTGTTTAGAAGAAAAAAAAAATGGTTTAATTTAACTTGGAAAGGAAATTGGGTGTACAGTAGGAATCCACAGAGATTACAAGGGAACTGTGCCTGACAGCGCGCTTTCTCTTTGGACGAGATCTTTGCCTGTAACTAAAGGGAGAGATTAAAGAGGAGCATAATTAATGTTAGCATCTTCCACGCTAACCCGTACCATTCCGATGCTCACACTGTGCGCTCGTCATTACGGCAAAGTGACCTTTACAGCTCGCTCCGCCCGTTGGCTAACGCTTTGCGTATCACCCAGCTGCCTAGGAAACCATCTTCTGCTCTTACCATAGCCCCACAAAAGCCGCTTGTGACATTGCACGTGTATTCTCCTTTTTTTTTTTTTTTTTTTCCTTCTTTTTCTCCTTGGCTACCAGTTTTACAGAAATCTTTCTGCTGTACTCATATGTATCTGTGTTTGGTTGTTGGTTTTTTTTTTCAGTGCCTTGCTACATGGGAGTCCTTCCTAGCATCTCAAAGAGCGGATCTTCACGTGGAAGAAGATTCTGAAGATAGGCCTTGAGTAATATCTCCGCTCGATCTCTGCCTTTTCCACGCAGTTTCTCCCAACCAAAGAAGTGCTTTATACGAGATCAGATACATTATTAAATTAAAAATCAGTGAAATGCCGGAAACCAGCTTATTGAAAACTCAGGTATTGTAGTCCTGAAATACATTTTGGAACATGCTATATATTGCTTTATATTGCTTAGCTGTGATTTTACATATTTTTATGTAAGTGTTTCCATACAATTGTATTCATAAATATTGCATAATTTGGATATAAAGTATTTTAAATATGTAAAAATAGCTCCATTTTAATAAAAAGTTTAATAAGGAAAGCTTGTCTTCATTCTGTATCCTAGTCTTTAAGAAGTATTTTGGTATTTCAGCATGCTTGTTATAGTCTCTTTGTTGAATAATTTCCCGTAGTTGTAAAATTACCGGGCGTAGTCTTCAAGGAGCTCTTTAGGATTATTTTAATAGCTTGTGCTGGTCACCCAACGGCAGCGTGGTACGGAAAGATGCCGAACACGTTCTGTGAGACTAACGCTGCTTTAAGGTATTGTTAATTCAGTTTTCAGTTTGCGGTATTTACACATCTATTAATTTGACATTTTTTAAAGGATGAAGGCAAACCTGCCAGCTCATGGAACAGCCTGTTCCTACGGGCTGATAGGACGTCGGTCGCAGCACCGATCCTGCCGGTACTAAAGCTTCCATTTGGAGTTTGCAGGATCAAACCTTTCACTCCCGTGGCTGACCCTCCTGTATTCCTGCACGCCCTCCCTCTTTGGGTAGCCGGCGTGGCGGAGGAAGC
>NW_009269998.1:1836147-1840037 GCF_000687185.1 Egretta garzetta
GCATTAAAGCGATTCTCTGATTCGCTCATGCAATATGCATTGAAGTGTCCCAGGCATTGAATTATTCCACCCAAAAGGTCTGTCAGTCTGCACGTGTAATTCCTGCCATTGTTCTGCCCTGGCAGTTAAGGTCTGAGCAAGCCTAAACCCGAATATGGCAAGAATGAGGTGCAGGACGTGGAGGCAGCCTAACGGTGGCTCTGGCCTTGCAAAGAGCAGGGCTTTGGCCCTCGCCTTCCCCTTCCATGGTGGCCATTTGTGAGCTGGCTCGGCAGTCACCCCCGGGCGGCGGGGGCTCAGCGCCTCAGCACTCGCCTGCCCAGGGGTGGCCGTGGACCGTGCCAAGCTGGACAAGTCATTTCGTGGCTTTGTTCATAAGCCATTTAGTTTGCCGGTGAGACCCGGCACACGGCCGGCCTTCGCAGCGGTGCAAGGAAGGCTGCTCTCCTGCTGCCCCCATGAAGTACTAATGAAAGCTCAGTTGTTGCTTTGGGTTTTTTTCTCAGCCATAAATCAGCAGTTAAGATGCTTCTGAAATACTGCAGGACACACGCATCTCTCCCACCCTGGAAGATTTGCAGGCAAGAGGCGGGTCCGCGTGAGGAGGAGGACGGTGCGGTGCCGAAGGGCTGTTGCCGCGCAGGGCTTGTCCGGCGGTGCTCGCGGGAGGCATGGGAGAGCAACGTGGCCGGGCTGTGCTCTTTTCCCATCGCATCCTTCCCACTGATTTTTGTTTGCAACATCAGAGCTTCTATCAATGTGCTTACTAACCCTCAGTGCCTTTCCCTGTGCTTTATTTTCTTGATTTTCCATCTAAACTTTTAGTATTTACCATGCTGGATATCAGTGGATTCCACAGTTTAATTTGCAGGAAGAATCGCTTCGTTCTGTGATTTCCTAAACCAGCTACCCAATAATTTCAGGTAATGCCCTCTGCCTCTTAAATTGTGAGAAGAGAGAAACAACTTTTTCCTGTTTGTCTTCCCTGTGCCACCTCCAGAATTTGCAAACCTCAAGGGTCTCTTCCAAGTGCCGCCTCTTTTCCCGCAGGAAAAGCCATAGCTTCACATCATCCCTACAAAGCCATTCCACGTCTGTGCTCATTCTTACTGTTTTTCTCTATTTTCTAGGTCTGCTGCACCCAGCGTTCCACAGGCAGGCACATCAGGAATGTACGTGTTGCTGTAATTAGGCTTTGATTTTTTTCATCGTTCTTTCCTCCTAATTCCTAATTTGTTTTTTAAAGTACCGCTGACTGCTGAACTGCTGTTCCGTAGAACTGTCCGCTAACATTAAGAGCTATTCTGAAGGTTACTAAATAATTTAATTTCCATCCGTGTGTATATATTGGAGAACTGGCTTTTCCCCAGTGAGCATTAATTTGCATTTATTAATACTCAATTTTGCCTGCTGTTTTTAGCTCCTAATCTTTCCGTGCTGTACAGTCCCATAAACAGGATTCCAACAAGACAGGCAGCGGTAACGCTCCGAACACCAGACAAGCGAAGGTAGGAGAAACTGAGCTTGAACAGGCTTACCTGGAAGGATGTGAATGTTTAAGCGTAACCAAAAATTAAACACCGCGCCTCTAATTTAAGCTCCTCTAAGAAAATGTGATGCCTGGTTAGCTGAGCTGGGGAATGCCGTTGTGCGTTGCATTGATTTCACCTGTGTGTTCTGCCCTCTGAGGCGTTTGGAAATTGGAAGCACCGTCGGAGATTTGGCACCCTTGGTAAAAACATGGGCTGCGGTTCAGTATGGTCATGGTTTATTTTTCATTTCTGTTCCTCTCTAGCTAGGCCACAGCGTATCCCTTCTGAATCTACGTACAGGTGCTCCCTGGTAACAGATGATAGGACGAGGGGGAATGGTTTGAAGCTGCGCCAGGGCAGGGTTAGGGTAGATATTAGGAAAAACTTCTTCACTGAAAGGGTTGTCAGGCTCTGGAATGGGCTGCCCAGGGAGGTGGTAGAGTCCCCATCCTTGGAGGTATTTAAAAGAAGGATAGATGAGGTGCTTAGGGACATGGTTTAGTGGTGGGATGGCAGGGTTAGGTTAAAGGTTGGACTCGATGATCTTAAAGGTCTTTTCCAACCAAAGCGATTCTATGATTCTATGATTCTATGATTCTATGATTTTATGATTCTATGAAAGCACAAGTGGAATAAATACTGAAGGGAAAGGGGCCTCCTTTTGCTCAGAGGCGAGGGCACACACGCCAGCTCCCAGCTATCCCCGACCAGCTTCCGCAGCGAGAAGTGCCACGGCAGGTTGCAGGGCTGCAAGGTTTAGTCGCCGTGGGCTCCATCTTGACCATAAAAAGGAAACGAATCCACGACAGAAGAAAAGGTCAGTTGTTGAGAAGGGGCTGCCTCTTGGCGTGGCAGCCGTTCATGCCCAGGGTCCGGGAAGAATGCAGTTCTCTCTCTTGTTAGGCTGAAAGCACATACAGAGACAAGAGCAAAAAGCTGTCACCAGTGCCAATTGCCAGTAGAACAGGTAAAGCAGAGGTGGCCTGCAGGGATGGCTGTCAGCAGCTCTAAGCACCACCTGAGTTTAAATGGTTGCCTGGCGCAGGCTCTGGCGCTTGACAAGCTGCAAGTGATCTGTGGCAAGACTTGTGTCCAGAGAAAAAGGAAATAAATACGGGCATAAAAAAAGGGCTGCTGGCCCCTGCTGCTGTCGGCCTGCACCCAAAGTAGGGGCTTTTCAAAAAGATTTTGGCTTTACATACTGAAATTCTTTCATTTGCCTGAGAGAATGGGTTGCCCAGAGAGGGGGTGGAGGCCCCATCCCTGGGGACATTCCAGGCCAGGTTGGACGGGGCCGTGAGCAACCTGATGTGGTTCAAGGTGTCCCTGCTCCTGCAGGGGGGTTGGGCTGGGTGACCTCTGGGGGTCCCTTCCCACCCAAAACCATTCTGTGGTTCTATGAGAGCTGTGGGCCAGACTTCACTGATAGCATCACTAAAATAAGGATAATGCTGGCATAAATTAACCAGGACCCCAACCTAACCAACCTTAGCAGGAGCAGGAGGAGTATGAAGGGGGCTCTTCCATGTCCCCAACCCAGGTGTTAGCGTTACGTACAGCCCTGTCACTGTCCGGCACAAATTGTCCCTTGCAGCTCAGCGAGGGATGGATGAGGGCAGAGGCGTACGTAACGGGCTCCGCTGATGTGTTTTAACTTTACTCAAAGAAAATGGCTAAAGAAACCTTTTCTGAGACACAGAGGAGCTCCTACCAGCTAGCTGCTGGGGCTGACTCGAGTGACTGGAGGATCAAATTGTGCCGCCTTAGCAGAAAGCACCTGGACAGCAAAACGTTCTCGAACCCCCGCACAGCCTTGAAGCTTTCGCCACGTGAAGCATCAAGGAGCTGCTGGTTGCCTTTCTGGTGCCTGGCCTCTAGCCCTGCCGGCGTCGTGGAGGGAGAAGAGCCTCCGCTGTGCAATCCCACCGAGGCAGCTGACTGAATACCGAGTGATTAAAAGAAATGTGGGCCAACAAAGTGAACCTTAAAGTCCTTCAAGAAACCTCCTGTGGCCCTTTCTCCAAGCTGCAGCAACGCTGGGGTGCAGCCCTGCCGCTGGCAGTGGCTCAGCCTTGCTGGGATGAACAGCCCAGGGACGGCTCATCCAAACCTGAAAGGGATGGCCCCAAACCTTCCGTGGCTTCGGGAAGTTTGGAGGACCCAGAAAGTGAAGGTACATCCTGATTTAGGGAAGATACGCAATTAAAGAAATGCAGAACTGTAAAAGGACGTCCTTGTTTAAAATGTAAGTGGAAAAGCGATCAAAACCCATTTGTTTTAGTTCTCCTGCAGGCAAAAAGCCACATTTGGGGTTTAAAATTTTTGATCTAGACTGTGACATGACACTGAGTTTTCAGC
>NW_009269998.1:1840052-1842514 GCF_000687185.1 Egretta garzetta
CAGGAATAATTCCTTCGTTAACTGTATTGCTCAGAAGGTTGGTTAAGGAATAAGTATTATTATGGCTGCATTAATAATTAACCAAGAGTTGCCAGTAAGCCGTTAACTCTCAAAGCCAAGCTACAAAACTTCCTCGGCATCAAGGCAACGTTGATTACGTGGTGTGGGGAAGATTCTCTGGTCTTTCATGGTTATAGCACGATGTGAGGGGAAAGAGCAACTGAATTGCCTTTGTGAATTAACGTCTTTAATCAAAAAATAAGTGGTTGCCTTGTTATAATGTGATGATTTTTTTTTTTTTAACACAAGTAAAGCACCTCACCAGGCTCTTTTGCAAATGAAAAGAATTAGATGTTTATGTTTTTTTATTTTTTTTCTGGAATTGCATTCAAATAACAAATTAAGCTTTCACCAGGAGGTAAAAAAATAGTACGTAAAATGAGAGCCGAGCAAGATGCTCCACTCGTGTACGACTACCACAACACTCCGTACTTCTACGGGGAGAATCATTTTTTCACTCGGGTTACAAGACAATAATAAAAGCAAAAGGGAGAAGTTTGTGAGGGTCCCTTTCAACCTCAAAAGTATTCTATAAATCTGTGAAATCAAGTGAAAATTGAGGATAATTCTATGAAGAGAAAAACTATTACAGGAATTTAGTACCCCCTCTCCTACTTCTGTCCACCAGCAATACCTTTTGCAATAAAGCAAAAAAAAAAAAAACCCAAAAAAAACCCCGGCAGAATCTCTGCTGACATAAAAGCAAGGCTGAAGCAAGGTTGGAGCAAGATTTGTAATTGGGTTTGAGAGAAAATAGCTAGGGGAGACCGGCTCTTTGGCAGCGGCGTGTTCATCCACCGATGGGACACTACACATTTTATAAGGAAATTAATGGTGACGGCTTAACATAGTAAAGTCAGTTGTTCAATATTTGTCGGTGCCTTCCAGCACAGCGCTTTATTGCTGTGACTGCGTGTATTTTGTTACCATCTCATTCTGGGGAAGAAAAATCATGGAGAAATATAAAAGGGGAGGCACAAAAGCAGAAAAAGCATCTGATTTATAATGGTGATTGTGCGCTACGGCACGCAACTGTTGAAAGAATTTAAAAATAGTGTACAAATACAGTTGTGCCCAATTTTGTCACATAAGGGTGCAGCGAAGGGAGAAAGCATAGAATCAGAGAATCATTTAGGTTGGAAAAGACCTTTAGGATAATCCAGCCCAACCACTCCCCTACCCCTGCCATCCCACCCCCAAACCCTGGCCCTCAGCACCCCCTCTGCCCGGCTGTTAAATCCCCCCACGGATGGGGACCCGAATGAAGCAGAGAGACTCTCCGTACAGACCGGCAGCCCTAGCCACAATATCTAATACAGAACAGCAGTGCTGGGTCAGGCCAGTCTTAGCTTCTTTTAACCAAGGTAAAAAAGGCCATGCCCTATCCGGCTGAAACGCAGAGATGCCAATAGACAACATTCCCTGATTTATTTGGGGTTTTTTCCATGAGAGTTGCAAAGCTGCTTCCTGCAGGTCCCACAGTGTTCCTGCTCAACCGTGAGCACCTCCCCCAAGGTTAAGAAGGGATTTTGCAGCCTTGTTGGGATGGGGACACAGCTGCAATGGGATGGGGACACAGCCATGTTGGGATGGGGATGCAGCCGTGTTGGGATGGGGACGCAGCTGCAATGGGATGGGGACACAGCTGCAATGGGATGGGGACACAGCCATGTTGGGATGGGGATGCAGCTGCGATGGGATGGGGACCCAGTCCCCTGATGGAGGAGCTGACAAAGAGCAGGGCACGGAGGGCTGGGGAAAGGCAACCCCGGGACGAGAGATGCTGAGGAGCAAAAGGAACTGCTGTACTGTGCCTCGTTACCCAAAAGAGATTCTGGAGGGGTACGAAGGTACCTGTCGTCCGTCACTTGGATTGCAGTCTGTGCATAGATTTCAGAATAGAAAAGATGAAAAAATGGCATGGAAGGAAAAAAATACCTTGGATATAATTAGAAGGATATTTGCTTTCCTGATTTAGATTATATTTAGCATAGTTTTTAACTCGAAATGTTCCTGTTCCTCCTTTATATGGCTTGCTACACACGGGGCATGTGTGTTGCCGCTCAAGTTTGTGCGGGTTGCTGATCAACCTTAGAAGCATTTGTCTTATGGGTGACCTTTACGGAAAACAATATTACTTCGTATCTGCTTTTTAATATGTCATCTCATTTATCAAATGTATTTATTTGGAACAAACAAACCGCAAGGCTGTGAAGATTTTCCCTGGGAGTCCCTCTCCAATAACACAGATCCAGATGCCCGATCGCTCTGATCCGTTCCTTGCGGCGCGGCGGTTGCACAGCAAGGACGGAGGGACGCACGTGCGACTGCACGCGGCGCGTGGCCCGGCCGTGTGCCCCTACGGCTGGCGTTTGGCTCCCCCGCCCCGCCGGGGGGGCGCT
>NW_009269998.1:1842663-1846066 GCF_000687185.1 Egretta garzetta
GGCCGTTCCAGCCCTAAGTTTAGTTTTTCAGAAATGTGAGATCGGGTCAGAGCAGAACCGAGCTCCCCGAGGAATTCTAACCGTGCACATGTAGTTTTGTGGCACCTCTTGTTTCTCAGTCTGCTCATCCGCCCTGGGATACGTGCGTATTCCCGACGCGATTGCTGACCGCTCCGTCATTACGCTGCGATCCCCAGACCATGGAAATGAATAAAAAAACCAAAGACTCTGGCCGTTCTGATACAAAGTCTCCCAATTAAGTAGCATTCAAATTATTGAGAGCATTTGGGGAAAATTTGCCCATTAAAACCAAACTGGAGCAAAAAAATATAATCAGTCTCTTGACTGTACTTTTACATCTGGTAGTGACCACGGTCTTTCCGCCATTTGTCTCTCAAAGGGTTTTTTTGGGGGGTGGGGGGGAGCGTTTTCCATTGTCTCATCTGAAGTATCTCAGCTGTTCCCCAGCAGCCGCAACGTGTGTTTAGAAGGGAAGCAATAAAGCCTTAATTACAGGGCAGCGTAACAGCTACAAATGCATATTCTACTGCTACGTGTTCTTCAGAAGGATGCAATCAATTCACACTGTTCCTGAATGATGTTTCGTATTGTGAGCTTGTAAACAGATCTTAAAATAGCCAGTTCATAAAGAAAGCTAAATCTCTATAATTAGGAGAGCTTTTCTTTTTTCCAAATTAACCCTAAAAGAAAAGTGGGAGGATGGAGGTAGAGCATCTTTGATTTTGTACCCCCTACTGAAGTAAAAGAATGCTGATAATTTGAAAGTTGGGTTTGTTGGTTGTTTTTTTTTTAAGAAAAATGTACGGCCATTAAACAGCACCCGAGCAAATGTGGTGTGGCAGCGAGGAACTTAAAATGGTGTTTCTGCACTGCCAAATCACTGCAAATTCATTCAGAGGGTGAACAGCGAGGTGTTGTTTTGGATTTCAGTAAGAAAACAAGAAAACAGAGTTGATGGAATTCGGCATTTTCAGATTTTGTTTCGCACCGTATCATTTAATGGGTGCCCGGTGGCTCCGGCTCCATGCCACGACAGTGAGGTCCTCTTGAAAGCTCAAATCTCCCGTGAATTGAATTGTAATCTTGGGTTTTAAACATGCCACCGAGGTTGATAATGTGCCATCCAGGCAAAAACCTAAACTAATGTTTCATTACAGCGGTTTTTGAGAACAGCTGCAACCCCCTCGCCATGGAGATAGAACTATAGCGTATCCGGAGCGTGTTTCATCCTTTGGGGCTAACTTTGAAGAAGCTGGGATTAATGGATAAATCATCGTCGTAACGGCTGTATTCCAGTATCTATAGCCTATGGTGTCGTAAGAAAGAGGAGCCTAATATGGATGCAAGGCAATTGATGTTGCTCAGTGAAAAAAAGCAAATTTTCGAGGATCGTGTGGCTGAGTGAAGTCCAAGGGAGTTCCACCAGCCCTCTGCTTGGCCCTTTTGGGCCCCATGGCCACCGAACATGGGGGCTGAACATTGGTGAATGTGGGACAGCTCTACCCATGAGCCAAACTGGCACAGAGATGCCACTGAACCAACTTCTGCTTGCTGGGGCTTGGCTTGGGTTTGGACTGTGGTCCCTCTCTTCTTTGCCACTCACCACCAAAATTGAGCACAGCTGTCAGAAAGCTGATCCACAAGCTTAGAGTTTCCATATTTGCTACACATGAGCATCATTTCGTGTAGCGAGAGCTCCTCATCTGGGTCTCTCCCATGTCACAAAAGCTCAGATGAGGTCCCTGTCCGTCTTATTTATCATTTCTTTGCAAGGACAAGTTCGTAACTATGTTAATAACCAGGGAAAGAAGCTATGTCGTCTGGGGAATATTCCGTCTTTTTACAGCACAAATGACAGTTCTCACATGAATAGGACCTAAAGTGTTAGAATAAACTATAACTTGCTTTTCCCTAATCTCTTGCAGTTGTTCAGGACACAGTGATATCCCCACCCCATGGCAGAGGGCAAGAAAAGCTTCTTGCTTTCCTAAGTCTTCAACAAAATACATTTAGCAGGAAGGAGAGCGGCTGTCAAGTCTCTTGGCCTTTTCTGTTCCTTAAGTTTTATCATGTACTTCTGCAGCATATGGGTATAGCTAATTACATTTTCTGAGCAGATGTGCAGAAGATGGATTGATACGCCAAGGCTGGTAGATGTCCAATGAGGAGGAGACTGGTGTTGCCCACGACAGATTTTGTAAATGAGACATTTATGGAAATGACAAACGTAAAGCTTTTCATTTTCATAGGTTATTCCTGGGGTTAAAAGAAGCCCAAGCCCATTGTCAATGGGGAAAAAATGTGTAGTGTGTCTCCATCTCCACTTTTTTTTTCAAAATCTGTTTGGAATATGTTGGGGTTTTTAAACTGGTTTCCTCTCTTCTCTCCCAGGATTTTCTACTTACTGTTGAAAAGGAAGGCAAATAGGAAGGGATTGGGAAGGAAAAGAAAATGTTAACTCCCTCTCTCACACAAAAAGAAGATTAAAAAAAAATATTAATTTTTGAGACGTTAAAATGAAGAGTCAACTGAGAAGACCAGTGAGCCTCTGCGCACACTACACCCAAGCAAAACAGCAATCAAGGAATCAATGACATCATTACTCGATGCAGTAATGTCAGGGCAGATTTGAGCGATCACCCAGACGTGCTTACTGGCACGGCAGCTCACGCCACCGAATGCGCCTACCCGAAGCACAGCAGAAGCCTTATGGATTCAGTCCTTAAAAATACACGATCCCGTTGTCCTAATTCAGTATGAAGCTGCTGAGAGAAGTCACTTTGCAACAAAAAATTAACACAGGATTTGATACTCGAAATGGTTTTTCTCTCCAAACGTTACGGCCCCTTCGTCAGTCAGTACCGAGCGGGTCAGTCCCTTCCGCCCCATCCAGGTGTGTTCCCACCTGGCTAACTCCAGGTGGACAAAACTCTGCTTTGTTTTGGTTTTAAAGGAAGTTTGAGAAGTTTGTATATTCTCTGTAGAGAAAGAACTGAAGAGGAAGAGCATTTTGCCTCTCAAAGGGATTCGTAGTTGTCAGCCTTTTTGGTTTCTCCCATTAGTCGCTTCGTTATTATTCACATCTCTCAAGCCTGTGCATTCACCTGCTCCAGTTTTCAGGTGCTTTTCCTTCAGCTAATTTCTTTCTTCATTTCAAAAACCCTTCATTTCCCCCCAACGCCATGTAATATTTATGTAATATTTATTACATTAGTGCTAAAGCTGCATGAATAATTTATCGGCTCTTTTGCCTCTCTTCCTATTCAAGTATGGCCCGTAATGATTTACTTGAAATATTCATTATTTGAAATGTGTGGCTGAATAATTTTTGCAAATCATTCTCGGCCTGTGTATTGTTCGTGGGGCCACCAAAAATCCAAGC
>NW_009269998.1:1846106-1848706 GCF_000687185.1 Egretta garzetta
TCCGATGGCGGTTGGGGCACCCACGCTTGAACCTGGCTCCCTGCAAATACGCCTCAATGTTCATTTAAAAGTTCTGACGTAGGAAAAAAAAAAAAATACCCACCAAGTGCATATTTTTAGAGTACTTGGAAGGGAAGGCCGTGAGAGTCTGTGGCCAAAACAAACTCACGCAGCCATGAGAGTCCTGTCCACAGGCGCTGCTGCTGCTTCGACTTGCCGATGCCCGTGCCGTCTTCGTTCTGTTACTGCCTTCGCTCCTCAGCACCATCAAGCAGGATAGGCTACCCCAGGTGGCGAGTTCCTTAGAAGTGAAATGGTGAATTTACGGAGCCAGCCTTCCGGAGGCCTGGAAGAGATCGGGCTGGTCGGTGCGAAGAGGGATGGCAGCGCTGGGGAGGTTCCCTTGCAGCATTGATGCTGGCAGCAGTGAGAGGTCAGCATCCATCCCGGAGTGCAGGGATGCAAACAAGAGGCTTCACTTAGGTTCAGCCAGAAAAAAGCGTCACCTATAAAATGCAGTAAAAACTGTTTGCAAAATACCGTCAGATAGAAAGTCCTCAATGACATTTCTCTCGCAGTGAGGAGGCTGCTTTTAATTTAATTGCTAGTTAAAAGTTCAATCATTTACTGCTTAATATTCCCAATTTAGCACTAAATGAACATTAAGTGATATAATTGCTGCTGAAGTCCCCAACCAAACTGGAAAAGGAGGGGTGGGGGGCAACCTCGCAAAGCACCAGGGCTCGCTCCGTGCTTATGCCAAGGTTCCACCGCCTCCTTTTGGATACACAGAAATACATCTATAAGGTGATACACAGAAATACAGCTATAAGGTGATGCACAGAAATAGCTCTATAAGGTGATGCACAGAAATACAGCTATAAGGTGATGCACAGAAATACAGCTATAAGGTGATACACAGAAATAGCTCTATAAGGTGATACACAGAAATACATCTATAAGGAAGACCAGGGAGTGGACAACTGGTGCTGAGAAGCACCCTGTCAACGACTCCAGAAACCGTGACTTTTTGGCATCGTGTCGTGTTCTTCTGTTAGGCTGAGCTGCCACCCACCACAGCCAGATTCCATGGATGAATGTGTATCCTGTAATTAATTATCACTTAATTCTTTTTCTCTCTGACCCCTGGAGCTGGTTTTTTTTTTTTTTTACAAACTACAAATTGTCAGCCCCTGATTCGCATTCCGTGCTGCTGACAGTGGGAACGATCAGAAGAATTCACTTACTTAACAAATATAGACGGTAAAATAAAATGTCACATTTTATTACATACTTTTGTTCCATCTGTCTGAGCAATTTTAAATGCCAGATTTAAAGAAGTGCCAGCAGGCCACGTCTTTTAGGGGTGCTCGCACACGGCTGCACTGGCTTTTGGCATTTCCCTTCTATTAAGAGGATAACTCGGTGGTGCCGTGAGCCCCTGGGAGGGTTCGCAGAGGGATGCTCACCCCCCCTGCCAGCTCCCGGGGGGAGCCCAGGGAATCGCCACCTCCCAAACTCCCTCTCCCTTGCTCATGATTGCGTGCCCTGGTATTGCCCTGGCTGGGAAGCTGCAGCATGGCTTCCAGGCCGCTCCTGACGGGCACCCCCGCTCCCCCCCGCCCCGCTTGCTGGCCAGACCCTGCGAGAGCATCTCTGGTACCACGGGCTGCTTCTGGCACGCACAGCGTTTCTCTTGTTCGCGTACCGAATACTGAGGCTTTGGAAGATTTCGGGTTCTCTTTCGAGCTCTCGTGTTGCCGCCAGTGAGGCTTTGCGGTGGTGGCAGTGGGCAGCTGGGGGGCCGTGGGGCTTTTTCCACTCAGGTGAGCAGCTCCCACCAGGCTGCTCCTATTTTGTTCTGGTCCTTGCTGGGGACGGTCCCAGCCCGACCCGCTGGGGCCACCCCATCCTCCGCACCAGGGAGGGATGTGAATCCACCTCAGCCCTGAAGTCCCTCAAAGACAGGGAGGTGTTTCAAAGTTCGGCTCAAACTTGAAGCGTCTTTGATGCATTTTCTGTTTCAAAAATGCTGTGGAAAAAAAGAAGAGGAAAAAAAAGACCCAGAGGAAATAACTCAGTAGAGAAAAACAGATTGGGAAATGGAGCACAAGGAGGTAGAATAAAAAATGTAGCGAGTCTCCGATCAAAGAGTAGAGAGGAGAAAAAAGAGATAATGAATAAATAAGCAAATGCTGTGTATGCCATGTCCAAGCCCCCCTTTCCATGCCAGCACAGTGCCTGGATGCACGGAGCTGGTGCTGCATGGGGATGAGAGGTTTCTCCTCCTGGGTAAAATCTGTCTGGCTTTTGGGGGACGATGGAATCACCCAGCACAACCCACTACTGCCCCAGCATTAGCGCAAGCAAGGTACGGACCAAGGAGCTGCCAGGAGTCCCTCCCGTGCTGCCTCCGCCCCGCGCAAAGGGATTCTCATTCCAGTGCTTCACCCTCAGCCATCCTCACAGAATCCCAGAATCCCAGACTGGCAGGGGTTGGCAGGGCCCTCGGGAGCTCATCCAGTGCCACCCCCCTGCCCAAGCAGGCTCACCCAGAGCAGGGGGCACAGGACAGTGTCCAGGCAGGGGTTGGAAGTCTC
>NW_009269998.1:1848876-1854586 GCF_000687185.1 Egretta garzetta
GGCCCGCCTAAGAAGAGTCTGGCTCCGTCCCTGTGACATCCACTCTTGAGATATTTGTATGTGTTGATGAGATCCTCTCTTAGCCTTCTCTTCTCCAGGCTGAACAAGCCCAGCTCCCTCAGCCTTTCCTCCTAGGGGAAATGCTCCAGTCCCTCATCATCCTTGTTGCCCTCCTCTGGACTCTCTCCAGGAGTTCCTCACCTTTCTTGAACTGGGGAGCCCAGAACTGGACCCAGTGCTCCAGGTGGGGTCTCACCAGGGCAGAGCAGAGGGGGAGGAGAACCTCCCTCACCCTGCTGGCCACGCTCCTCTTGATGCACCCCAGGATGCCATCTTTTCCTTGGTTAAACTTATCTTCATCCTTGATCTCTGCAAATAATACCAGAATTGGGGCCCCAGTTCCTGAAATAATGTAGGTTATAAGGGGAGGTAACTTGAGGACTGGGATTTGGACGTGAAAACTCTGCTAACTCCAGGCTACTATTAGTTTTGCACCCTGCCAGTGAGTAAAGTATGGATTAGGCTTGCAGAAATACCCCCAACTGTGCTGATGCCTCAGGGCGGGTTTAGATCAGCCTGATGGTTCCATTAAGCTCCCGATCTGGTGAGAAGTCACACTGGTAATTTGCATCTTCATAAAAGAATTAGCAGGGCTGGTGCTTTGAAGTTCAATTATCCATGGGCATGTTTAAAGCAGAATATTGAAAACGCACTGGGCTGTTTGCACAGCTGCAGAGAGCTAAATAGACGGGATGCTTGCAGGTTTGCTGTCGAACCTTCCGCGCAGCCGGGGCAACGCAAGGCTGCTGTGAAATCTGCAGGAGAGCCAAAACCACGGGCGGGCACCGAAGTGAAGCTCTAAGGAAAGTTTATAACTTCATTTGTTGACATTGAGGATAAACTCAACCGGCCACTTCAGTGCTTATACCATGAGGTGCCAGCTGCAGCTCTATAGTTAAGGCTGAATGGAGCTTTGCATTTAAATCAGGGGTTCAACTTCATTATTTATGTGGACGACGTGGGTTCCTTCCTTTTTTTCCTCATCTCGAAATTTATGGTGCTTGCTCTTTGAGTACACAATGGATTTCCTACTAAGTAGAAAGTAAATCAAGCAGTTAAGGGTTAAAATTGAACCGTAAAATAGATCCCTTACAAATTTAGATTTTGTTCGGAATACCATGGATTTTTTCCCATTGTTATCACTGTTAAAACTTGGTTATACAATATAAAAAACGGCTGAAAACCACCCAGAAAATGATGAATCGATGTTTCTAGAATTGCTGTGATCAGCAGCTCATTTATACTCACAGGGATTGCTAGGGCACCAAAGCGTGCACAGCCCATCATCCCGCCTTGCCAGCGCCGCCGCTCCTCACCGCGGGCCTCCGGGCGACAGCGTTCCGTGCTATCCCAGTGCCGGGGAAGCCTGGAGCCACGACTCCCACGCGGCATGCCCCGGGCACCCCCCATGCCCGGTAGCAATGAGATCACTTGCAAAACCAGCTGAAAAAACAGGCTGATGTTGGCCAGTGCAGCCCGCTGAGAGATTCCCCAGCTGAACGGGGCTTTGGAGAAGCCACAGAGACCAGGTTATCCGTTAGGGAACAGCACGCACCGTGAGAAAAATTAATATTAAACAGATTGGCCCAGGTAAGCTGCAGCTACTGCTGTCTACGCAAGGCACTCGATATAGGTGTTATTTTATTTAATCCTTCATCCTTACATAATTGACACACTATTCCATGGACCACTGCTGCTTGCTGCCGCCGTGCCACGTCTTGCCTGCTGGTGATTTTTGCGGCAAACGGGAGGGCCTTTTTGCAAGGGAGACAGGCATGACAGGTAATATTTATCTATAAGCGAGGAAGATATTTTGATATGACTTTTATATTTATTGCTAGTGACTAATCAAAGTTCCAGCTCGGCATCCAAGGATCAGCATTTCTGCGTTCCGTGCTATCCCAGTGCCGGGGAAGCCTGGAGCCACGACTCCCACGCGGCATGCCCCGGGCACCCCCCATGCCCGGTAGCAATGAGATCACTTGCAAAACCAGCTGAAAAAACAGGCTGATGTTGGCCAGTGCAGCCCGCTGAGAGATTCCCCAGCTGAACGGGGCTTTGGAGAAGCCACAGAGACCAGGTTATCCGTTAGGGAACAGCACGCACCGTGAGAAAAATTAATATTAAACAGATTGGCCCAGGTAAGCTGCAGCTACTGCTGTCTACGCAAGGCACTCGATATAGGTGTTATTTTATTTAATCCTTCATCCTTACATAATTGACACACTATTCCATGGACCACTGCTGCTTGCTGCCGCCGTGCCACGTCTTGCCTGCTGGTGATTTTTGCGGCGAACGGGAGGGCCTTTTTGCAAGGGAGACAGGCATGACAGGTAATATTTATCTATAAGCGAGGAAGATATTTTGATATGACTTTTATATTTATTGCTAGTGACTAATCAAAGTTCCAGCTCGGCATCCAAGGATCAGCATTTCTAATTTGCTGGCTGCCTACCTCTTAATTAGAGCAACCTCTTCACATGGAGGATTCTGCAGCCTGCGGCATTTGTTATGGGCATGTGTACGTCGGGGAAAACCTAAGAGAAGCCGACAGCTCCGATCGCAAGGCAACGAGAATATTACGGCTCTGATGCCATCAAAATTAAACATCTGCCTTTGAACGCACTACTTTTCCTATAGCCAAGACGATTACAAGTGGGGAAGGTTTTTGGAAATGCACTGAGGAAACCTCACGTAGGAAAATCCAGGGCGTTCTGTACCGTTTCATGCCTTGATGGATCTTTGCCAGAAGGAACAAGATTCCTTAAGCTTACGACTGTACATGTAACTAACCACATCAAAATGATAACCCAGAGGAATTCAACAGTTTGCCCCAAAACGTCATCCTCCTGGGGCTTGTGGCAAACCATTTCTTAGGCAAGAAGCCTAAAATGTTGCAGAGTCAGATCTGCTTGGTTCACACGCAGCGTGCCCAGCCAGCTGTGCCTTTCCAAATGAAAAACCCCAGTGGAAGAGATAGCGATGGATTTATTTTATTGAAATACTACCGATCCTCCTAAACCCAAGTTTGGGGTTAATCAGATTTACTGCATTTATTCCTTTTCCTTTATGAATTATCGGGAAAGCATCAGATCCTGGTGCAGTCAACCCCCCCCCCCCGAGTAAAGTGCAGATCAATATAAAAATCGATCCAGGCTCGTTCCACAGCATGTGTCTTCCTTCTGGAGCACGTGCAAACGCTACACAACATAAACTAAGCCACTGCAAAGAATATCAACATTCCAGCTGATTCCTAGCAACTGCTAAGCACCTCTAGCCCCAAAACCACCCCCTCGCTAACCGCACCTCAGCCTTGATACATTCCTTTTCCGTGGTTCACGTGCCTGCGATCTATAGACTCGTGTTCAGCACTGCAACAAATAATGTCTTTTCGCTGCATTGTAATTTCTTTAACATTCAATACTGTTCACACTCCTACTGAAAAAAAAAAAAAAGAAAAAGTTTTCCATATTTCCATAGTTTTTAATATCGGAAGGAATTCTGCCTAGTAAAGAAAAGAAATCTTAAGAAGTAGCAATGCTACAAAAAAAAACCTCCAAAAAAAAAGTTCAAAGTAATTCAAAGAAGTCCCTGTTTCGACTGCAGCCCACTCCCACACTTGCTTATCCCAGTGGACAGAGATAAGGTTTTGCAACACATGCAGAGGACTACGAGATCAAACTGACGTGGAGTGTGATGCTGTAGGAAGATCAGACGATGCCCACATCCACCTTCTTTACAGGTTCATCCCAACCTGTCACATTTAAATTAATACTTTCCTATTATTACTTATTAAATGAATACTTGAATTATTTCTTAAGTAGAAACCATGAGGGGCATTTGCGTGCCCTGCTGCTACATGTGGAGCACCTGTATCTTGTCTACTTTAGCAGCTGCAGAAGGCAAGGGGACGGGCACCAAACCACCACGGGCATGACGCCAACATCCGCTCCCTGTGTTACGCCCCACTACCGGTTATGTTGTTTTCCTTCACTGTTGATGATCTACACGCTATTTCCTAGCTACCCAAACCAAGGTTGTTGAACTTATTGCCCCATTACAATGAGCCTTCACCTTGTACTTTATTACTGGCCAAACCAACCCAAAGCAAGGCTCTGTCTTTATGGTGTTTGGGTATTTACCCAGGCAGAAAGCGGAATGATGCCACCTTACTGATTCGCCCACTTCCAATCTGAACAGTTCAAACTGCAAGCACTAAATGTTTTTATTAAGTCGTTTGTAGCCAATTCGGAGATCTAAAATAGCTGAGAGAGGATTTGTAAGCGTAGACTTGACCCGAGATCCATGCAGTCCGGCATGCGGTCTCTGACGGGTATCGGCACCGGATTTTTGACAAGAGCAGAAGTGAACAACAATCCTGGAGGAGAAGACCTCTCTGCAGGGCCAGGATTGCTTCCTTAGCCTAACAATTTAATTATATTGTAAATAGCTTGAAATCCAATCTACAATAATCACAAACGCTCCCATCATCTGTACATCTAATTCGGTTTCTGAGTTTTACTAAGCTCTTAGCTTCAGCAAAGCCCTATGGCCAGAGATGCCTGGATTTAATTTAGAAAGTCATCAGTTTTAAGCTTGGCTTGCAGAAAAACCCCTTTGTACACAGGGTAACAGCCCCCAAGGAGCCGGAGCTTCTCCTTTCCTCGCTTGCTTACCTTCACCGCCGCTTCTTTTACTTGTTGAAACTACCTTAGGGCCTCCTTTGGAAGAAAATGTCTATTTAGCAGAATTATTACTACTCAACGCATGCTATTTGTCTCTCTCAATATTTTAACTTTCCTTTGATGAAGAGATATTCAGTTTTCTCAATGAAACATTTTGCTCCTGTTTCCTTGAAGTAAAACCCAAACACCCTGATGAGGTGATGACCATTTTTTTTCCTCTCTCTAGCCTCATTTGCTGAGCAAGGCACATGCATCAAAAGGTAACGCCACCGCCAAATTACAGCTGTGAAACTGAGCACCGCGCTGCTAAAAGCCTGGCTTTAACCCCGGGGTTTGCCCGTGGCTGGAGATCTGCTTCAACGCAGCCCCACGCCTTCCGCGTTCCCTGGGGCCAGGTCCCAGCGTCAGGCCATCCCACCGCGCAGAGCCAGGGGTACGACGCCTGGCGCGCCTGGCTACTCGGCTAGCAGGAACCAGGGGCATAGATGATGCTGCTGCTCACGGGGAAAACAAACTATTTCCACAGCATTGTGTCTAACCCGCCTAAAGGAAACACAGTGACAGAAAATATGCAAAGTACCTGTTGCGTTAAAAGGTTGAAGTAATTTGGGGTGGTGCCCAATTCGTCGTTGTAAGTCCGGTTGCGTTCAGTGCACTGAACTATCGTGATCTCGGGTGCACAAATAACGCGACACACCTTCCGCCTAGTCATGTTCCATGACTTACCATGACCATGCTTAAAGAGTTTGGTGGCGTTCAATGAGACCGATCATGGCTGGATTAATGAGTCGTGCAGTTTAATGAAGCAACAGATACACAGGATCCTCGGGAGTGCCGGTGGTAAATTCACTGTCTGCAAAGCACGTGCAAATACCGAGAGTGTGAGTAAGCGCGTTACGAGATATAAAACCACTCTACAGAGATTTCTAAGTATCCCGGGGAGGCCCTTGGTATAACCAAGTGTT
>NW_009269998.1:1854701-1855805 GCF_000687185.1 Egretta garzetta
GCACCTTGGAGGCGGGTAGCTTTTGGGATGGAGGTGTGATAATGACATTATAATGAGCAAAGTTACCAAAAGACAGCATTTTGTCAAAACCATGACAGGCCGTTGGCCCAGGGTAGCAAATATGCAGGCCATCGGTTCCGTGGTACCTTCAAGTTCCCGTGTTATCACAGAGCCTGGCCACAGCGTCTCCGCTCCGCTCCACCTTCCGTGTGGTTCCTCGTGGGGTCGGCACAGCGAGCTCCCCTGGTGTCCCCAACATCGAAGGTTGCAGCCCTGGGGAACTTCCATGGAACGGATTCCTTGCATGTCAGCTGCACTCCACCTGGGAAGCTTCTTCAGTGCTGTACCTTTCCTTAAAATGTGAATATAAGTTTAATTTCTGAGTCACCCCCAGCAATTATTCCACAGGGCTGAGCCCCTCGCGGTGCACTAAGCATCAAAGCAAGCCCCTCGTGAGAAAAGCCTCAGACAGCAAAGACGTTCGCCCCAAAATGCCCACAAAGGGGATGGGCAGCTATAAAGAGCCCAGTTCTGAGCTCAGAAATTAAAAGGGTGAACCTCTATGTGCAATTCCATCGGAAACTTTCCGGAACCATCCTTCTTCCCACTGGAACGTGATTCTGCAATACGGTATTTCCGATCTTCCCAAGAAAATGTCTAAGGAGCATGTGGGGGCCACAACCCCCGCTGAACCAGCAACTCCTCCTCCAGAAGCGGGGGTACCGGGGGGCGCCAGGCTCCCAGGAGCAGTGGGAACCGCACTCCATGCCGGCCAGAGGGGTGACAGCTCCAGTCACAGCACGTGGCTGCTTCCAAAGCCCACAGGAGGGAAGGGGAGTCAGATGGAAATCACCGGGGGGAGGGTGATCAGATCAGAAGATCAGCGATCAGAAGCCCCAAATGACCTTCACAGAAGGTGCAAAAGGTTGCAACACCCATGGGGGCAGAGGGTGCACCGCAGATGTAGGAGCGGTCACAAACACCACCCAGTACTCACAAGTGTCAGCATAGAATCATAGAATAGAATCATAGAATCGTTTAGGTTGGAAAAGCCCTTTACGATCCCCCAGCCCAACCCCTACCCCTGCCATCCCACCCCCAAAC
>NW_009269998.1:1855962-1898073 GCF_000687185.1 Egretta garzetta
GAACCCCAGTTCCCTCAGCCGCTCCTCAGAAGACTTGTGCTCTAGACCCCTCACCAGCTTTGTGGCTCTCCTCTGGACATGCTCCAGCAATGCAACATTTTTCTTGTAGTGAGGGGCCCAAAACTGAACACAGTATTCGAGGTGGGGCCTCAATAACCATTAAAATAAATACTCAGTCAAATGTGGGAAATAGCTGGAAAAAGCATGCAGGGTGCATGGTAGAGTTAAGGATAATTTCCCCATCTCATTTCTTGCACATAAGGTTCTTTCTACACCCAGCCCCCTTAAAAAATTAATTTTGTTTTCTAACTCCTGAAGGGGAAAAAAAAAAAAAAAATTATTCAGTTGGCAGGAATTTGGTACCAGAGAGAATTTATCGACACTGAGTCAATAAAAACAAAACCTCCACATGCTCTGTTCGGTTCCTCACCCGCCAGACTGTTTCAGGGAGGTGATGTGTGGAGGAAAACGACGCCGTTTAATTGGGTATCATTATCTATAAACTCCTAGGTAGGCCCGGAGGTGCTCTGAAATAACCTGTAAAAGGAAAAAGCATCTGCAGTAAAGAGCACGAAGAACATCACTCTCCGCTTATTTACTACTTAGAAGGATTCTAAATCTGGGTTTTATTTCCAAGTGATCGCAGCCTGCAAATGTACAACGCACTGGTCTAACAGCTGCCGATGAGACCGAGAGAACGGAATTTAACGGTTGGGCTTGATGATCTTAAAGGTCTTTTCCAACCGAAATGATTCTATGGTTCTATGAAATGCGAGTACGCTCCGGAGCGCCGCACTGAACCAGCGCTGAGTGCTGGGAACTGCTCTCCCGTTATTTTAAATGCATACACGTTACGAAATTAAATAAAAATATCGTGCATTATTGATATTATATTACAGCACAGCGGGTAGGTTGCGTAGAGACCAGAAAAGGCTCATCAGAGCAACTGTGTAGTTAAAATATTTTAATAAAGTTTGTAGAGGTTGATTTGTTACCTGAAAAAATGACCAAAATGAGATTGAGATACAGGATCTACCCCCGATCTCAGACGGAATCTCGTTACATTAATCGCGTCACAGAAGATGCTCAGCTTTTGCATGATTTGTTTTTTTTCATAGTTTAATCATCGTCAGCTTCTCAAAGTTAAATAAAACGTTCACGCGTTTGGACGAAGATGCATACGTTACCACAAAGAGATGAGAAAGGATTTTTAATAAAAGCCTGCCAGGCTCTACGAATGAACGGTGGTGAGGGCTGTAAAACTTCACCGTAAAACGAACTCTTGAACATCAGAGAAATGCTCTCATCCTTAAATGCAAGCACGCAGATATTTCTCTAACATGGGAGCATTATTCCTCAACGGAATGACAGAAATGCCATAATATGTCACAAACACAATTTAATAATTTTTTTTCCATTGGAAGACTGCTTGCAGGCGCGTGGATAAATTTATTCCAGCAGAGCCAGTGGTGCTTTCACAGTTAACGCCTGACAGCCTTTCCATTTAAAATTTGTTTTTTCCATGGTTTGTAACTTGAGAAATTTGCCCTGGACCAAAACATGGGTCTCAAGAACTAGATTAACCAAATTACATTTAAGGATGTATTTTGTGAACAGCGGAAAAAACATTTTCCGCGGCTGAACCACGAGGGCACATGGCAACCACTCAGGATGCGTGGGAAACCGAGAGGATGGTCAAACCCCAGTTTGTGCTCCAGAGCGGGTTAAATTCTGCTCCCTTTTCACCAGCAGCATGAGAGTTACCAATCTGGCCCTGAAAAATCACCGTCCCTGCACGGAGGAGCCACGGCTTTACTTCACCACTAAGAAAAGCTGTCGGCATGGGGAAGAACGCGAAGGACCATCCATGCTGCGATGTGTGAGTGGTCCAAGCCCACCGGGCCCTCTGCCCTCCGAAGGGCCGTCCAGCCCCCAGTAAATCCCCTTGGATGCCTGCTCCCTCACTGTGGGATGAGCCATGAGGCTTTCACTTGCCAGTGACTTGCCCAGGTTTCCGCAGATAACCTGGGCTAAAAACTCCAAACCCCCAGCCCTCAGCCTCCACGCCAAGCACCAGTTCAGCGCCCTCAACTTCTTCTCTGCTCTTTCCAAAAGATGTTTGTTTAAACTGGAGGTTTCCAGTCAATGTCGGAGGTATTGGCAGATTAAGCCTTGTGCTGTTTTCCTTCTGGTTTATTCAAAGACAAGGAGGGGCAGGAATATTATTAAATAACGCATGCAAAGCTGCAGAACTGGGCTTCCCTGCTTGGACTCTGCTGCCCTCTAAGCGCGGGAAATCTCTCAATGCACAGTAGAGGCAAAATGAAGATTGCTTTGCTTCGGCAGCAATATTCCAGTATGGGGCTTTACAGCTTTATAAAACGCAGAGACTATGATTTCAAGAAAGGGCTCACCAGAATCCACCAATCTGCCACCTAAAATTCTCAAAGGAATAGCACAGAGTGTGCTTGTCAAAGGCACCCAAAAGCTAACACACGGAACGCCCACCGCGAGCCAAAGCGTTTGATGTTTGATTTCCGGAGAATCTTTAGCGCATCCCTCAGCTGTGGCACATAAGCGCCTTTTCCTGGCCCAACGGAATTGCTTGCTGCAGGGACGATTTTTCAGCCCAAGAGGAGCTGGCCGGGTGGCAGCAGCTCTGCGGCCGGCACGAACGCCCCAGCAAGAAGCAGCAAGGCCACTCCGTGGGGGGGGAGCTCCTCTTCTAGCTCTGGAGCCCTCAGCACAAGAAGGACATGGAGCTGTTGGAGCGGGGCCAGAGGAGGGCTACTAAAATGCTCCGAGGGCTGGAGCCCCTCTGCTCTGAGGCCAGGCTGGGAGAGTTGGGGGTGTTCAGCCTGGAGAAGAGGAGGCTGCGGGCAGAGCTGAGTGCGGCCGGTCAGGGCTTCAAGGGGGCCCAGAGGAAAGGGGGGGACAAGCTTTTTAGTAGGGCCAGCTGGGACAGGACAAGGGGGGATGGCTTTAAACTGAACCAGGGTGGGTTTAGACTGGATCTAAGAAAGAAATTCTTTCCAGTGAGGGTGGTGAAACCCTGGCAGGGGTTGCCCAGAGAGGGGGTGGAGGCCCCATCCCTGGGACCATTCCAGGCCAGGTTGGCCGGGGCTGTGAGCAACCTGATGTGGTTCAAGGTGTCCCTGCTCCTGCAGGGGGGTTGGGCTGGGTGACCTCTAGGGGTCCCTTCCAACCGAAAACATTCCATGATTCTATGATTCTATGATTCTTGCCGTGCCCGTGCTCAGGTTGCACACCGGGAGGGTGAGCTCCCAGCCCGCCTTTTCCACCACCCTGCCAGAATGAGGTATAATCTCTGCTTTTATTCTTTTCATTCCTGGGAATCTTTCCAGGCTAATCTGTTCTGCACAGACTGTTTGGGCCGCCTCTGCCCCCGCAAAGTCAGCGGTGAGGCTCTTACTGCTTTCAGGCCCTGCCGGCTGTGTCCAAAGAGCTTGTCAAGAGCTTGAGACAAATCCAAAATCTTAAGTTGAGCTCCTCAGCATGTCTGGAAGCCCTTCGCTGTGTCTGTTCCACAGTAATGTATTTCCACAGCTCAGCATCCTATGCAATCATATTTTACTGCATAGAGCGAAAAAAATGAGACTTTCAAGGCGATGCTTGTAGGGTCATTCCAGCATGGGCTCACACCTGCCAGCACATGAAGCCCAAATCCAAGTGTTCAGCCTAATATTAGACCGCTTCATCCAGACGTAGGCACATTCATGTAGATGTGGGCAGTGAATACTTTTGAAAAAATATGAACATTTGAAAGCTAAAATACATTTGAAAACTTTGGCCCAAGGACACAGCAAGGTAAAATTGCTACCAACAGTTTGGAAAAGCCCAAGCCAGCTGTAGCCCTACCAAGCTAGCTCTAGGGAGATAGCTCTGCTAGCATCTGCTCGGGCCTAAATCCAAAGTTACCATAATCAAAAAGAGATGCATCAGTATAAAACCAGCTACACACTCTTAGAAGTAGTGTAACTTCTAATAAGCATTTAGAGAACTTCTTTGAGTCCCAAATAAAGACCAAGTCCATGCAAACTGCAAATCAGAATGTGAGTGAAGAACGACTTTCAAAGCACAGGCTACTAATTCTTGTGTCCGGTGCTTTCCAGACTGAATGTCCTGTTTCAAACACACTTTCCCTATTCCCAGCTCTGCACTCGCCATCTCTCCACTTGGGCTTGCACACCACAAGAATACGTTTCATGCATTTATTTTGTTACCCTTCAGCTGTTTCTATTTTCTATAGTAAAACAGACACCAAGGCGTGAGAAATCTTAGCCATCAATCTCTGCCACAGACTTCAGCCAAACCCCGAAAGGCGCTGCTAGGTGGGCTACAGAATACACAGATATGGAATGGTAAACTACTAGCTGCCTTTCAGAACAAATTCATGGCTCTCCTTGCCCACAGATGGAGCTTTCCTCGTAATATTTCTCCTCACGGTTCTCCTTCATGGTTCATGAAAGCATTTCAAAGCAGGGCAAACAGGAGGCAAATTTAATGCTCAAAAAACCAGTCTGGACATGGTTTATGCATCTATCATTCCTGTGAAAGTTCTCTGAGGACCTTGGTAGTGATATCCTCTAAGCCAGCAAGCCCAGACCACTGTCCAGCGCTGGGCCACTGGGTATCGAGTGATGGCCCCATGGCCAGTTTTGCCCAGTGACTACCTCAGACTGGCTGTTTTAGTGGTGCACAGCCACACTGGTCCAAATCGAAGGACGGGGAGTGAAAACTGTCTCAGCTCATTGGTGGCACTGAGCAAATTAAGCCAGGCAGAATATACTTGGAGGTTAGCCAGGATACAAAATGTACGATAGATCCTCTCATCAAAATGGCCAAGATCTTGGACGACAACTCAGACTAAACTTGATCTAGAAAAGGAAACAAGCCATAGCTACAAACTTGTATCTGCACCAAAGGTGACCTTTACAATACCATTTCTGAAGATCAGGGGAAGAGAAAGATGGGCTCACATCTTATTTTTGCTGTTGTCTGAAACCCCTTGCTTCCTTATGGTCTCAAGTTGCACCAGGGCAGGTTTAGGTTGGACATTGGGAACAATTTCTTCTCCGCAAGGGCTGTCAGGCACTGGAAGGGGCTGCCCAGGGAAGGGATCGAGTCCCCACCCCTGGGGGGATTTAAAAGCTGGGCAGACACGGTGCTTAGGGCCAGGGTTTAGTGGTGGGATGGCAGGGGGAGGGGACGGGTTGATACCAGCTGAGGCAGGAGGACCAGGGGACCAGTGAAATGGAAACAAGAGTAATGCTCACTTCCATCAGCAGCTTCTCTGCTGCTGAGAAGAGCAAGTTTCCCGAGGATTGGATTCCCCAGGGCCATGAGCAGGTTTTTAATTAGAGTCAGGGAAGACCAGCCAAGGGACCAGGCCCTTTTCAATCAAAACTAATGCATAAGAATTAAACCAGCTGTTTGAGCTGAAAAAGTAGTCAAACTGCTGTGTGTTCTAATTACTTGGGTGGCCACATTGGACAACAGCCAGCAAGCCAAAATCACCGACCCTTTTTATACATATGTTTAAGCATCTTATAAGCAAGAATTTATCTGAGGGGTTTTTCAATTGGTTTAGGATTGTGTCAGGTGAAAGAAATAAGAACGCAGGAAAAGAAAACAACTTGCAGACCCAGATACAGGCAATCCACATTGCAAAGAACCTACGGTCTAATAGATGTAAATCACGTCCCACTTGCAGCCAGATAGGCCGTAAGAAGGCAAATACAGGCTTAACCAGTGCTACTTCTGTTGTGTGCTGGTCTTTGTTACACAGAACCAAAGTCAAAGGGACCAACAGTAGCGGGGGAGTCACGAGAGGAAGGGAGTAAGACAAGGAAAGAGTCAATGCTGCGTTCTCCCTTGGTAAAAACGTGGTCAGTCATGTCTGAAGGACGGACGGGAACACAGATGAGGCGATACTTGCACTGACATCAGCACGGTGCAGGCTTGCATGAAGAGTCAAGAGAACAGAAAATGAAAGCGCGTCAGGGAGCCCATGCATTCCTGGCATTACTTAATGTGCTTCGACCCTGCTGATGCTACAGAAACAGAAGCGTATGGGCAAACCAGCAGAACACAGCTGGACTTGATGATCTTAATGGTCTTTTCCAACCTAAACAATTCTATGATTCTAATACAGCCATTGGTGCGACAGCGGCGCTGAGCGGGGCTCTGAAAGGACCACACCGGCTGTGGCAGAGCGTCCTCGCTCTCGTGAGCGGCTGTGCCGGGGAGCCACGGGGACATGGCTGCCCGGACCAGGAGGTCGCTCCCTGCCTTTGGGAAGTCTCACATTTCTCCTTGCCTGTACCTCTGCACTGAAACCACGTCCAGTAACGTGCAAAATGGCGGAACGTCGCAGTTCCACCACCGCCACAGGGAGACGGGAGCCTGGGCGTTGAAAAGCGCAAGGCAAAGCTGGCTATTTGTCTGCAACACACTCTAAGCCAAATGCTAAACTGCAAACCAGCACCAAACGATGAGGAAGATGACAAGCTTGAACACCGCTGAAGCGTAAAACGCAGCAGAGACGAATGGCACTGGAGGGAAATGGAAAATTTTTAAAGCTAGGTTAATGTATGCTGCAAAGCTCTTTATGCCATCTGGCAATAAGAGCAATAAAAGACCAATATGGAAGAGTGAATAAGTTAAAAAAATAATCAAACTGGCATATGAAAAAAAAAGATGGCATCTGTTAGAGAGAGTGAATGGAAATCACATTCATCTCATACTCGTGGAATAAGAAATGACGGGCTGAAAGCCGATTCTGATAACATACTGTCCTGGAAAAGGGCTATGTCAGGATGCCTCTGGGAGACACAGCTGATAAATTCACACGATAATTCCACTCCCCACCTGGCAGAGCCCTTCCCTGTTCCAGGGCTAACCGCTGCTCCTCGGCAGCTTGCAGCCTCCCATCACAACTAGGGAAGAATGATCCCAACACAGCAATACAACTCTGCAAATACTCAGCAGCAGCCAAGCCCACGGGCGGGTTTCCCACAGTAGGCTGTTCCGCCGAAGCCACTGGGTGTCCTTGTACACTGGTAGGCACCCTTTTACCCCGGCACGGCTGTGCCGCAGAACGGCGGCGGCGGGGGAAGCCGCAGCTCGCCACTAATGGAAAAGCCGTGCTTGAAGCCTTGCGGTGGGCTGGGAGCGCGGAGGAGAGGAGGGGCTGGCTTCGCGCCGGCTGACCTGCACCGCAGGTCTAACCCAAAGCCCGAGCAGGGCAGGGCATGAGAAAAGGGACCTCCCAAAGCAGGAGGGCACAAGGCAGCTGAAGGGGAATGAGGGTGATGGGGATTTTTCCTGTTGACTCCCGTACATCTTTCTCGGTGGTTCTCTTTGAGTGGCTCCGCACAAGAAGCTTGCTTTGGGAAGGGCCCTGTGCCGTATCTGGAGCGCCGCTCCCAAATACCGCATGTATTCGAAAGAATTAGTGAACATATGGCCTGATTTGTAACCGGTAAAAGGACACAAACCCACCCTCCCGCCCCCCGCTATGTCTTCTGTTAAATCTGGAACAAGTCCCCCGACTCCTACCCGGAGTTACACAAACCAGCATAGACAAGACAACATCAACAGGCTGGGAGAGCTGGGGGTGTTCAGCCTGGAGAAGAGAAGGCTGCGGGCAGAGCTGAGTGCGGCCGGTCAGGGCTTCAAGGGGGCCCAGAGGAAACGGGGGGACAAGCTTGTTTGTAGGTCCAGCTGGGGCAGGACAAGGGGGGATGGTTTTAACTGAAGCAGGGGAGGTTTAGACTGGATCTAAGGAAGAAATTTTTTCCAGTGAGGGTGGTGAAACCCTGGCAGGGGTTGCCCAGAGAGGGGGTGGAGGCCCCATCCCTGGGAACATTCCAGGCCAGGTTGACCGGGGCTGTGAGCAACCTGATGTGGTTGAAGGTGTCCCTGCTCCTGCAGGGGGGTTGGGCTGGGTGACCTCTAGGGGTCCCTTCCCACCCAAAACATTCCATGATTCTGTAAGAGCTGCATCGAGTCCTTTCCTGACCAATTTTCCTTCCTGTTGCATTGCAGCAGGCAGGATACACACAGCCCTGCACGTCTTTGCTTTCCCATTAGTCTGTGACTCATCACCAGTTCAGGCCGTATTTGTGCCTGTGAACACGACTGCCAGGCCGCTACCTGAAGGATCTGCAGCGTCATGAATTAAGCCAGTATGATCGGTTTGCTTTACCAGCTGCACAGGAAATCCTCATCCACTGACTACAAAGTCATTGCATGGTACATCCTTTGAAATTCCACTTATATTCAGATTTAAGCCTTTTGCTCAGATGATCTTACTCACGTTTTTTTATCAAATTGTCCTTACCCCTCTGCTTTTTCTGAAACGATCTCATTTTCCGCTGTTGTTCTACTCCCACTAAAATAATTAGTACCTCCTTGCATTTTTCTACTTTCATATTCATATCTGCACCTGAGAAATCCTTTTTATGTTGGCAAAGGCTTAAGTCCAGCTACGTTTGCCGGTTATTACACAACGTGACACAGCAATACAAAACATCTCACAGGAAAGACAAATGCCAGCAGCAGAGTGAAAAAGTAAAGACAGAGCACAGAGCCATGTAACAAAGGCCTAAAGGCCAGTGAGGATGAAGAAAAAAGGTTTAGTACTCTTCTCTTTTTGTGGTGACACGTACGTTTCTCAGCAATCTTCCTTCCAACTGAAAACACCACCATAGTGAAATGAGTGGCAGGTTTAGAAATCAAATCACACGCTTTAGATCAAGCAGGTCATAAAGAGCCTTGGAGGTGACCAAAACCTTGTGGTATCTCCCACCGCAGTGCTCAAGACTTGTAGAAGCTGCCTCTTCCATTGAGCCTCTAGAGGTGACCCTTCCCCACAGCGATGAACAGCTTTTAGCTTCAGGTTTATAGCAGTACACAAGTAGAAGCGAGCTTACAATCCCAAATTTCAAAAGAAATTACATCCATGAGCTTAACCTCTCCATGCAGATCACCAGGCTCCTGAAGAAAAATTCCATTTTATTCATTCAAAAATGCAGAATTCAGCCTTTTACCTTAAATACGCAGGGGAGGCAGGTCACCAGGCAGCAAATAAAAAGCAGCAGCGTAGTGTCCAATGCCATGGGAGTAGCGACTCCTCTTAATCTGACAAGGAACTGAAGATCAAACATCTCATGATTATATGTTCTTCTAAGCAAAATGGCAATTAGCAGCAATGTATACATTATAAGCAGGCAACATTCCCATAGGAGACCCAGGATGACAGAACTCTGCAACATGACCAGCTGACCTCAAGTTCCTACTCATTTGGTTCCTTTCCTGAAAAGACTCTGGGTGGGAAAGCTCCCACCCTCCATTGACAACATAGAGTTGGTTCAGTCTTTCTATTCCCCCTCTTCTGCACTGGCGTTCACTCTTTGAGTGTGACTCCATAGAATAAATACAATACAAACCCACGGACATGCTCTGTCTCTCTCTGGAAGACTGTATGCTCCGAGACTACATCCTCATAATGTTTTCTCTAATTGCTCAGGAAAAAAAAGGGTATTAATTTCAAACAAGATCTATCACCTTGTCTTGACAACAATGCGACGTATCGCCAAAAGGCAAGGGTCTCGTTTCGTTCCTGGTGTTTCCTACTAGGGTTAGCTTCAAGCCCCCTGTCTTGAACGAGAGCCAAAGGGGCTTTTCTTTTGTTTTCCTAAATAAGCACTTCATTCTCATTGCATCAGGCTTATTTTTAGAATATCTGAATAGAATATCTTTAAGTTGTCAGTTGCGACGGTATAAATAGAGGTTGCTAAGGAAGGAACAGTGGCTGCTTCCTTAAGCAACAGCAGAAAAGGAGGATGAAACAGCAGCTGATTGCTTAGCAGAAACAGCAGGCTAAGAGCAGTTCTCTGCTGCTGCAGTATTTAAAAGATGCAGAAAACCCATCCACTATTGATATTTTAAGTTAGAAGAACATAGCAAATCTACCTCAGATTGGCACATTTGCTAAAGAGGGTAAGAAGTCATTTCCCCTGCTTCTGAAATTCATCCCTTTCTTATCTGGTAGCTCTTTTCTTTTACAGTTGTAGACATGTTTGCTCTCTTTTTTAGGGTTATTTGCCTACTTCAGAGCAATCCTAGGAATTCACAACTCAAGGACCTCTCATTCAGAACCACATTAAACATGGCCAGCAAGGCCACAAGTCCCCTGCAGCTGCAGAGAGTATGTATTTGGGTAGAACACTGTTATTTAGGGAGAGATTTGTCAGAAGAAGGGTTTGGTTTCTTGTTTGTCCTTATTTACTCAGATCTGAACGTGGTCAGATGAGAACGTTGGCGCAAAGAATTTGTCTTTGGGGACTAAAACTCTACTGGGGCTTCTACAGACCCCCCTGTCTTAAAAGAATCATAGGATCATTTAGGTTGGAAAGGACCTTCAAGAACATCGAGTCCAACCGTTCCCCTACCCCTGCCATCCCACCACTGAACCCTGGCCCTCAGCACCTCGTCCGCCCAGCTTTTAAATCCCCCCAGGGATGGGGACTTGACCCCTTCCCTGGGCAGCCCCTTCCAGTGCCTGACAGCCCTTTTGGGGAGGAAATTTTTCCTAATGTCCCACCTAAACCTGCCCTGGTGCAACTTGAGGCCATGAGGAGGGATTCAGTAATTTCATAATTTCACAGCTGGAGATGAGCGTTGTGCCCACCCTGACTCACTTCCAGAGCACCAGAGCAGCCCCCACACACCCAGGCCCCTAATGAAGCCACCAGCAGCTGCAGAATTGGGAGATGATTCTTCTGCTGATGTGATTGCTTCAGGAAACCAGCTGCCACGCGCTGTTCTGGCTGTAGTCACTAGGGGAAGATATTACAACAGTAGGTTTCCTCTGGGGAAAAAAAAAAAAAAAAAAAGGCTTAGGACTTGTCCACACAGGGGATGATTCAGGATGGTTTATTTGAACTAGCTGGAGATTTGCTGTGGATTAGTTAGAATCATGTAAAACCTCTGGGTGTACACTTTTATTCAGAATTAAATTGTCCTAATCCAGTTAGATTAACTGACTTCCAAATGTGTTACACAGCTAGTGATAACAGACCAAGAGCAGACAACACGTAAAGGTATCTAACATGGTCTGCCGAGGAACACAGCCACTCTCCCCTTACGCCTCACGAATATGACATCCCACTGCAGAATGTAGCTATCAAGAGCTGACAACTGGAACGGAGGAAATTGAGTTCAAGGACACGACAAGCAGAGAACTGGATGTCATCATCATCTTCTAAAAAAAAGCAGCTGGAGCCGGTTATATTGCTTCCAGCTAGGGTGACCATCAAACATGCCCGGATCACGGTATCCTTGTAGGCAAGTGGGAGCTCAGCATCTTTGAAGCCAGCCTTAATGACCGTTATCTTACCACCAACTTCTCTGGGACAGCATTCATCAGACACCGGGGACAGCTTCCGTACAAGATGTGCTGCACTTCCTAGGGTTCTCTACAGAGAGGGAATAAGCTCCAATATCGAGCTGGGAATCAAGTACCTAATCCTCCATGTTGGAAGCAGACTGGAGCTTCACAATGAAGCAAATACAGGCAGTTTAGTATCAAAAGCAAACCTGTTAAGAGTCGTACCTTGGCATGGCAACTTGGCGAGTGCTAGGGAGCCACCAGGCTTGCCACAGAGTCACGCCAGGACTTCCAAGTCCCACCCCAACAGGGGCACTTCTGGGGCTGTCACAGTGTCCTCTTCCCAGAACATCTGGACCTGCCTGGAAACCCTAAGGAGCTTTTTCAGCCATCCCTACATAGGAGAGGATGACAAAAAAGCAACGCGGTGTTTTAGTGGAAAGTCCCTGGTGGCCAACAGCAAGAGTAAAGCTTGCACAGCCCTAGGCACGTGGCAGAGGTTGAGGGGGAAGAGAGAAGCGGTGAAGCTTTCCTTTCCTTTCCTTTTTCATTTCCTTTTCGGAAGTTCCTGAAAACCAAAAGGCCTAGGAAGTGGAGGAGAAGGCCAAAAGCTGAAGCCATGATAGGTCCCCGTTCATTTGGCCTTCTCCTTGTCCAAGCAGGAAGCAGGCAGCCGCTGGCTCCAACTGCAGTCGTGTTTGCGGTATACTTCACCGGGGGAGGGCATGGGATCTTACCCGACCTGTCCCAGTTTTGCAAAGGTGCTTGAGGGGAGATGAAAAGTGCTGGTGTACAGCAGGCAAGTCTGGCGTGTTGGGGTCGAGTCAGCTGTTGGAGGCAGAGCCTGGTGAAACGCTCTTGATGTCCCTGGAGGGAGGTGCCGCAGGGCCGAGAAGTCTGGAGGTCTGCTCGCCCTTCCGCCTGCAAATGCCCCCACGTGTCCCCAAAGCCAAGGCTGTGCAGATGGCCGGGGATGTGCTTCATCAAAACGGACTCAGGTTATTTGTTCCTAAAACGCGGTGCACTCTGCTTGCTGCGCGGCAAGCTTCAGAAATACCAAAATTAGACTTCAGAAGAGTATAAAAAGCTCCCTGCTAACATAACGTGCAAATGGACTGTTGCACTCACTGCCATCTCGGGCAGCATCAAAAATAGAAGGCAACAGCAAACAGCAAAGAAAATTGCAGCTGAAAAATACTGACATTATCCGCTTTTCATACGTATTGTTAAAAAGGACATTTTTAAAAGCTGAAGAGATGCGAGCCCAGATGCTATCACTGCATGTCTCATGCAGTTCACGATTACGAACAAACAGCAGATTACATAGAAGGGAATCTGAAACGGTATGGATACGCGCCCAGCTGGTGTCCCCATATGCCTTATGAATTCCATTTTTAGGAACAGCATATAGCATCGGAGATGCTTCTTAAACATCTCATTTATAAATAGAGTGGAGCTGTTTCTAACCGAAGAACCCACAGAAACCCACAGGGATCATAAACCCTGTTGCACTCAAAACCTCTGAAAGGGTTCGACCGCCGTGTTTTTATTAGGAACCAGCCTGCACCAGAATATTCCCCAAATGAGGGATGATGCTTGTTTGTCATAGGCTCCTCACTGGGATTTCTTTAAAAACAACCACCAAAAAGCCATTTTAGTCAGAAAATGCCAACTTACTTTGCTTTTGGCAAACCGTTCCTACTGGCAGCTTTTTCAGATCCAGAATGGAAGAGCTCCGGAGCAGTGCAGACGTACAGGCATGGGAGAGGTAAATTCTTGCCACTTCTGAAAATCAATCACAGCAGGGTCTGGAGCTTGGCCGGTCCATCTCCTGGGGAGAGGCCTTCACCAACAGGCTGTGGCCTCTTCTGCAACACGGCTCTTCCTCTCCTGCCTTGCGGTTTCACCAGAACCACCTCTAAGGGAAGGTAGTTAACTGCGGGGATTCCTGGTTAATTGTGAAAACACATCACCAAATGCAGTTGACTTTAAATCATCGTTTAATTATATGCCACTATCGACCAAAACATACCTAGAGCAGATACCTTAAAAAAAAATAAATACACTATATACGAATGAAAAATTATTTTATTTAAAAATACATTATACAGCAGAGTGTCTCTCTTTTTGTTTTCTCACTGCTGGTTCACAGAGATAATATGATAAATTTAACCCAAATATTTGACTGGGAAAGATCCTGAGAGAGAAAGAGACCAGTTATACAAGCTGATGATATACAGTACACTGAAAAAAGAGTAATCTCTTTTAACATAAAAGAATCTCTTGGTAATCTTATAAATCAGATATAAAAAAATGCAGGTTTGCTACCATGCAAAAATGAGTGAAGATTTCATTTAAATCTGCACACAGAGAAATCATTAGTACCTTGGACCCTAAAGAGCTAGACTAAGAGAAGGGTAAGTGGGCCTAACATGGTGTTACAAACCTCGGACCTACTACGATTTTGTAAACACAGTTGGTAGTCTAATAAAGGTGGATTTTCGATCGCCTAAGTAACGTTGTTGTAGCTAAGGGCTCTATTCTAGGACTTCCCTCCCCCCCAGATGCATTTCTTCAGTCTCTAAATCTCAGCTTAGCACAATGACTTCATGGGACGTGCTCCATCGCACTCAGCGGTGCCTTGGCCTTGCCCTGTTCACCAAGCACTATTTGGGTAGCTGCATTTTAGTGAAAGCAGAGGTTAAAATAAAAAGCAAAAAGCAGGTGTTACCTGGACGACTACATGGGAACGCATTAAAATTCATCATAGAAAATATATTCTTGATTCTACAGCCTTACGCTTCGAACATCTTCTGACAATGATTACTGCACAGGAAATACACCGGATTATGAAAAATTTAAGGCCTAGAATGTTCAACAGCCTGCACGGACCGTTACTGTTCTCAGTGTGCCTACAGGGCTAGCGTTCTATCAGCTGTTGCCAGAGGAAAACTTCCTGGCAGATGCTAAGAGCATCTTCAGCATCCACAATATTTGGGTCCCTTTGGTGCTCAATTTTTGTAGGAAAACTTCACTGTGAATAGGCAGCGAGGCCGCCTCCTGAAGAGGAGGCTCAGGCCGATTATCCACAGTGGTAACAGAGATATGGTAACATTGCCTGATGTTAAAGAAAAAAAATCAATTCGTCAACACCGCACGGACTGACAGAGGATTTTTTTTTTGCAAGAATATGGCCCTGAAACAGAGAGAGAGAAAGATTTATAGAGAGAAAGTTTGCCTGTCCTGGTCATTTAGGCTGAAGAAAATTATGGAAAAATCAAAATGGCTTCATTGAGTGCTCCAACATGAAAATGAAGAGTAGAAACTCCTACGCGCTCTTCCTCACTGAGCCCATGACCCTCTTCTTACCTTCGCAGCCATTCTTCCAGCACGGCGCCAGGGCGTACAACAAACCCCGAGACTATGCGGGCTTCCTTCAGTAATTTGTTTAAACGGTTTATGGATAGCACGGCTTCCCATCAGATACGCTGAGCTAAGAATGGAGCCCTTAACCTTTCATGGGATATCATTAGTAATAAAGAATATATCACTGATAAAACTTTCTATATTATTTTCATTTCTTTTAACCTAGATACATACATATCACCCATGACATTCAAGAACTACAAAACAACAATTCAACTACAATTATGTCAGGAAAAATATCCAAATAAATAAACTTTTAATTATGATACAATACCTATTACAGTAAAAATTGGCATTATTTTTTTTTCTCTTCAAAAGCAGAAGCACCAGTCTTACATATAACATACTGTTTGAATGATATCCTACATGGAATACAGCGTAATACAATGTGCAAACAGCATTTTCATACAGAACATAATATTTGTCTAGTTTTTATACACTGAAATCGCCTCAAATGGAAACAAGTTCATGCTGAATTGAAAATGTCGGTTTTAAAAATCAAAGTCAAATCAAAATATGAAGCACTGTCGGAATAGGTACATGAACCATTAAAAACAATGAGGAGCCAAAATCGAGGGTATTGTCAGATAAATATAATTAGTGCTCAGTTTGTCCCATTCCATCAAGAAGTAAACAGTTAATAGTTTTGCTAGAAAGTAAAGTGACGTTCTAATTTTTAAGAATTCTTCAAAATGTTGGTATCATTTTAATGACGTAAAAATGAAGTCAGAAATAGGACTTCTAAAAATTTCTTATTTTTGAGACACTGCAATTATCGTGTGTGGGCTGTGAAAAGAGATGAAGTCCAATGGAGTGAATACACATCAGCGTCAACATCATGTGACTTCTGCAAAGGCCGTGATGTGGTTCTACGAGTTAAAGGAAAAACAAACAGATAAAAACCCAGAAACCACACAGACATCAGTCGCCACTACGAACATTTTTTGCCCCTTCTGCTTTGGGGACAGCCTCGTGCTTGGAGACTATTGCAAGAGGACGCAAATAAAACTGGTTTTCACCGCAGCGCTCGCACACGCTCCCATTGCAATTCTTCGTTAACCGCTGAAAGAGTGGATACCTAAGCATGCTCAACAAAGTAATTGGGTGTGATGGTTCTACAATAGCTTAGTTTCAGATGGTTTTTTAAAATTAAGTAATGCTGTGAATAATTGAGTTAGCTGTACTTTTATTGCTACCTTATTCAGAATTTAAAGCAAAATTCCTAGAAATTAAAATGACAGTTTCTGACACATTTCGGTGTTAATACAATGTTAATGTCACATTTTTTTTTAAAGAATAATTGGTCCCCATGAGCTCGATGGCACAGAATTGCAAAATGCTACAACAAAAGTGCACTCAGCGGTTGAGGACTCATATTCAAAATTTCTTTTTCAGAATCACTACAGTGTCCTTTTCATTTGCAACGTTATTCTCCCCTCTCCTTCAGTGGGGCTGTTCTTACAAACACGAAGGTGCATACCAGAATGTAAATACACCACGTGCGACTTGACACAGTAAAACTGCGGCATCCCAAAGAGCTTTGCTACCTCTTCATGCCTTAACCCAAGCAAGTGTCTCTGCGAACATTTGGTAGGTGAAGACCCAACTGCGCGATGACGCGGAGCATCCAAAGGAACCGTAGGTTCCCCGGAGGCACACAGTACCCTTGACTGCCACCAGTTTTTCTAAAACACATAGCGTGTAAAATTAATAAAGGGAATATTGATGTTAAGCCATGTGCTTGCTCCCCAGTACACAAATGCACAGAGGGACCTGATACCACGCAAAGCACTGCAGATTCCTCATCACCTCCCTTCCTGGAGCAGACCAAAGCCAGAAGGGAGGAGGTGTAAGCTGAAGGGGGGAGGATGGAGATAACTCACGGAGAGTGGGATAGATGTCCCTTTTCTTGCTTAAGGGAAATTGTTCTAAATCCTTCAGAAAATCCCTTATCACATGCCGTGGAAAGTGCTGGAGAGAACCAGTGGCCACCACACAAACTTAAATTTCTCAGTTCTTCTTTACACTGTCTGGATATTTGCCCATCGGTCCATGCAGGGGGGAAGCAGGCACAATCTTTGATTTTCACATTATGGAAAGGAATTTAGAAGTACCCTGAGTGGGAGCAGAGGAGAGCTGCCTCTTCTTCCCCCCCACCCCTCCAAACAACTGCACTGGGTCCAGGAGAAGGAGCTCTCTTCCCCTCCTTTAATACGCATTTTAGCTCTAGCAATGTTCTTGCCGTATTTTAGGACAGCTGCCATAAGACAACACCACCAAACAGTAAGCATCGATGTACGTTCTTCTCCAAAACAGAATGAATATATTTTAAATAAAGAACAATGATTAAACCATAGTCAGCAGATTTTTTTAAAAAGCATTAGAGGGGAAAAAACAAAGACTTTCTGTGAAAATGTTTTCAGTAAAGAATACTAACAAATGTCATTGTTTCCAGATTTTGATTCTGCAGAAGAGAAGCAAAATTAGATTTCCTAATTAGAAAACAACACATTAATGTTTCAAAGCATTTTAGTTGGCTGGCCCTCTTCTGCTTTCCGTACAGGAGATGGTACGTTGGGCAACCTCAGTGACTCTGGAGTTGCTGTGAGGCTTTCATGACATTTCCTTCGCCATATTTACTTTATTTTTCCTTTTTTAGACCTGAAAATTATCCTAGCTAGCATCAGTCTAAAACTATCCACTTTGTTGATAAATAAGATGGTTTAAAAATGAGGACTTAGAGGGGAAAAAAAATTCCTCGTTATTTATTCTAATCAATTCTTTCAAGCCTGCTTATGCGCCGTCCCTTTCTCTAAGTGACACACATTTGTCTGCGATGCAGAGAACCAGATGCTCTTTCATGTGGCATTAATTCAGGCGGGGATGACGGTCACCACGGAAAGGAGGATGCGGTTCACACGCCTGCCAGCTATGCTTCCAGAACGAGCAGGTCGCCGTCCTTGGAAGGACATGTGGAGCACAGGGTGTAACAACATAGAAGAAAATCCCCCTTCCCCAATCAAGGCTCGGAGAGAGCTGCTAAGCTGCAGATCATGGAGCTATTGATTTGGACCCCAGTGGGGACTCGGCAAGTCATTTCCAATGGACTCAGCGGGGTGATGCATAACTAGGTCAAAATTAATCACTTGCTGATGGCAAGAATCACCGATAGGGATCCAGGCAGCTGTCTGGGTATTCATCCCTTTTCGTATGTTGCCGTCTCAGGCAAAACTACAAATAAGCCTTGTGGAGACTCTTTCCAGAAAAAACCACCCAAAGAGCATCCCTCTTGAATTCCTGCATTTCAACTCTCTTACTACGCTCTTTTACTCCTGTTCGATTTACTGCGACAAAGTTCAGCATGAGATACGCACCACCACCAGCAGACCGATCACACAGACACAGGAGACAAGCAAAAACCCATGCACAAGACCTCAGCTTCTCCAGCTCCATGGGAAATTATTTTTCCCTACGGTATTCAGAAGAATTCGAATACACTGTGGGTCTGCTCGACATCAGCAGTTGCACAGACGGGGACAGCAGCTTCTCTAAGATCCATTCTAGATCGACAGCGCCAGCGCCATGCCAGCAAAGCAACCTTCGCAGCCCTGCCCTCACACCACCAACAGAAAAATTAAAGCCAAGGGCTAAGCCTTGAGTGCAGGTTTCTGGGGGGGAAAATGATCCATACCTGTAAATCTGCTGTTAAAATTTTAATTAATTTCTGTTTCTAAGAGATTCCATAATGTTAAAGCATTGAAAAAAAAAATCTGTGACAACTTTCTTGTGGTTTGCAGTTTTCATTATATAAATAAATATTTTTACCTGATTTTTTTTTTTGTTCTGCTCTCAAAAATACCGTTAGAAATATACCAAAATAGGCATCGTCCTAAAAAAGATTTTTCCATTTCTGAAAAGAGGAATTTGAAAAATTGTTTGTAGTCCTTCACACAGTGGAGTTTGTTAAAGGAAATAGAAAAATACTACTGCAGTAGTTCAGGCAAATGATAATTTATATAAATAATAATAATAATATTATCATACAGTTCTCTGGGTCAGCAAAGTATATTTGTATGCTTTTACTGGATGAATCACCTTTTTAACCTCCTGACAGGAGGTTGTAATGAGGTGGGGGTTGGGCTCTGCTCCCAGGGAAGGGGCGATGGGACGAGGGGCACCGGCCTCAAGTTGTGCCAGGGCAGGGTGAGGTTGGCCATGGGGAACAATTCCTTCCCCTTGGGGCTGTCAGGCACTGGAAGGGGCTGCCCAGGGAAGGGGTCGAGTCCCCAGCCCTGGGGGGATTTAACAGCTGGGCAGCCGAGGTGCTGAGGGCCAGGGTTTGGGGGTGGGATGGCAGGGGAACGGTTGGGTTTGATGAGCTTAAAGGGCTTTTTCAACATAAATGATTCTATGGTTCTGTGATTTAGAGAAAATTCTGAGTTCAATTCCCCATTTAAAGCATTGCAGACCTGCACAGAAGGCTGTGGCCGCGCTGCTGCTGGCTCTGCCTGGATGCCACACACACACACGCGTGCATGTGCGCTCTTGCGCACATACATTTATTGCCTTGTATCCAGATGTTCAAAACCGTCCGTTCCTGATATCCAGGAGAAGAACCTAACGATGCGTGCCTTGAGGGAGTTCCGTTGCAAAGGATCTTCTCCATTGTTACCGATACCTTGATTCTGTAACACCTACAACACGTATATTTGAGGAGGTCACGCTGAATATGTTGTTCTGTTTCCTTTGTTAAGTATTATTTTATTTGAACATTACATGTGGCGATCACAGTTTGCACTCAAACAGAAGGAGTTCTTGTACAATCCCCCAGAAGCAGATTTAAGAAGAGCAGGACTTGAATGCAAATTCAAAGGCTTGACAGTGAAATAAAATTGCTTATGGTCTTTTATGAGCTGCCTCTCCAGGGTACACGTTTCTGTGCGTGAAATCATGTTGTATTATATCTCCTTTAATATACTGTGTTGTCTAGAAACCTGAAAACCTGCCTGTAAGCCAACGTAAGCCAACATAAGCACACGGACTGGAGATACACACACACACACGCCGTCCTGGAGAGACACACACGTGTGCTAAACCACTGTAGGGATACTTACGTACACTTTTGGACATCAAGCACGACAGTATTTGGATACTTCTCAACCGATATATTTTGAAGCAGCAGGAAGAGACACAACCCCTCTCCCCCGGTTGCCCATAGTATGATGAGCTAAAACATCTTTGTAGTTTGCTTTTAGCCTGGTCCCTGGGCTGGGCCCCTTGGCCACGCTGTGCATACAGAAGTGTACATAACAGTGAAAGACTTAGTACCAAAATGCTTAAGACCAAGGAAAAAGCAATCACGCTGAGAATTAAAATTAAAAAGACCATTTTCTGACACTGTGAAGAAGCCAAGTTCGATGTCTCATGAATAATCAAGATGGAGTAAATAGTAGAAACATTATACCTTGAAAACAGAAGAGGAAAGCTTCTCCAGTCTTAAAATACTATCAGAATCCATTGCAATATCTATATATACTATCGTTAAAATGGTTTATCACCACCACTACCTTTGGCACATACACAGCTGAACAAGAACTATAGTGTCAAACTCAACAAGATTTTTGAGACTATTAACCCTGACAGTCATGAGGTATGTCACCAACAAGAACATCCCATATCACGAGAGGCATTCCAAATACTTATCACCATTAGAACTTCAAAATGGCTGTGTCAGAGAGCGCACCAGAACTCTGTTTCTAGTTCAGAGTCACGCTGGTGCGCTGGTCCTAGGGCTCATCGTAACAAGGAATGGTGACTGTGCCTGGGAAGATGGTCTGGGTGCTGCTGACAGAAGCAGCGCTATGAAGCAATGCCAAACAGAGACGTTGGGGGTGAACACAGCTCCACTGTCAAAGAGAGCACTGCAAAGAACCCACTGCACAAATAAGCAACATTGAACGGCTACAGAAAGCACTGGTGATCAGACAGAGTAATCACCTCCTGCCACCGGAGACGAGCCATAGTGCCCCTCCTAAACCAACACTTCCTTCTATCAGTATTCTGTCTACTGCCTCAATTAGCCCTAAAATGCTCCGTGTTCCCTTTGTATTTGATTTTTTTCAATGCCAGAATACTTATTTTAAAAAAAAAAAAAAAAAAAAAAAATGGCTAGGAGAGTCAGCAGCTACTAGAAGACGTGTAGGAGCCCTTCGGAAGCCCTGGCCAATTTTCAGGTGACTTGAGCATGAAACAATGTCAGTCTCCCCAAAACAGAAACCAGAAAAACAGTTTGTCACTGCACTGGATGATGTTGAACTTTAAACTCTTCCAGGTACCACCTAGAATATCCCTGTTTCCCAGTAACTCTTGCAAAAGAACAGGCGTCTCTAAGCTTGACTGCGGTACGAAAGGAGCCTCCTCTCTGCAGGAGAGTGCCAGCAGGCTGAAACACGAATGGTCTTGTAAGAGATGAAGAAGGTCAGAGACAGGAGAGAAACAGGAGCAGATGGGTGAGCGATGGATGAGGTTTCTTGGCTTTCATTCTTTTCATTAATGCTGCGGATGAATGTAGTTAAGGTGAAAGCAATAAGTCTGCGGTGCTGAGCCAGCCCTGGCAAGGTTTCTTCAAGGAGACGCTCTGCGACTATGGCTTATTTGAGTGCATGAGAAGTGGGTACCCGTGCAGAACAGCTTAATCATCTGCATGCACCACAATTAAACAGAAGTGTCAGGCAAACAGTGATCTACCCTTGTCGTTAACCAGCAGCAGCTCAATTCGAGTATTACGAGTACACATATTCCTGTTTAAGTGCACTTCAAGTGTAGCTCTTGACCTCCACCAGAACCCAGACAGTGGCAGCACGGAGAGCATGCCAAGAGCATTCGTTCTCCAGCAGGAGAAAGCACTGGAATAGCAAAGAGGAGATCTGGAAACACAAAAATAAGGTGCTTCCAGGTCTGTGTGACGCACCATGTGCTCATTCATTTACAGGTGAATTTATAACAAAATTGCAGTGAGTGAGGTCCCATCTGGCAAGCATTTCTCATGAAGTCATTCTTTATGGCAGCATCTTTGAACTGCTCGCTCCCAGATACCCATATAGCTGTTATTTTTAAATACCACTAACAGAGTTGCATCGCTTTGTGCTAGCACTGCCTTAGCCCATGCTAACTTCAGTCAGTCAGGATTTGTGCTACTCCTTGTAGCTAATTTCTGAAAAGTAAGCTGTCTTTAATACTGGCACGGGAGCTTGCAGACAGAAGATGAGGAAAAACAGATTTAAAAGAAGCCAAATGTAAATATATGCGCATTCAGAATATGGAACTGGAATGGCCCTAACTGAAATGTAGTGAAAAGTGACTTGCACATGGCTAGAGCAGGCAAAGGCAAGTAGCACACAAAATATTTAGCAACCCTCTCTCTCCAGAGAACAAAGGATGTAAAATAAGAAGGCGGTTAAAAAGCAAAGACTAAGTTAATAATTCTTGTAGCGATGGTACTTAATTGAGATGGCTCAATTCAAACCTTTGTTCCACAGAAGTATTATTCTTAGTGCCTTTTATTTAACGGGGTCTGGCTTCTATCTAAAATTCAGACTAAACATTAAAAGAAAAAAATCCAGAAAAACTCAACACCTAAAGCACTTGCATGTAACTTTTTCATCAGTTATTTGCTAATTCAAATTTAAACTTTCCGAGAGTGGAAATGGAAGAAAGCATTTCCCAACAAACAGCAAAGTCTCCACATTATCATCCTCCCCTCTCATCCTCTCTGTCTGGAAAGGAGAAAGGCTTTGCAACATCAACAAAGATGAACCCATACACTGAGGCCTCACCAAGCGCAACACCCTGCGGACAGTCCCCCGTTGAATTATCTAGAGAGAAGTTCCATGACAGCAAGCAGCTACCCTCTGCCGCCACAGGAATAGGGGTTCAGAAGGAAAGAAGCTCCTTCGTGTAATGGAGTCCTGGGCGGTTCACGAATGGTAGAGATCGTCCTCAAGCAGAGCGAACATTATTCCTGCCACCACCGTTCCACACTCTCCCGTAGGGTTCCCCACAACGTCTCAATCTTGCCTAGGCCAAGACTCAGGAAAGAACGTTGCTCATCACAAGGGAGAGGGTGTCAAATTGGATAGGAACACTAAGTTAACACAAGGCCTTTATCCCCAGAAAAAAATTTAAAAATTTCAACAGCTGGAGAATGTACATTTAATTACCTATGACAGCTTTTGAGCTGCAGAAATGGCTTCTATGGCAGGAGAGCCTAGCACATAAATAGGACATGCTCTTATTAATGAGCTATGTCCTAGGCCAACTGACATCTTCTTTTGTTTTGACATTTTACAGGAAGTTTACTGAACGGATTATTTTGAAGATATACATTCATCATCTAAATGCTTGTTCAAGCAAATGAGACTCTGACCTCCTTATGACGAGAGATCAGCAGCAGTAGCTTAGACACATCTGGTTCAAAAAGGCACGTTCGATCATTCTGAAAAGAAATCTTCTTTCCCTTCAAAGAAAGGAATAACAAACCTAGGGCTAGCAGCAATTCTTACTAAAGGACAACTGCCACCTCTTACAAGTGATTGAGACAGACTGAGAAGTGGTTAAAAACCTTTCTTCTTACATTTAACATGAAAAAATATCAGGAGTAATTTGGATTTAAAAGAATGCCATAGAAACGTGCTTTTGGTGCCCAGTGTAGAATCGTTTACTATCTTCAAACATGGGCATAACACAAAAGACTAATAGATTATGACTGATAAAAGTCATTAGAAAAAGTAGAATTGCTTTCAAACTTGGCATTGGTCGTTCAGACTTCCCCCTGGTAAAAATGCCTAACGTGTTTTCTTTATTTGGTTACGCTATCTATTTCACTGCTTGTTTGCTCTTAAAATTGTTCAGACACAATCTTACCTAACACTTATACAGTACATCATCATCATCAAAAACTAAATTTTTATTACAGGAAACTAAAATAAATTTTAAACACATTGCGATACTTACTCATGCGAAAACGCTTGGCATACCCAGGAGATTAGCACTAGCACATCCTAGTCCAAAATCCCATTTGCTTTGGCAAGAGATCGTGGCTTTTGTGCAGTTACGGCACGACCCGTGTCACTCTCTATTATTATCACGTTCATTGAGTTGTTTGCCCTGCCAGCACAGATGTCAGATCCCCCGCGTTTCCAAGTGGGTGCCCTGTGGTGGGGCCGGCACGTGCCTGGTGATAAAAGCCCCACAGCTGACCCAGAGGGACTGCATCCCATGCTCTGCACTAGCCTGAGGCCATACCCTGAAGAAACAGGACAAATGCCACCTGTACCTGAATCGCAGAACCCCTTGGGCTCAGGGGCTGGATATTTTTTTTCTCCTAAGCACTTCAAGCTCTGTGGACTCTCAGCCAAAGCATTAATCAAACTCACTTGAGGAACGGGAGGAAAGAGGGCCTCAGGTCTACTCAGCCCGACCCCATGGACTTAGCAGTGGCTACAGCAGTGAACTGCACTGATACGCAGCAATAGTTCTTGGAGGTGACACAGAAAGTCTCCCAAGGAGCGTCTCTGAATGAATTCTTCCTTTCTTTCTCCCTCACTGCCATGTCCCCCTACTTTAAATCTGGTTACCTTGGCACTCTTGTCAAGACAGTTTGGGATCATCCTTCCAGGAAAGCTACATTTTAATTAATTTAAGAAACAAAACAAAACAAAAAAACCAAAACCAGACATTACCTTTTCTAAAGGGCTTTCTACTCGGGGTATGCTGATCATGGGCATCTGCGCCAGATTATCCATATGAGAATGTTCGTGTTCTGGCTGACGTCCTCTGAAGTTATTTACCACACAAACAACCTAGAAGATAAACAGAATAGCTAAGGAGCAACTCATTTTTTGAGCTTTGATCCTGACATCCATAATTAGGCAGAATTGACACGAGCTTTAGTCACAGCTTACAGTAGAAACACATAAATGTGAAGTTCATGTTTTACAGAAAATCCTTAATTAATATTTCAAGACAAAAGGTTTTCAACCAATTTATTGTTACATGCATCATCTGAGAACCAAAAAACCCTCTTATCTAAAAGCAAACCCATTATTGAAGGTGAATAATAGAATACTAATTATCAGCAATGTCAGGAATAGATGTCCAGAGCACATGCAGCAGAATATGGCAATAACCTTAAATTCCTATGAAGGGCCAGTACCATCTAAGCTTTGACCAGCAAAGACTTTCTCAAATGGAGAGTGAGCAAGGGAGAATAAGAAGGCAAGGACCATCCCCAAATTTAAACCAAACTCTAAACCTGCTCAGGACAACAGTGAAGGGCTTTAGGAAGGTGCTATATACCAGTTTGGTGGTGGTTCTACTAATTCCGACATTCAGCTGAGCATCAATGTTTGTCCATCGTGTTTTCTTCAAAACACAACTAAATTTGATGTCGTGCTACTCAAAGGACATTACGCAATATACATGACAAAACATAAGAAAAAATGCTGGGGCAGATTTCTTTTCTATTCTGTTCTCTTTTAGGACCTCAGGGGCACAAACAGAATGGAAAACCTTCCTAAAAATGAACAACCAAATGTAACTCCCGGGCACCTTGTATGGAAGAGACCATTTGGAAGTGTGAGCAGGTATATTTTAAAGGAGACCTAAAGCTGCCTCCACATTTCTCAGGGGAGTGAAAAGACCCACCTCAGCCATCCCTGTAAGAGTTCTCAAGCCAAGCCAAGTCTTCAGATCCAAGGTCTTGACGTCAAGACCTTGAGATCCAAGAATCAAGCTCAAAAGTGTTTCCATGCGGAAAAAAATTCAAAGGTGTATTAGTACTATCACAAGCTGCCAGGCAGACGAAGTTGCTGGCAGCAAACAGTGGTGACTGTTCTATGCCATGGTCTCGCACTGAAGGTATCAGCGAAGGTGATTAATAGATCAGCGGCAGCTTTCTGACACAGACACTAGTCATTGCGAACTGTGACTAACGGTCTGGTTTTAGAACGCAGTTCCAGAAGTGGAAAAGGCTAAACAAGGATTTTTTGATACAGAATAACATAAAATTTCAATGTAAACCTCAATTAGCCTAAAAGAAATTCAATGGGGTTACTTTAAAGCCAGAAAAGAAATGCTACTTATTCTCTGATTGGTGTAGGCATCACTCTACAGAATTTAATACTTTATACATGAAATCATAATTAGATGTTACTCTGAAGACTATAGACTTGCTTAAAGTGGGGCTTGACGCAAAAATTATTGGTTGAAATGCTACCATCTGGTTTATAAGGAAGTCAAAAAAGACCATTAGATCAGTCTTTTCTTGACTTCACATTTCTGAGTGTACGTAAATGTAACTAAGCAAACTGGTAATTCATTAAAAACAAAAATTAGAAACATCTCTTTTGTCATTTAGTTGTTGGAAAGGCCAAGGCTACGAATATTTTAAGAGATATGAAATTATACCCTCAGTTTTTCAAACAGGAGTGACACAGATATACACTTACCAAAAATACTGCTATAGATATTCCGATTACAAATCCTGCTATTACGTCTGACCAGTGATTTCGATACTCTGCTACTCTGTTGATTCCAGTAAGGAAAGCCAAGCACATTAAGCCCAAACACAGAACAGGTTTTGCAAGCCTCGTTCCTCTGGCTTTTACTGTGTTGGTGATATACATCTGAAAATTAGGAAGGAAGAAAGTTAAGGCTGATGGGTGTCTCCCAACTAAACAGTGAATAAAATCTCTACATTTTCTTTGAACGCACTATGTACACTTGGCTTTTTTTTTTTTAATAAAGAAACAAGAAAGTAGAGTGCTAGATAAAGTCATCACACCTTTCTCCTGGGGATATAGAAAAAGAATTAGACCATACAGCAAAATTACATTTTATGTGAACCTGAAAAGCCCCCCAAAAGAACTGGCAAATTGGACAATCCTATCCTATTACTCCCAGTCTATGAATTTATTTATGCAGAGGGTAGAGAGACTGACTTCTCACTGCACAGTGTTGACAATAGAAGATCTTTACCCTGAAAGAGCCTATATCAAGGCCTTGTTTCTATCAGCAAAAGCCTTTCTTCCTCAGACACAAATTCTCCATGTGATTAACTCGAGGTTTGTCAAAAAAAACCCCAAAAACCCAGCAAAAATTGAACTAAATGCCAGTATCTACTTTTCTAAATAACACGTAATAGTTTCAACCAGTGCTGAAGCAATACCCTATACTTCACAGGTGGGGGTGGAGGATGTTTTGTACCAATCCCCCTAGCACATAAACCGGTCTAAATGCAGAAATTTTTACACATCAAACTCTGAGAAATTCAATCCGCCCTGCTTGCAATCCAACTCTCCCTGCGCAATACTACAGAATTAATTCTGTAAGCGTCACCTGATGACAGAGCAGCTCTTCTGCCCTACAGGTGCATTGGACCACGAGGTCCAGCCAGTGCTTTCCAAGCTCTGATGGGCCAATGGAAGAAAAAAGAACCAAACCTTTGAATTTCCATTCTCTTCAATCTTGGCATTCAGGCCACTTGAAAGTTCCCCCCTGAAAAATTGTACTTCAACGAACAAGATTTTGGAGGAAAAAAAGTATTTACTTCCTGCAAGAAGATGTTTCTGCAGTTAAACCACCGAAATCCCCAAAACCTTCACATTTTGGTGGAGTTGGAATTTTTAGATTGAAGAATGCAAATATTTTCTATAGACAATAGTTTCACTAGCGACTCCAAGCGTGTAAGTGCCACCACTTCAAACTGCAAAGGGAAACAGATGAATCTGCCTTGAAAAACCAGTCCCTTTTGGCCAACAAATGGGCAGTCCTTTGAGGGTTTTTCGTACTGTCTGAAACTTCAGCTGAATTTACTGGGTCATCAGCTATGAAATGCTGCAATAATCCAGTCAAGAGGAAGTTCAGGATGCATAGTTACCGTTACAATAAAATAAGTGAAGGAAGTAGTGGTCGGAGCTTGTCTGAAAAGAGCAACACCTGACCGTAATTTTGTTCAAAACACTAGAGAAATCTGTGGCTTGGAGGATGAATCAAAGCTTCAGCTTAATATCACTGTGGAGTACGGCAAGACGTACATCTTCAGCGTACCTTATGTGACGAATGGCAAACTAGCAGCAAGCTTTCAACTCATGCTGACAGAGCAAAGGTCTGGAAAAAAAGTGTTTTGGGGTGTATCTCCAACCCACATTTCTCCTCTCTTCTTCCTAGACCATTTCAGAAATAGCGCTTCTCCCTTTGCTGATTATCCTTTTCTCTTCGCTCCTTATATTTTTGCAGACTCTCTTTGGTGAATTACTCTTACCATGTGGAATGCTGATAAGACAACTGCCACCTTAATTTCCAGCTTTTTAGCCCCACTGGTTTTCTTCAAGCTGCAGACAGCAGTGCACGCTGAGTTACTCAGCAACCATCTATTTTAGTGAGTCTCATCGTACTCTTGGATACTACCACCATTATCCACATTCACGCTGCACGTTGGAACATCTGGTGGTAGGGAAAATATTCTAGAATTCTGAATATGCAGCAAGGTCACGGAATTTCAAATATAGCTTGGGTGAAGTTGACACGGGGAAGCTGGCAGGAAGCAATCCTGCATTTAATTCTGTATTGTGGCATATTAAATCAAAATGACTATCGAGAAGGAACAGTCAGCTCAAAAAAAAATGTAGCTTGTTTAAGGTAGGTCGTGGTGATATATTTCAGTTATCTGTAACACCTGGTCATCGCCCAAGAAGAGGATCTCAATTTTGATGAAGTCAAAACACATTATAATAAAAATGCTCAGTCCAACACTTTTAATACAAAGCGAAACTGAAAAGTGCTCTGCAGAAAATTCTCACAATCTTTTTACGATCAAGCACGTCCTTCAAATCCCTACTCAGACAAAACTCCAAGCAAGCAGAAACAACTGCAGACTCACACTGTGCCCCACCTGAGTAATACAGACCTCCGTTTGCAGAGTCCCTTCCTACATGTGCAGACAGGGTTGCCATGCCCAGCCCATTATTCAAAATAAACTGGGGGTTCTGCCAGCATAGGTAACTATTTCTATCTTTTCTTTAAGGAACAGACACCACTGATGGTAAGAATAGTATTATATTAAAATATTATTAAAGAATCAGTAGAAACAGGGTAAACTTTTCCTGAAACAGTGGAGCAAAAAGCCTGCATACTTGCAAAATTCTACACAGCAAATGTAGATTCTTCCAAGGCAGGATTCATAGATACCCATTTTTAAATTTGACCTCTTGCAGCTCTAGTACAAGGTATTGACACAGTCAACTCAGTTGAAGACCTGATTTGGGCTAAGAGTAAAATATAATTAAGCAGTTGTTTTCTTCTTGATTCTGGAAGGAAAGCTATAAACCAGCACAGTCAGTAATCAGCAAAGAATAAACACCTTGAAAAGATGACAGGATTTTTCTTCTCTTACTTTTCATAAATATTAAATGCAATATCAACAAAGGAAAGTCACTCAGTGATTTAAAACATTAGTGAGAATGAGTGACAATATAAATTTTTACATGACTAAAGTAGTTTACTGAACAAGTCCATCTCAGCTCCTTTTAATAACAGAAACTGGGAGAGGAAGAATATAATTAAAGAAATCTTTTAAATTAATCAACAGCAAAACCAACAGCAGAGATTTCATATGTAAGGTCAAGGATTGATACAGTAGTTAGAATTAATTTTGCAGGCTGCACATTCTCCTGCAACATCAGATCAGCGGTGAATCTTCTCTTGAAAGACCTTCTGCTATTGCTTTTTCTTTTTCCTTAAATAAGATTTTAGAATGAAAAGATACAAAGGTGATACCAGCAAGTAGAGACTGTCAGAGTCATATAAGGAGGTGGATGTTATCTGGTCGTTCTATATACCAATGTTTACTAGATTTTCAGGAAAACACAAATATTTGACCTTCAGTCTTCAAGATGCTGGAAGTGAAGTCTTCGGAGAACCTCATAAATTGAAAGAAAAACTTTAATTGAAGTGGTTTTAAAAATCTGTGTTTGAAAGAGTCAGAATCATCATCACCACCGAAGACAAAACCACCTGTGAGGTTTCTGACGTGCTGGTGTCAGGTCATACTATAAGGAATAATCATAGTGTTGGCTCTTAGCTTGTACTGGGAAAGCTTTCAAAAACGTCATGTTGTAAGTCTGACTCATGTGAAATACGTCCTAAATCTAGTGCAAACAAAACCATTCCAAAACATGTAAGAGAAGAACAGGAATTGTGTGTCAAGTGCAGGACAAAGTGGCCTCCTGGGCTATGCTGGAAGCTCTTTCTAGTCATCATCTTTCAGCTATCTTTAGGCTCACCCACACAAACAGCCTTGCACACAAACACACATAACAGGGCCTGGAGTCCCATCTCAGTCCGAGCGGAGCTAGTCGCCAGGCTGGGTGCACCAGCCAGGCAGGAGGTTAGTCCTCCTAGCTGATTTCATCAGCCGGGGGCCTGGGGATGTGGGTAGAAAAATCCCCTCCATGCTTGCTGTTCCAGTCCTCCCTGAAGCAGATGGTCTGGGGGACTGACGAAGAGACAGACCAGTCCATTAGTGGGCAGAGAACAGTGACTCACGAAGCGATAAGCAGAAAGGAAGGAACCACTTCACGGGCACCTATCCCAGGCAGCGCTCCAAATACGAATTATCTCATGTTTTGGTTTGCTTTTATAACATGCTATCATTAAAGACAGAATCTTGAACTATGCAAGTAATATAAGTAATATTACAAATGTTCCACCTGAGAAATGCACAACTTTCAATATTCATCATTCCGACAAGAAAAGAGATATTCAAGAGATCAAAAAGCCAAAAAAGTAGTGGGGTATAGCGGGCAGTGGTCTATAACCAGGTTCCATGCTTAGTTAGAATCCCGTTTGACAACCTAACAGCTCTTCAGCTTCCTTGATTAATAATTATTGGGCCAAATTCTTTCCAGAGCAAACCAGAGTCATGTTCTCAAACCATCTGGGCCTTCCTGCAACTGCCCACTGAAGATTTTTTTAGTGCTCTTGAAGCCTCCTCCAATTTTCTCCCTAAGTTTTGTGGTAATTACTGATGACCCTTGGCAAAAATTGGCTTTCAAAGTCAGGGGTCTGGGCTGACAAAAGGAAGAGAAAGCTCTGGAAATGCTGGACTTCATTGTTTCCCGTTACGAACTCCCCACAGCTGTAACTCTAAACAACAGGAGAAGGATGTACCAAGACTGTAAGATACACTCAAATATTAATTAAAACTGACTCAGTCTATAGAGGTTGTTATCTTGAGTGACTGAATTGTAATGAAGAACTGACTGACAAGAAATATCTAGAGGTCTTTAGATAAACCCCTGGATCAAACTGTTATTTTACTATCCAGCCTGAAAATAACTAATACTCCCGGTATCTGAAGCCCATGACACATGCTGTACAATCAGTACCAAGGGAAATCTTTAATTGCTGCACCAGATACTGAAAAGAAATTCCACTTTCCTAACACCACCCCTGAAAAGCAGCTGAAAGAATCCTTTAATTCTTCAATTTCCTGACAAAAAGTGGACAACAAAGCTGGCTCAATAAGGCGGCTGTGCTACTCCCTTTTCCTCCTGAAGATAATGGTTTGAAGCTGCGCCAGGGCAGGTTTAGGTTAGATATTAGGAAAAACTTCTTCACTGAAAGGGTTGTCAGGCTCTGGAATGGGCTGCCCAGGGAGGTGGTAGAGTCCCCATCCTTGGAGGTATTTAAAAGAAGGATAGATGAGGTGCTTAGGGACATGGTTTAGTGGTGGGATGGCAGGGTTAGGTTAAAGGTTGGACTCGATGATCACAGAATCACAGAATCACAGAATCGTAAGGGTTGGAAGGGACCTCAGGAGATCATCTAGTCCAACCCCCCTGCTAAAGCAGGCTCACCTAGAGCATGCTACACAGGACTTCATCCAGGCGGGCTTTGAATAAAAGATCTTAAAGGTCTTTTCCAACCAAAGCGATTCTATGATTCTCTGATTCTCTGAAGCCTATCTAAGAGATGCCTACCAGGCCCCCGCCAGCCACCCTCAGAGCAGGGCACTTCAAGATGAAGGAGAGGCAAGACAAAGCCTCAAGACTGGACCAAGGAGTGACACCGAGCAGAACGGCACCGTGTTGCCAGCACCGTGACCCAGACCGTCTGGCTGTTTTTTCCCCAGTGACTTATAAACACAGTAAACGGCAAAGCCGATGCAGCAGAATGCCAGGAGCAAGGACCTTGCAGAAAAGATGATCACGGGCCCAAGAAAAGCTCTGCAGAGAGGAAAAAATTATGCGTCAGCTTTTCCTGCTAGCCCCGTCTGAGGCCGTAGCTGAGGCCAAGGGTTCCCAGTACAAAGCAACAAAAGCAGCCGACAGACCCAAGGGCTATATCAGTTATTTAGACATGAAACCTGCTCCTCTGTCATTACCAATCCAAAGCAAGTCTGAAGTGTAGGCGGTAACACCAAGTTCAAACGCTACCCTACAGACAGGTTGGCTGCCAACTGCTCTTGTCCAACCTAATAAGAATAAAACATCAAAAAAGCAAAGTCTTACAGAATGAATTAAATTTTGTCTTAAACTACAGCTAGCAATGGCCAATCCCCTAGGTCTGCAGCACCAAAGGACAACTGTTAGTCACAAGTCTCATATTTAAATCCATGGGAATAGACTGGCTATGTCTTCATGTATCACTTCAAAATCCTAGCAAAAAAAAAAAAAAAAGGACTCATGACTTCTCATTTCCGTGTCTCAGTTGTGGAAAAAAACGAAGTACGTGCATACTTGGCTGCTTCAAAATCTCCCTCTAATTGTCCAGGCTGTGTCAGCTTACGCATATCAAAATGTGGCTTATACAATTATATCCTATTTAATAAACTGGCAGTGTTTGCCTTAGTACCTATGTTAGCAGATGTCGTTCCAGCTGTGGAAGGGTGAATTGCAATGCTGATAAGAAGTGAAAGCAGATGCAGTCAGCCTATTAACCCAACTCAAGCAAAACCAAACAAACAAAAGATCTAAGGCGAGCTGAGCAGACATCTGAGGAGAAATCCAGGTAGCAGCCAGCTTGCTTAGAGATTCTGGAATAGATTTACAGTAGTTCATTTTGAAGACTCTGGTACACTGGGAAAAATAAACCTAAAAGTCTGAGGACGACAGGTAATGCATCCTTGAAAGCGTCTGTGTTTGGAGCAGGGTAGGAAAACACGGAAGCATAGCGCTGCTATTCAACATTTCCATCGCCAAGTCTTTCTTGATAGGTACCGGGAGAAAGTAATGGAGGCAAACATTACAGAGAGGTCTAAATATTAGCAATCCGATTGTTTGGAAAAGACTGTACTTCCAGCAGGAGGGGAATTCAGAGTTACCATAGCAGCCACCCACTCTCAAAAGAGGGGACGGGGGGAGGAAAAAAGGAAGACTCAAGAACTTCAGATGAAAAAAGAAGCTATTGTTAACAAGACAATGAGCACAGATGCTAGGGGATAAGGACATGGCTGCACTTAAATGGAGCCAGAGAGGGGAATTATTAGATAAAGCATAGGCTTTGTTCGCGAATGGGTTGATCAGTGAAACCACACAAGTCTGATGCTGTTTACTTCGCCCCCTCAGGAGCACGGACTCTGGATCAGCTTGGTGCCTGTTTATGTCTCTAAGCTGGTTTCGTTTTGTGCACAGCTGGCTGAAATGTCCAGGGAGGATTCTGTAAGAATCCCTCCCTCTCCTCCAAATCTTTCTGTTAAGCAAAAAGAAAGCACATTTTGTATCAGAGATTGTATGCTGATGAAACGCTCGCTGAGTAATATATGGAGGTCTTTATGTCCATGCTCTCAATAACTGTTGTACCACGGCTCACACAAAGACTAGGCTACTGTTTAAATCTTCTACTCCAGTGAATAGTGATGAGAAAGTTGTTATTCGGGGCCAACTATCCTGATAAACATCATGACAGTGTAAGGACATGACCCCAAATACTGGAACATTGCATTTCTTTCCCTCGTGTGTAATAAACAGTACTTTTAGCTGCAACCATGCAACAGGGGGAAGGAAAAAAATAAAAGAAGAATAAAAAAAAGAAAAAAGGGGCTGCCAACGTTGCATCAAGGAGCTAAATTTGCAGGCTACGGCTCAGCTGGTCCATCCCAGCAATTCACATTATTAGGCAGCCTATAAGAATTCAGAAATCTTGAGAGCGGCTTATAGGGCTTTAGTTAAATGATGACAGTGTCATGCATCATGATGATGTAATGACAGAGGATATATTCATTTCTGCAGTTCCTGAAAGATGATAAAATCAGGAATCAGATCACAGCCGTTTTAATTTTTGATGTTGCTAACTGTGTACTGACCACGGCCAGCATAAGGTTTGCATAAAGTCCCCTTGCTCATGTCAAAAGCCATTGATACCAGGCATTAGACCTAACTAATGCCTACTTTTTGTTTTTAAAATGTATTAATACTATTTTCCTTCCAGCTTTGCCACAGCAGAACAGTTGGTTTCCTTTAGTTACCGTGACTCATGGCAACAGTGGAAATCCAACTTTACAGATGGATGAGAAAAATAGGAGCAATTAAAATGAAGAATGCTGAATATTTTCTAAAATAGCTTGCACCAAATTTAGAGGTATGTTTCAGTGAAGCAAAGCCTTAGATATCTCCCCAAATAAAGACAATACTATTAGGAGTCTTACACTTGCCTCAAGTTAGAATAGAATTTTATTGCTCATCCCTTATTTGCAGATAACGCTCGCCTGTGCTGACGATCCACATCTCTTAAACAGACATTGCTCACAAGGAACTTTTGGTAAACGCTGCTGTCGGTGCGGCAGACTTTAAGCAATTGGTTCTAAAGCCACACTCAGAAGCAAGGAGCTGGCACACCGTCTGTGGATGGGGCTGGGATCTTTGCCACGTTGGCAAGTATCAGTTTCCAGATCAATCAGGAATTAAAAGTCAGCTCATTAAATATATGGTCAAAAGCAATACACTCTCATGCACCTGTATATAAACGTGCGTGTATATGCACACATACACGTATGTATAGGCTGTCTGGATGCAGCGGGCACGCGCGGGATGACCCCTGTGATGGCCACAGAGGCACACACGCTTGCCGGGTTTCCCGCTGATGCCACGAGGGCAGCGCTGGGCCCATCCCAAGGGCTACAAGGACTGGGATCACCAGTGCAGGTCAGGGAAGAGACTCCCACAGGCGCGTGCTGGGGACAACTGTACAAAGACCAAGATGTGCTTCTGCTTAAGGCTAGAACGATGTGCGCTCCAGACCGAGCCTGGGAGTACCACACGCTTAAGCGAGGCTCGTTAGTCCCTCTGCGTCCCCGTGCTCCTCAACAGCCTCTAGAACAGCTCTGATGCCAGGCATCAATGCCAGTTTTTAACCCCAGCCCTGCTCATCACTCCCTGTATCAGAAAGGAGAGAGGGAAGAAGGGCTGGATTGTCTTGTAGCCCGCTTCATTGCAGAATAAGAGCCAAACCGACTCTGCATGAGCACTGAAGTACCTATAAATACCAATTCTGGTACCTAAAGACATGCACAGCTCTTGGGAAACCTGCAGAGATCAGACACCTACATAGGCCCGCTCTTCTGCTTCACCCCACCGAAGAATACTGCCATGTGCAACTCCACTGATCCGTACCGGGACATGGAAAGGAACCACAACCGCTCACGGGCAATCCCCACCCTTATTCTTTACCACCCAACAAAGGCTCCTCCGACATTCTCTGGAAACAGGGAAGAAGTAAACCAAGAACCTGTTTATCCTAAATCTAAAACCCTTTTTGGACAACTTGCCCTCTCTCAGCATTGCCTTAGCTGTCAAGGCTCGGAGAACCACCACATCTGTAATTGCCAGAATTAAGTCCAATGAACCAAGTTCTCTAAGGCCTCACAGTGACCCATCAAAGGCTTATACATATAAGATCAGCCAAGAGTTGTCTTGTCTTCCCCCCATTCCTCCCTCCTCCCCTCACGGTGTGAGCAGTTTGCTCTCCAAAATATAGTGACATTAAACAGTACAATATACTTACAGCCAGATACATAGCTGCATATACGCTTAGCGCTGCTTCTTTGGATGGGAATGTCTTTCTGGCTTTCATGATAAGGTCTGGATTTCCAGTACAGGCATGTACGCTACTGATGAACTGTGTATACTGTTTACATCCAAGTGCTGTATAGTTGGGTTTACAAAGTGCAAGAAAATGTGGTGCAAGATTCCCTGTTACTACTTGTCCAGCATTTACAAAGATGTCCGTAGCAAACAGTCCAAATGCGTAAATTCCTAAAGAGGGAAACAAAGAGTTAAATTTCCTGGCAATTTCACTCCAGGGCAACATCTTACAGTATTTATCATAGTCATACACCAGCTCCTTCCATTTAAGAACACGAAAAACCCTCGTGTGTATTGTACCCTGAAGATCCCGGCTCATGCTGCAAGAGCAACACGACAACGTACCCACACACCTGATCTCTCTCCATCCTCTGAGGAGCACGCTCCCCTCTTGTGCAAGCAGCCCCCTTTCCTATCCCCCCTGGCCACGAACCGCCACTGTTGGGGCGAGCTAGCTACACTGATACCTAACTTTTGCCCATGTTCACTCAACAGAAGTGACAGAGGCAAACTCTTCGCATAAATCTGCTTGAGAACCAGGGAAGTCATGCCCTGATGGAGAATTAACTTGAAAAGTTGTAACATGTGCTGGACAAGCATTTTATTTTCCCTTGCAGCTGTAGAGAAGCTGAAATACTGAATAATTCAATATTGCCATGCACGAGTTGTCTTCATCTGCCTGCTACTGGGTACATCTCTCTGCATGGCATATTAATCACAATACCGACACAGCGAGCTAAGGTTCTATATATCTGAGGAGCTACTTATGCTAAAGAGGTTTTTTATCAGATATATCAGCAAAGCATTAAGCACGTGTACTCGTTCATTAGAATGGAAACGTATGTCTCTGATTACTTAAAAGAAAACTGATTTCTGCTATTCTGAGGTCTCTTTCTATCCTTTTGGAAGCAGAAAAGCTCTGGAAGGAAATGCAAACACAGCACCTTGACTGGGAGGCAAAGCCAGCAGGCGTGTGTTCAAATTCCACCTGAGCTACAGATTTCCTTCTGTATTTCTACAGGCAAATCCCCTTACTTTTCCTATACTTCAATTCACTGTGAATATAGCGTGAATTCTGGCAATTCCCAACCTCATGGGGCACCCAGGGGACTTTAATGGATGCGCACCACAGCGGACGTGATCCCACAGAAACCATTTCTAAAGGTCAGGTTTGGGGTTTTTTCCTCAGCAAAGCTAGAGGACCAGGGATGATTTCTAGGATCCTAGCTGGTCAGCGATGTCCCGCTAAGGTTAATTCACCCCATGGTCACCGCCCACCTCCTCTGGACCCATGCAAGACAGCCTTGTGCTTAATGACTTTTAGCACTCCAGTGTGGCACACGGGAGGACCATCTGCCCAAGGCTTCATTCCTCCAGTGGTTGCTCTTCGATACAACAGTCAGCAAGAAGCAAACAACAAAACTGAGCCCTGCTACAGCATCCCCGCACATATTAATATTCTGTAGACATTCTGAGTGGTGGTACTTCTTCCAACCACACTTGCAAGGAAATAAGTAGAAAGGATGGCATCTCCTATCTATTGAAGTCAACAGGGGAGTTACAGCTGCCTTCAGCAGAGGATGGATTTGGTACAGTTTTCTACTAGAGACTGTAATACAATCTCCAGGCTAAGAAAGTACCTTGGCTACAGACATTTATATCCCAGTATCTTCAACTTTGGCTGCTATGTGTGTATGTGACCAAAAGAAAACTATCAACTATGGATATGGCAGAAGGACATCTCTTGTCTCCACTTCACCCTGCTCCAGGCCTGTCAGTTGCTTTTCCCCTTTGTGGTCCAAATTTTTTCTATTTTTACTGCTGTTTCCACAACTATTTTTTTATCCAAACTGCCAAGAAGCTTCATTTGCTACCCAAAAGGAGAGAACTCGCTACCCCTGAGTTAAGACTATGCATGAAATGTTGTACGGTTATCTGAATATTTTCCCCAGGTCAAAACTCAGACATAACTGATCACTCTCACCATTCAGAAAATGAAAGCATTAATTTTGCTCATACCAAGGAATCTGATGGTCCTGCGCACCAGTGGATTTATATAACAACAGTCTCCAGTTAATATTGTTTTTTCTTGGTTTTCAAAATCCTTTGTAGCTAACTGTAGACAAAACACTGCAGTTTCTCCAACGATAATCTTAGGGAAGGAGAAAAAAGGGGAGAGAAATGTACATCAGATGACAGCAAGTAAAATATACTCACATTACAGAGATGGCTTTCTCATCTTAAGGGAACAAGACCAAACCAGCACAAAAGACAACATAAGTGAACTGAGTTCTGTATGTTAACGTTTTTATGAGGGAAATACGCCTTACGGCTTGCTTTGCTTTATTTGCATTGAAATAGAATAAACTTCTACAACAAGGATTTGGGAGTGACATAACATAACCTAGTTTTCAGGGTGAGGGGAAAGAGAGAGGAATCCATTAGTTCAGGAGCAGCAGATCACATAATGCACAAGATGTGGGCAAAAGTAAAGGCCTAATCCTGGAAGATGCTGAACGTTTCAGGTCCCACGCGGCTTTCACTGACACTCAGCACTTCACAGGGTTGAGTTCTAAATTTTGGACTATGATGGGGGAGGAGAAAAAAAAAAAAAAAAAAAAAAAATCACAACAGAGCTCCTGTTCACATCAGAGGATTGGTTTGCCAGGATGTACTTAACAGGGTTCAATTCATATTTTGCCAGCCAAGTTTATCAAGTTGGGCTTTAGCTTTGTTCCTCATGCTTGAGCAAAGTGTCACCACTGGTATTTTAACATTAAGCATGACCTCTTTCACAGTCATTACACCAAAATGAATAAAGTTCTCAAGTCTGTAGTTCATTCGCATTGCAGCTGGCAAAAAATTAAAAAAAAAGTCACAAATAAAAGAAGAAAAATACAGATTTTGAATGTAAAATATCCCCTCTACGATGTGTATTTACCCGTACAGCAAAACATGACCTTTAATTTTCTCATGACAGTTACGGTATTGAGACTTAATAGCCAAAGCCAAGCCTTAAGCATGTATCTCTCTAAACCTATGATACTGAAGCTTTAGGGCAGGTCACATAGGTACGATCAAAAAGAGTAGAGCAGAAGGGTCAAATACCGACCACCATATTGCAACTTTGATTCATAGTGGGCCTTGAAGGCAAGGCTCTTCCAGTCTTCTATATGAAATAGTAATAAAGCTTATTGATAGGTACATCAGCTTTTGATGAACAGGAATGAAGACCAGCAAAGTGAAGCCTTCATACTACACAAATACAAGAAATAATGTCATCAAACCTGATTCATTGCCTAGGTTTTTCTGAACCTTTGACCCAAGAGGAAATTATAAAACTTCTCATATATCACAATAGGTCTGAACAGTTCTACACAGAGCACTGGTTACAAAAAACAACCACGGACGATGGCTCATAAGCATGGTTTGTTGCCAACAGGAAGAATGCAATTAATGACCTTACTTAATTATTTGTAGCTTTGCACAGACGACTCTGGGCTAAATTGTGACATGCAGAGGAGGAAAGTACTTCTTATAAATAATGTGGCATGAATAACAAAAATAACTGTGGCGGCAAGCGTGTAAAAAGCAAAATTCAGTTATGTCACAGAAACAGTCTTCATCTATTACTTTAGCCTGGCTTCAGATCCCAGAGGAATTTTTAGATGAAACAGAAATTTCAATACCTGAACTAACAAGTATGCTCTCTCTACTTTCATGCAAGCGAATTTTCAGCATACTGAAGTACAACTCCTTCATCTATAATTAACAAATGATCGGTACACACATGAAATGAAACTCAACCTTGAACTCAAGGTTATCAAAATTATGAAGATGATAAGGAGAATTCAGCCCAATGACCCCTATAGCTCTCATGAAAAAAACCCAACCAACTAAAACTCCAGTTTTAATGATTCATAAAGGTGAGAATTGAAACACGAAGATTTTCACATGAAGAAAGCCACAGTAACTCCCTTCTTTCCCCCCGGAATAATGCAACCTTGAAGGATGGGGAGCTGGGGGCAGGTCAGTCTCTGCTCCCAGGTAACAGGCGATGGGATGAGGGGAAACAGCCTAAAGTTGTGCCAGGGAAGGTTTAGATGGGATATTAGGAAATATTTCTTCACTGAAAGGGCTGTCAAGCACTGGAAGGGGCTGCCCAGGGAAGGGGTCGAGTCCCCACCCCTGGGGGGATTTAAAAGCCAGGCAGATGAGGTGCTTAGGGCCAGGGTTTAGTGGTGGGATGGCAGGATTAGGGTAATGGTTAGGTTTGATGATCTTAAAGGTCTTTTCCAACCTAAATGATTCTATGATTCTAACATCAAGAACTAGGCAACCTGATCATAGTCAGATTCTGCCTTTAACTGGGTTTTTTGCCAAACTCAATAGATTTCAGTACAATTATTGCAGATTTCCAAACTCCAGGAAAAAGCAGAATCCAGCACAAGGGAAGCATCTGTGATATACAGTGCTCAACCTTTTGCAAGAACACAAAGTGTGCCAGAAGCTCAACTCTCCAGCTCTGAGCAGAACCTGTGAACCTGCTGAGCTGGGAATACAGGTTCTTCTTTTGGCTGGCCAGGAAGCTGGGGTTAGCAAACGGGAGAACTGATCATTCACTGTAGGAAAGGAGATCCTCGCTTCCAGCAACACGTCTTCATCAGCCGCGTTGAGGTCCTTGCCATTGGCAACAATTCTTCCTTGCTATGCTTCCCATCTTTGATGGTGACCTCGATGAAAAAAACCCTCTGCTCCAAGAACAGCAGGGAGCAATGTTAAAGTTCTTAGCTGAACAAAAATACTCAGAGTTGGTCTGTAGGTGCAGGGCCAGAACGACGCAGAACTCCGCTAAAGCCAATGCTTTTGCTATCCTAGGCCTAGTGCTCTACCCTCAGAAGGAATCAGAGCGGGATATGCCACAGAGCACAACAGGCACTCATCTCTGCTTCTGTGGCTTTACTTTGGTAGGATCCTTCTGGAAACTGGCAATAAATACAGGTTCTGTATTTTTCCGTACTGGCAGCTCAGCTAAAGCTCTTCTCCTTCCTCCATGCTTCAGCATCAGCACTGCTCGTCTCAATAATCAGCCTATTGATGTCTCATAAATGGAAGGAAAACCTTTTTCCATCTCAGTAAGTCCCAGGAGAGATTCTGTTTCCCAGTGCAACTATTCCCCTTCTTCCCTCCGGCTCCACTGGCAATACTCGGCTCTACAGGGCAACGCAAAGGGAGGGCAACATCCCCCGCATCCTTTACCGCGATTTGCTTGCCTGCTATATTCCAGGAGGGAGCAATTTCTCTATTCCCTCTGGCCGTTACCCCTTCCACTGCATGTGCGAGTTGCAACCAGTAAATGAGTGACATTTAATGTAACGGTCTCAGGGCAAAAAGTTTTTGGACTATTCCAAAACTGACAGCGAAGGATTGCAATGGAAAATGTGAAAGCTCTCTGACAACATCAACTTTTGGACAAAGCTACAGCAGTTCAGGTACTGAAATATAATTTGCAATGAAAAAAGTGAGGATGTTAGAAGTATCTTTTACCTCATTCTGTCTAGCAGGGTCATGCTACTTTAGATCACTGTAAGATTACCTGAAGAATAATATATATTAAAATTATTAGCTCACAGATATTTTAACAGCTGTTAAGAGCAGAGGCCATCATTCCCTAAGGCTGAGAAAACCTTCTGATATATAATTACAGCATGTAAACTGTAAGGAAAAAAACAATTTTCACCTGAAGACTGACAATACAAAGTGCAGGCTTTCCGGTACTCTGAAGAACGTATATGTAAATAACGTTTACAGCCCATAAAAATGCAGCGTACATAATTGTTACAAGAAGGAGCAAGACAGGAATGATCACCCTCCGGGCACCGGCCTCAGCTCTGCCAGGCAGGGATCAGGTGCTGGTTCTTCCCTCTGTAACCACAGGGAAGGTCCTTTGTCATAGAATCATAGAATCATTTAGGTTGGAAAAGCCCTTTCAGATCACCAAGCCCAACCATTCCCCTAACCCTGCCATCCCACCCCCAAACCCTGGCCCCTCAGCACCGCCTCTGCCCGGCTGTTAAATCCCCCCGGGGTGGGGACTTGACCCCTTCCCTGGGCAGCCCCTTCCAGGGG
>NW_009269998.1:1898161-1901040 GCF_000687185.1 Egretta garzetta
CAGACCCCTCCCCAGCTTTGTGGCTCTCCTCTGGACATGCTCCAGCAAAGCAATGTCTTTCTTGTAGTGAGGGGCCCAAAACTGAACACAGTATTTGGGAGGTGGCCTCACCAGCGCTGAGTACAGGGGTACAATCACTGCCCTAAAGTCCTGGCTCACAGTATAAAGTGTAATTGGAACAATACAAAAATCACCCTACATAAAGATACTTAATACATACTTCATAACTAGCATTTAGATAATCCATTCTTTTTATGGAAGCGTGGAAAAGAAATATTAACCCAGCAAAATCGAAAATACAGGAAAAGTTCTTGTAACCATCTCCATGGCAATCGCATTCCGTCTGCGATGTGACAACCCATTCGACAGCCAGGAACAGCGTTGGGGAGGGGTGAGAGCTAAAATTAATATTTCTTCTTGTTTTGCCTCTTAGCTCCCAATTGATGTATTAGCTGATTGATTTTCATGGTGGTTTTGTACCAGTAATAGATTTCTTGCCAACCACCCAATACCTGTCCCTTTCCTCGTTTTCTCTCCAGGATACTTCGTGCGCTTAGCACACACTCCCTACACCGATTCCTTCCTCCCAAATAAGTTCAGGTTTTTTCTGTATTAGTCATTTTTCAGAATCCAGGCAAGCTGTTCCTAGTTTTAGCACTGCATGTCAATTTAGAAATCTAATCTGTCCTTCCCAAAATCCATCCAGTATATTCTTAACTTGGTTCTAAATTCTGAGCTCTTTTTCAACTTGAAATGTCAGGCTTGACTCATTCCAAATATTAGAGCTAGAGCAGCTCTGACCTTGTTGATTTTCCAGTTAACTGACTCCATAAACAAACTTCCCCTCATGTCACCCATGGTCTGCAATTGCCAGCACCTATATAAATAAATGACCTTAAATCTGCACTTCTGAAATACTAATGAGGTTTATTTTATGGACTACCTTCTCATATATGACATAAGCTCCTATAAAACCCCAGGATTCAAGTAGGAATTAACCATTCATTTGGATGACAAGATACCTGAGGGTATATTAATGCATTTAAACTAGATAAATCCTGAGATTTAAGGTGGATAACCTCTATTTGGGATTAAGAAAGAAATTTCTGTGTACACATTCATAGATCTCTCCAGCTAACACCTACTTTAGGGTATACAAATGTGCATGAAATATTTCATACGGGCCAGGGAACGTGGTAGAATATACGATTCCCTCTCTGCCAATTCTCAGGGTTATGCTGTAGCTACAGCAACCGCTCAGATGGATGAGTAACACTGAAAAGCAGTTATTGCATTAAAAAGAGCACTAAATATTCATCCATGTTCTGAACTTCTCAAGTTAAGAAGAACAGTTGACAATACTGTGCACTGTAATTTCTCTTCTGACTTCTTTCTGTTCACTGTATTTCTCTCATTTAGGCATGGCTTGCACCCTAACCAAGGCTTGCGTGAGACCATCTTCAAGAAATACCACGGCAAGGGATTGTCCCTTTGGGGAACGAGCACCTCGGGCAGTCCACAGCTCTGCTTCTCTCTCCAGAATGAACTTCTTCATATCTCCTGATCAGGAGGGAAGGCAAGCTGGGAACTGGAGCTAAAAATCTTGGGGATGCTCTCTGTATCTCTAGGCAAATGGTTACCATTTAAGTTGCACGGCCTCCCCATTCCTTTCACTTACAAGTTCCCACTTCAAAAGTGGGAGTAGATTTCTTTTCAAAATACGACTTTCCATAGGCCATGTTGTTCCTGTTCTTTATCATTTCTTCTTAACTTTTAGACAGACCATGGGCTATTTCAGGCCTATTTCCCCTTCAGAAATGCCACTGACATACCATGGAGCATAGTGGTCTCTAGAGTTTGGAAAACCCAGCAGCATGAACCTCGATCTTTAGAGATGCTGTAGATAAGCTCCACTCTCCGCTTTAAGCTAAAATTGCCGTGCGAGGTGACGGCCCTGGCAGGAAAAGCAGCAACAGTATTTCCAGCAGTAGCAATTTCAAGTTCATTATGCAGAGCTTTCCCTTGAGGCCATTTTCTTTGTGTTTTTCTTGTTCTCATTGCTTCTTGCTTGCTTAAACTGACAGCAAATGCCCTGGTTGATTTTCACAGAAGTACATTTTCTATAGTAAAAAATGACCAGTAGTTTTGAGGAAAATGAAAAAATAAATCCTAGATATACTGGCTGCAATTGAGTAAATACAAAATATCCCCCCTTTGCATTCAGCATGGAGATATGGGACCATGCCACGTAGCAGCTTCGGAAGGGCTGGAGAAAAGATGTGAAAATTGCTTTTCTAGAGAAAGATCTGGAAAAAAACTACTCAGTATTTTTTTCCAGTAATTTTTGTTTTAAAAGTATGTACTCTCCATTTTTTGAGAAAAATATCAACATTTTAATAGAGTTCTTGGTTTATATTTGGTCATGGCCATTTACAAAGGAAAAACAGTAGTATAAGATTATATACCTAATAGACAAATATTATCTGCTTTACTTATTTCTCTGTAGTGCTAAGTATGGCTTTATGCTACTAAATCCTAATGTTACTTCTGACAGGGACAAATATTCTTTACTGCTCTCTGTAATACAGTGTACACCTCATCAGTAAGGAACAATGGTAAAGGTTGCTCGCTTCATGGAGACTTCATTGCTATTTTGAAGCCGTAGGCACATAATAACCAAGCACTTATAACCAGGGGACTTGAAGTGAACCCCATGAGCACAGGGACATCACAGAGACATGGACAACTTCATCATTCTCTGAATTATCTGCACTCGTTACTTTAGAATCATAGAATCGTTTAGGTTGGAAAAGCCCTTTCAGATCACCAAGCCCAACCGTTCCCCTAACCCTGCCATCCCACCCCCAAACCCTGGCCCT
>NW_009269998.1:1901579-1904623 GCF_000687185.1 Egretta garzetta
CCTTCTTTTTGTTTTTCTCTCCTAACTGAGCAATTGATGGTGTATGCAAACGGCGTCTCCTCTAGGGCATGGCCGCGTTACTGAACATGCAAAGCCTCTGCACAGCTGCTCACTGTCACCAGGGCTGGAATCGCACGTTGCCAGAGCAAACTTTGGTGACGTAAAAGCTCACTTTGAGAAACAGTTCCCAGGACCCCACCGATCTGGACGTAACCAAGAGAAGGGGGGCCTTGCGCCATCACCACTGAGGGCCCGAGGGCGAGGCTTGGCTGATGCTCCACAACAGGGAGGGGGGGCGAGCAGCCCCGCGGGGTGCACTGGCCCTGCCGGGCTCTGCCTCCGTGGGAGCCTTCTCTCTGCCTCACCCACCGTGCTTGGCACCCCCTACTCACATCTACCAAACCTTTTACATCGCTGTGAGATGACGAGCACCCAGCTGCTCCGCACTGCGGTTCTCCATGGCCAGGACTCCAGGCAAACAAGCTCAGTAACGCTAACGTGGCAGTCTGGGGGCCAAATAAGTGTCTGGCACCTGGCCCCAAAACTATCCAACTGCTGGCACAGTTTCACAAGACCAAGACAAGTATTCTTGGTGAACACATTCCAAGAGGCAGCAGATAATGGACTTTGGTAGGAACTCTTGCCCACACACCAACCTTCTCTAATTTTAAAAAACAGCACCCAAAACCTAGCAAAAAAATATTAATCTAGAGAAAATTCTCAACATCTAAAAAATTTTGATCTGAAAATGGTGAGGGGAAGAGAAAAGAATTCAAAACTGCCTTCTAAAAGCATCAATTCCCATTTCAAGAGGTGAAGTTACTTCAGGCTGAAACATCCCAGATGAGGTTCTTATTATAGGAAATTCATACAGGATTTAAGTTGTTCTCATTTTCTTTTTACAAAATCCAGGATGCCATTATCCAAAGTTTCCAAGCTCCACACTTCACTCCACAAACACACCCTGTTAGGAAGACGGGTTATGACCAGAGATCAACTAATTTTAGTCTCCTGATCTCCGAGTGATACTTGAAAAAGGTTGGTGTTATGTAGAATTATTTCATTAGGGATTTTGAAAAAGAACTTTATATCAAGTTGGTTTTTTTTCTTTTTTTTTTCAGGTGCTTAGCTTCAACCTTTAAAATACCATAACATTCGCGAAGGAAAAACAAAATGTTCAAAGCCCTACCATTTATCTTCCCTCTTAGAAGATGAATTCCACACAGCCTGTTCAGCTCTGCACTCAGCTGCATTAAGGAAGCCTTCTATTGGACTTCAAGTGATACACGTGAAGACGACTGTGGTTCCTTATGGCCCGGCCTTGGTAACCCCCTTTGTTTCTTGCCTGTCCAAGAAAACAGTACTTTGTCCTGTCTGTTGAGGGAGACTGGTTTCTTAACCCTTCTGTGCATGTTGAAAACATTATTGCTTGATGAGCACAGTCCCAACGCTTATGATGCCCAACAGTTCCAACAGCAATGTTACTTTATGCTTTAAGCCTTAGGTGACCTACACAACCGCACTTTTCTATCCAGAATGAACATTCAATTGCAAAATTCAACATAAATGGTCTTTCATCCCTGTTTGAATAAAAACTGATCACATAAAAGGCATCTCTTAAAGATTCTGGTCACAAAGCAGTGGTTTTACAGTCAGTATATGACTGGGGCCAACTGTTCTCAGAGACTTGAAGGAAGGGGAATATCTGAATTTCCTGCTCTTCACACTGCCTTGCTTCTATCTCACTTCTACTCAAGGCCAGTCACATTTTGCAAAGACATTATTCCCGAGATCCGTTCAAGGAAAGCCACTGAAATGCCATCATCACCAAACAACTGAAACCGAAGGACCAACCACCGTACCGGTATGAGCAACCTGTGCTTTAATGTAAGTCTGAGAAAAACAGGCTGCACATATGATTAATACCTGTAAGATTCCACAAAAATTGTCTTCTGGATTTTTGTGGAAAAGTATGCATGTCTGCAAAACATACACGGGTAACTGTTTTTTACTTACGTTCGTTACTGTCATTAGAATTTGATTCATAATGATAAATTTAGTAGACAGCTCAACAAACAATTTGACACTTGGAAATTAAAATTTATCTTCACACTAAAGCAGCTTTCTTTGGAAGCACATAACTTGCTCCACTCCTATTATAACGGCCTCTGCATAAGCGTCTCTTCCTTTACAACTATCTTGGGCGACAGTATAATTGCCAACCCACCAAATACATTAAGATCATTATCTTTCTCCAGTTGAAATCAAAGGTAATGTCCCCACTAAGTTCAACAGGGGCTGGATTAGTCGTGAAAACCTATGGCACTCTAGATGAAGAGCAATACTTCAGCCAAAGTGGGGAAATGGATCTCAGCTATGAATGCCATCCCAAGAAAATAATAAAGCAGAACTAGGAAGCCAAGCCAATTTTACAGGGGAGTAGTACTAAATATTTGGGAAAGAGGTTTAACAGGTCATATAAATTGGAATAAAAGTCCAAAACTGTAATGCCCACTCCCGAGTGTATTACCTTTAAGTCATTCTTCCTATATAATACTTTACAGTCTTCACATTGTGAGCATTACTGCAAAGGATCCAGGTGTCATTAAAAATGAGTTAAAAACACTTTAAAAGCCATTGCATGGGAAGCATCTGATCGAGAACCATGACTTTATTTTCCGAGCCATCTCGCATCGGGGTTACTTGTGTGTAATATGTACATTCAGCATAAAACCAGCAGTAAAACTACTGAGTAACAAACCCTGACAGCATTAATCCACATTTCTAGTGCCTGTGAAAGCCAGGAAACAAATGACCAAATAAAAGCTTTCAAAGAACAGTAGAGACTGCAAGTTGTATTGACACTTGGGTGACACCATCAAAGCCAATGAAACTGGGGCTCTACCAGAGTTAACATCTGAAGCTTCACAGACTTCAGACAGACCCATGATGTTATTCCCAGAATGGTCCCTAGAGATGCTGGTCAGCGAGGAAGGATCAGAAAGAAAAAAAGATTTTAAAAAAAAAAAAAAAAAAAAAGAGTT
>NW_009269998.1:1904657-1907189 GCF_000687185.1 Egretta garzetta
GGCAGCCATGGCACGTGGGTGGACAGAGGTGGCTGAGGCCATGGTGGAAGATGCAGCGGTGTCCAGCAACAGGACAAGGGGCAATGGGTACAAACTTCACATAAGAGGTTTCAGTTGAACATGAGGAAAAACTTCTTCACTCTGAGGGTGACAGAGCCCTGGCCCAGGCTGCCCAGGGGCGTTGTGGAGTCTCCTTCTCTGGAGATATTCAAAGCCCACCTGGAAGAAGTCCTGTGTAACATGCTCTAGGAAAACCTGCTTTAGCAGGGGGGTTGGACTGGGTGACCTCCCCAGGTCCCTTCCAACCCTTGCCATTCTGTGATCACAAGTCCCTCTTCCAGACGCACCCCGAACAACTCGTAAACCCAGGTAGGAAACAATGTGTGACCAACCACCCACATCTCTTTCCTCAGAGCTGAGAGCTGCAGTGCCACAGTGTGCAATTATTCCTCCTTAAGAATATTATAATAAATTAATATTCTGCAGTGATGTTTGTTAGAAACCGAATCTTAATGAAGGCATAGAAGTCGAAGCAGAGAACTGTTTACAGGCAGCATCAGAAGTTTTAATAATTACCTACCTCTTCTCCTAAGAATGCAACAGTAGCAAATTAGCCAGCAAGCTTTTTCACAGAACACGGCATAGCAGTAGCGTAGCCCATTTGTCTTTATTTGATACATACAGTTGCAGAAATACCATCTCAATAATGATTCTGTACATCCTGTAGATCAAATAGGGGGCATTTATTTTATGGTTTTCTGCAAATATGATTAGCACCACTCTTGTCACTCTGTCAACTCCGCTACACAATGTCTATTTTACTGCTCCTGCCACGAATCCAGATGGCTGCAGATGTGCAGCTGGCAACACGATGTTGCCTGACCCTGTTTCGGAGTTTACACAATGCAGTGCTTGAATTGAGAGGAAGTCCCAAGTGCCCCCATTAGCACAGCAGCCAATGAGCTGAAACAGGAGCAGCAAGAGTGGGAAATTTTAGCAGAAAATTCCTAGTACAGGAAATGCCTACGAGACAGAGGGGAGATTGTATACTTCGCTGTGAAGACAGCAGAGTATAAAAACAGCTCTTTTAGGCATGCAATGGTATTCTGAAAACTAATTGCAAAGTCTATAGGCCAAAGTAAGCCCAGCTACTCTTCTTCAATATGTGACTGTATCTCCTTCCACTCATAAAATAGGGCATAATGGTGTATCTTAACAAGGATCACCTCCTTTGCAAAGAACTATAAAATAATGGTAAACATGTTGCTGGCTTTATCAAGCATCTTCAAAAAAGCTCAAGCAGTGAGAGAAGTGATTTAAGGATGAATGAGTCTATTTAAAAAATTTAGATCTTGTGAAACTTTGACATTGGCTGTCTTCAAGGCAGGCTTTATAAGCGCTGGCATTTGGTCTTCTCTGTGAAGACAATAAAGGGGTATTAAACAAAGTACATAATTAGTATATAAACGTCCAAACATACATTGTGGGGTTTTTTAATCAATGTTGGATGTGATCTCTCATTATTTGAGCAACTCAAGTTATTACTAGAAAGAGAAGTTCACAGTACGCTGCGCCGAAAGGTGCTTTTGCACATTTGGGGATATGATGACCCTTTTAGGTATTCTGGTTGGTGAACTAATTCTTTCAGGCACTACTTTTTTGCCGTTGGCATTCGAGGTTAAAAACACGTGAACTAAACTATGGATACAAAGCAGCCATGTAAACATGACTATTTTCTGGCAGCACGTTCTGCATACACACTCACATATGTAAATGTATTGAGGTTTTTTAAAGAAATAGTCTCTGCTTTATTATTTCCTCCTACTTCTAATCACCCAACAATCACAATCAATCCATAAATAAAAGAAATACTGAGAAAACTGCAATACTGACTCTTGAAACTAAAGTGGTTCAATAAAAAGATTCTATCAGCACCGTCCTCATTTACACACGCTATTCCATCTCCGGAAGGCCTTGCTATTTCAAGTAGCACTGAAGCATGTGATTAAACCCCACCAACACCAAGATAATGAATCCACAATTAGCACATACCTAGATCTTGTATAATTCTTTTCATACACAAGTCTCCTAGTGCTTGACAGAGAGTGCACCCTCAGCAAGTTTACAGATGAGACCAACTTTGGCAGGGACCTGGCCAGGCTGGATCCATGGGCCAAGGCCAATTGGGTGAGGTTCAACAAGGCCAAGGGCTGGGTCCTGCCCTGGGGTCACAACAACCCCAGGCAACGCTCCAGGCGTGGGGCAGAGGGGCTGGAAAGCTGCCTGGTGGAAAAGGACCTGGGGGTGTTGGTCGACAGGGGGCTGAATGTGAGCCAGCAGGGTGCCCAGGTGGCCAAGAGGGCCAGCGGCATCCTGGCTTGTATCAGGAGTGGTGTGGCCAGCAGGAGCAGGGCAGTGACCGTGCCCCTGTCCTCGGTGCTGGTGAGGCCGCACCCCGAATACTGTGTTCAGTTTTGGGCCCCTCACTACAAGAAAGACGTTGCGTTGCTGGAACATGTCCAGAGGAGAGCC
>NW_009269998.1:1907296-1914114 GCF_000687185.1 Egretta garzetta
GGGAAGGGGTCGAGTCCCCATCCCTGGGGGGATTTAACAGCCGGGCAGACGAGGTGCTGAGGGCCAGGGTTTGGGGGTGGGATGGCAGGGGTAGGGGAACGGTTGGGCTTGATGATCTGAAAGGGCTTTTCCAACCTAAAGGATTCTGTGATTCAGTTTCAGTTTCGCAATTACCACTTGACAGCTAGGCAGTAAGTGCTAAATGCACCTCCTGCTGGGGCGGCCAGATCCGTTTATCAAGGCAGAGCCTGACAGGGCTCACAACCCAGCTCCGTGTGTTCATTCCCCTGGCTGCAGATGTCTGTGAACAACTCACAGACCCCAAGGTCAGACAGTCTGCCTACAAATCTCCTCCGCCTTTACTAAACACTCTGGAAGGACTCCCCGCAACTGAGCGAAATGCTGACTTCAGTCAAGTGTGAGTGCTTGGCAAAGAGGGCCAGGAAGGCAGAGAGGACCATCGCACCAGCCAGGCTGTCCTCATCACCATTCACATGGGCATGCTTGCAGCCTGCGGTACAACGCAGCACAAGCTCCTTGTTCCTCCCGCGAGCCTCTCGCACGCTCAGACTCACGTCTGCGCAGTTTGAATGCACGACGGCAGAGCCCAGATGCACCCCAACAGGCCCAAGGACACCCCCCCATAGGAGCAGAAGAGGCAGAAACGGAGCAGCGGAGAGGCTCTGGGCACCACACTCAACTTGCGTAAGTAGGATCAAACCAGAAGTAAGCATGCGCCAAAACCTGGGCACATCCACACGTGCCATGCACTTCTGCAACTTGGGGAGGTCAGACATCCAGCAGGAGCAGTTTGACCACGTGAGGTCCCCACTTGTCAGCAGAGCCACCTCATGGACACTCAGGGCACCCACCCTGTAAAACCCAAACAGGTAACATGCATTGGCCTAGGTCTAAATTAAAGCAGGTCAAGCTCAAATACTTCACCTCGTGCTTCCCATAGGCTGCAAATCGCATGTGGTTGGTTACTGCGGCTCAGCTGACCTGTGATTAAAAAAAAATCTTTCAGCAGAATTAATTCAGTCATGTCCGAGCCCTAAATTGCTGTGGACAGGTCACAGAAGCCCCATATAACTATACTGGGAAGCTGAGTTCCACTTACTGACTCTAATATTTAACACTTGATTTATCCAGAGGCAAACTACAAATTGACCAAAGAAAGTCCTCAAAATATTATTCAGAGTTTGAATGACAAAAAAAAAAAAAATTAAAAATGTATGAGACTCAGATCCATTTTAGATACAGCATGAAACTACCAGCCTAAAACAATGGATGTTTCAAAGCATTATGTAGAGAAAGAAAAAAAGAATCAGAACAGCAGGATACTGTCGGGCTGACTTCTGGTTTTGATAGTTTTTTTTTTTTTAATTTATTATTTAGAAAACAAAAAACTCTAGGAATGAATGCCTTCATACATAGTCCTTAACACTACATGGGTAAGAGGCAAGGAGTCATACCTGCAGAGAAGGAAAAATACTATCTGTAAAGAAGAAAGCCCTTAAAACACAGCTATATTGCATTTATAATTGACTGTACTTTAATAAGTATATAAGGTTAGATGAAATATGGGAGCCTTCCAGCACCCAAAGGGGGCCTACAGAAAGCTGGAGAGGGATTTCTGCAAGGGCATGTAGGGATAGGACAAGGGGCAATGGCTTTGAACTGCAAGAGGGCAGATTTACATTAGATGTAAGGAAGAAATTCTTCACTCTGAGGGTGCTGAGGCACTGGCACAGGTTGCCCAGAGAAGCTGTGGCTGCCCCATCCCTGGAAGGGTTCAGGGCCAGGCTGGACGGGGCTCTGAGCAACCTGGCGGAAGGTGTCCCTGCCCCTGCCGGTGGGGATGGAGGAAGATGGGCTTTAAGGTCCCTCCCAACCCAAACCATCCTATGATTCTACCAAATGTTCATATATCATGTATCATACTTATCCATTGTATAATTATTATACATTTATACAATACATGCAAATATATGTAACAGTTCCATGTTGTCCAGAAGGGGAATCCACAGCCTACCCAGTTCCCACCCAGCGTAGGTGGGGATGGAACAAGATGGGCTTTAAGGTCCCTCCCAACCCAAACCATCCTATGATTCTACAAAATGTTCATATATCATGTATCATACTTATCCATTGTATAATTATTATACATTTATACAATACATGCAAATATATGTAACAGTTCCATGTTGTCCAGAAGGGGAATCCACAGCCTACCCAGTTCCCACCCAGCGTAACCAGAGGGGGGTTTTATGGTGCCTTGTACCCCAAGAAATGGCACCCAGGATTGAGAATCAGTTTTGAAGTGGTACTGAACAATTTATCAGATTAATAGCAGATTAAAAAAAAAATCTTAATATCTACAGTAATTTTTTTACTGCAGATTTCTTAGTGCTTTACATTGAACACAAATATATTCCTGCCTGCAGGTGAATAGAAGTCATCTTCGCAAAGCCAGGTTGCTGATCAGAGACAGCAAGTGCTGTAACTTTTGCTTTCCTCGTCCCTCTCCCATACCATGTCCACCGTACTACGCGTGAACATTAAGGACTAGCATGTTCACAGTGGACATTCCTCATTAAACCAGCACGTCACATGTACGTTTGCTTCAACGTATCTGAGAGATGCTGCGTGAGCATCGTAAAGCTTTTTAAACATCACGCTGCTTTTAAGGCTGAAACACACAGGTGAAGCTCCTTACAATTCTACCTGGGCTGTCATTTATTAAGTATCCTATGGGGGCCTGTCCCCTCGATCCTGCACGCTGTATGATGAGCAAGAATTGCTTGGTTGAGGAACTGGTTATTACTTCGAGCCTGCTATTTTAGATTACAAAGAACGCACACGAATTCCCTAATCGCGCAGGATTAGTTGGATTAACAACTTCTCCCTTAAACCTAAGTGCATCGTTTACAGGACAAGCAGGCATTCAGCTGTTGCAAACAGAACCCTGTCCGCCGCGTTCGCATCTGCTTGCCGCTTTACTTCCAGAGAACCCGTCAAGGGATGAAGCATATGGCCTTGATGCTGTTAGTGGTTGTAAAGGGGATGCATAGCAAGCACAGCAGAAATCACACACTCAACTGGAAGCACAAACGTAACTTCTGCAGGCACTGTTCATGTAAGCCACCACGGCACAAGAGGAAGACAGACAGAGAAAGAAGAATCCCCAAGAAAACCCACAATGGTTCTGCATCTTTTATTGCTTCTCCTGGTTACGGCTCTGTTGGATTAGTGGTTTTATGCTGGGATAAAAACAGCATCAGGCTATCAAACCATGTATTTGCCTTGCTATGCGTCCCAACAGGCCAATACTGACATCTGGTACACAACGTTACTGCAGACCTTAACAGTGTGATTTATTTTTTATTCTTAAGTAAAGTTGCAATGCAATTACCCCTTCACAAAGGAAGAGCACAGCATAAATTGTCCCTTAGCTGTCACATCTCCTGCTGGCACTGCCCCTTCCAAGAAAGCGCCTTTCTGAAGTCACACAGAATCCCAGAATGGCAAGGGTTGGAAGGGACCTCGGGAGATCATCTAGTCCAACCCCCCTGCTAAAGCAGGTTCTCCCCAGCATCTGCACATTAAAAAAAAAATAAAAAAGCAAAAAAAGCAGCAAGTTTTACATGTCTCTTTGTCACCGCTCGCTCCCCCTGCCCCCCCAAAACATGAGAATGGAAGAAGAAAACTATCAAGGAAAAGAAGCTGCAGCTGTGCCCACAGGTTGAAACAGAACTATGAAGACAGAGACCAAGTGGGCCCTTCGAGAACAATGCGATCACAGAATAAACGGAGTATTCTGGCAATTTCTTCTTCATGTAAATTCTTAACAGCTGTCAAATGTGCCCACAAAAAAAGGACGCGTAAGTGAGCTTTAGCTAATCAAAGATATTCCAGGATTATTGAAATAGGTCATATATCAAGACGCTGAAGGGAGTTTCTCATACAAGGAAAACCATTTCCATTCGATTTCAGAGGCTAAGCCTAGGCTAAGCCTAGCCTACCCCGTTCAGACAAGCCCGAATACACAATTCCAATCTGTTGCATTACCACTGTCGCTTCAAAAACAGCACTGGGAGATGTTTAAATGTTGCAGCTACCTACGTAGCAAAAAATCTTATTGCTCCCCAAAAAGAGCACTGGAATGGACTGAACACTTTGCTGGGTGATTCCTCTAACTCACTCTAGAAGATGTACATAAAAACAAACACTCGAATACCTCATTCTTAGAATTTTTTGCCCTGTAACACAGAGTTGCTGGCAACTGTGCGTCCTTGCATTATTTATCAGGTTTCCTTGATTTCGTTCTGGCAGAAGCTTAGCCTCCTTCAGGATGCAGAGAGGCCACGTCTACTTCGAGGAGCGGAGCAGAGCAGGCAAAAAAAAAAAAGTCTGATTCTGCTCCCATGCTTTAGTTTTTTTCCAGAAGGATCAAAGTGTCCAGAGAAGCTAAAGCGGTGTGGTACCAGCCATGAAGCAGAAAAACAATCAGCCTAAAATAGATGGAAGGACCATTTGTGAAGGTAGCGCTTTTTTCTGACTAAGGTCAGGGATGAAAAGCACCTCAAGTTCTCAGGCATGATTCCTGGCACAGCAAAGGGACGTTTCCAGAAATATTTCTTTTTTGGAACTTTAATTCTAAATTGTGGTTTTCCTCCAATTACAAAAAAACAGATAGCAGAGTATTTTGATGCCCCAGAAATGGATCGCAATCCAGCACCCTTTTTCATGTGCAGCACTAAGTTATATCAGAGTAGAATGGTTCTAGGGAGCTACAGGTTAACTAAAAACTACTCTGACAAGAGCGTTTTGAAAACTCAGCCTGACAAAATCCGATCAGTCCCTGATGCCACAGCACACGGGATCATAGGTGCCAGGAGGAAAACACTAGCGGCTTCAAAAGGGAAGGGTGAGGTGGGAGCAAGCCCGACCACGTCAGCGCGATCTGCGTGCGGTGCCTCTCCTCTGGGTCTCTGTGCATCCTTCAGCTCCTCCTGAGCTCCTCAGGCTTGGAAGTCTTAAGAGATCAGCAAAGACACTGAAGAAAAAAGGGAGACTTAAGAAATCTGTGCTGATCCTTCAGAAGGTGGCTGCCCTTTCCCATCATTCACAGAATGATCCTGGTTTTTCTTAAAGCATCAGGGTACAGTAAATTTGACACATGTACAATGATGTTGCATCTCTCTACGGTCTCTTTGGCCAGGTTTCAAAATTCCTTCCTCAAATGATCAGAAGGGAGAAAAAGTTACCGACTGAAGCTAAGCTGAAGGCAAAATGCCTGTTTTTTTATATCCATTCCTTGTCTGGGATGTGCCAATTTAAGGATTCATCCAATCTACTAAAAAAAAAAAAATAGAATACAATACTTCATGTCTGAATGGCAGATTATTTTTTCAATGATGGTATTAAGAGGATTATCCTAAAACAAATTAGTCTTTAATTGGTTTACAGAGAAAATATGAATATGCTAGGAATTCATCTAGGCAAATAGAACAGTGTATATTTTATGAATAAGTACTGTAATCATCCGCTTGTTACTTGGAAATAAAAACAAACAACATTTGCATAATAAAACTGTTTACACGTCTTAATGAAAGTGTGTCATTATCTCCTCCTGGCTTTTATACAACAGTCAGCATACATCTTAGGTCCTGTACTTTGAGTTTTACACCAATTATTGCTTGTACAGTTTTGACATTTTAAGTAATCCATATCAGCGTGTGGACTCATTACAAGGATCCTTGAGCGCAGTCAATAGTATTTCAGAGAGGTCAAAATTATTAAGATCTACCAGAAAGAAATAACGCAGAACCGATCCCTCTATAGATTCTGAAAACATGAGAAACTAGCCTGCCAGATCTACAAATCATCCCTCCTGGAAGCTAAAGGATTAGACTGACGTATATTTCCCAAGCTACATCTGTCATAACAAGTCTAAAAAAGCAACCAGCCCACTGAGCAAGAACTGGCACTTTGGGAAATGGCTTAAATAGCACTGAGCTCTCAGCTAGCGCTTCTATGCTTATTACATATTTGAATAGACTCAAATCAAGAGCGTATTTCTCGTCACCTTCACATTTGACTTAAAAAAGAAAAAGTGTACCGAGAATTCCTCAGTATTCCAAAGATTTCTGGGTATCAATGCTCCGGACAGCCAGAGGGCGGGAGCGCCGAGCCGGCAGTACTCCCTCAACCCCGAGTCACGAAGCCGAACGGGAGGAAGGGAGCCCCCGGGGGCATGGCCTCTGCTGGACTCTCATCCTTCCCCCACAGAATCTCACACTTAGGGCTTTTACATTCTTCCAATTGCAGTTTCAACCTCATCCACGTTTTGTAGAACAGTTCACCGTTAGTCTGCCTGATGCTCATTATCCAAACACATCTACTCAACTCGAGGCATGACTTTACCTGGGCCTGATGGCATGACTTAGGAGACCTTCCCCAAATAAGAGCCTAACATTGGCATGGACCATATATTTTGTTGTATAAGTTGCAGTTGCTTTCAGCCTTTTTATAAAAACAAAACACACAAACCCAAACATCTGGGCCCTCAGAATTCTCCAGTGGAAGAACTCAGTCCCAGAAAAACATTATGGTCACTCCATACAACTGCCTGAGAGGAGGGGGGAGCCGGGGAGGTGGGGGTCGGGCTCTGCTCACAGGTAATGGGCGATGGGACGAGGGGAAACGGCCTCAAATTGTGCCAGGGCAGGGTTAGGTTGGACATTGGGAACAATTTCTTCCCCAGAAGGGCTGTCAGGCACTGGAAGGGGCTGGCCAGGGGCAGGGGGGGGCCG
>NW_009269998.1:1914141-1917642 GCF_000687185.1 Egretta garzetta
TGGGCAGAGGCGGTGCTGAGGGCCAGGGTTTGGGGGTGGGATGGCAGGGCTAGGGGAACGGTTGGGCTTGGTGATCTTACAGGTCTTTTCCAACTTAAAAGATTCTTTGATTCTATGAACTCATAAACTACAGATTTAACAGGTAAGGAACTGTGCATACACCCTTTAGAAATAACCCAAAGAACACAGAAAACTGATGCTGTAATGTATCCTGCTTCATTTCATGCAACCTGCATTAAAGCTGGGCAACCAACCAGAAAAAGGGAAAGGAAGACGCTCATCTCATCCTACAGAATGGCTGCTGGATTCCTCTACAGGTTTCCTACAATTGCTGTTTTACCTGTGAATCATGGAATGGGTTGGATTAGGTGGGACCTCAAAGCCCATCTCGTTCCAGCCCCCCTGCCAGGGGCAGGGACACCTTCCACCAGCCCAGGTTGCTCAGAGCCCTGTCCAACCTGGCCCTGAACCCTTCCAGGGATGGGGCAGCCACAGCTTCTCCAGGCAAGTCTGAAGTTGCAGGGACTTCAGGCAGGCACGTCCATTAGCAGACAATAAAGTGATTACTGTTGAAGTGAACAGCACAACAATTTGACTTCCTACCAGCTCCGACATGACCTAGGAGGTACCGTAGAATAGAAGAGTTCAGGTATTGTAGAATAGAAGAGTTCAGGTATTGTAGAATAGAAGAGTTCAGGTGGAAGGGGCCTACAAGGGACCCAGTCCAACTGCCTGAGCACTTCAGGACTCACCAAATACTTGGTTAGTACTTTGTAAATACTCAACAACAGACTGTAGATACAGAAACCCAGCGAGTCCCAGGTGCAGAGCTCAAAGCCTCAGTCCTTGGTCACAGCTCCCCTTTCCCACACCAGAGCACGTGCAAGTCAAGCATCGCAGCAGAGCAAGCTGCTGCCCCGGGACCCCAATTCTCAGACCACACCCCTGGCTGCATCTCTCCTTGGATGCCACAGCGGTGGATGGGACAGGGACGCAGGCAGACTCAGGAACACAAGCGTGGCAGCAACGCTGCACTAGGGCTGCAGGAACGCATTAGCAGGCAGCAACATTTTAAAGACTAACCTGAAAGTTCGCAGGATTAACACAGCCCTCACAGGTACGTCCCTGTCAAGTGACCCGGCTCATTATTTCCGTCTCAGCACACACGTGTGGCTGCCCTGTGACCGGGCGCCTGGCCCCACCGCATGGCCCAACACTCCGGTCTGCTGCCGCGGCTCCGACGGGACACCAGAGGTTACTGGAGAGCAGCCGTGCGACAGCCTCACAGCAACAAGAGACCCGTGGCTGAGGAGATGCTCGTCGAGGCAGAGCCAGCTACTGGCACTTTACTTTTTCGGTTTTTTAAGAGCAGGCAAGGGGAAAGAGGGAAATCAGTGGAAAAACTCATTTATTATCTGATTTTAGAGCAACTCCATGCAATGGAGCCATTGATTGAGTCACATTAAGAGAACCTGGGTTACCTTCAAGCACTCTATGGCTCCAATTCAACGATCCCCATACCTCAAAAAAAACCCAAGTTACCCTGAAAACCAAGGTAAAGACTCTTTCTTGCTCGACCTCAAAACTCCAGAAACAGCATTAACCCCACCCACCAAACTGACAGAAATAAAAAAAAAAGGGGGGGGGCGGGGAGAGGCAGATTTTTTTTTTTTAACCTCTCACAAATCACAGTATTTAATAAACTGTATTCCACAACAACAGCGATTTTGAAATAAAAAAAAAAAAAGTACGATTTCATTCCTAGAAATGCATTTTGTTCAGTGCTCCACGTTTGCAAATGAGGCTTTGTGACATGGTTCATTTTTATATTTCATTAAAAGAAAAAACCAAAAATTACACAGAACATCTATGTTCAAACTGTCATAGATGAGAAACAAATGAAACGGAAGAGAATCTGATTCACCTCTCAGATCTTGGGCAGGAAGTTCAACTCCTGCTAGAACCGTACCAGTTGCTCTGGTGAAGAGACGCTACCTTCGGCACACGTATCCCGCACAACTGAGCAAGAGCTATCCCATGCAAACCCCGAGCACAGGAGGATTGCCCAAGGAGAAGCAGAACAGAATTCTGCCTGAAGCCTGGAAAATGTTGCCTTTATTTAATAATGGTACTGATTAGACTTAATGCTGTCGAAGTCATGAGACTCCCTGGGGCTGAATTCTCCATTTAATTAAATGAAATATTTTTTTTTTAATTTTTTTTTTTTTAAAGTGCAACACAGGCACCTGCAATGTGGTTTTCCACACCCTGACGTCCCAATGCATGCCATTTGCCTAAGAGACTGGAGACCGGGAGAACCACCACAGTTAAATATCATTAAATTCTATTACTAGTTTCTTAGCGAGGCTAATTACAAGCCTGCCAACCCAAAATGTCATGGTGATTTCTCTGACGTAATCACCTAGCACCCAGGAGATGAATGGAAACTACCAATCCATTTTGCTGACACATATTAGGAGAAGAAAAGGAGAGATGCTCATCATGACTATCTGACATAGCCTTTATAACTTCCCGAGCCAAGCAAAAGAAACAGAATTAAAAGCAAAACAAACATCGCAAGCAAACAACAGAAAAACATTGCCAACAAAAAAAACCCAACCCTTTAAAATCTCAACAGCATTTGGGGGGTCAAAAGAGCAAACAGGTAAATAAAACGGTCACCTGATTGATGTTAAAATAAAAAGGGGAATGAAACCAAAAGGCTACGTAACATGTTTTGCCAAATGATGTAGTTCAGTCCCTAGCAGAGAAGAACAAAGTCTCAAATGCTAAGGCTGAGCCTGACCACGAGGTTTGACGCTGGACAGCATCCGAGGCCTCGCGGTGCTACGGTGCAGAGGGGAATTGTGCCTGGCATTGCCACAGCATCACCTCGGCGAAGCTTTCCCTGCTCATATTTTTTATATTTTCCTAAAAAGAAATTGGTGTGTGAAACTAATAATTACTACCCTAAGAGGCCTCTTCCTACTGCATTTTTTTTTATGCCAATACTTACAGCTGATTAAAATAAACTCCTTCCGAGGAGTTTCTGTACGTGTAACTGTGCACGCACGTAGTGAGCCTATACATAACCCACCCCTGATGGTGAAATGCTCCCATCTCATTCCCCCTCGGCCTTTGCTCCCCGGTACAGTTGGGGATTATTAAATGATGCCAATGCCCTCGTTATCTGACAACGCAAGCGGCGCATTCGACAGCTCGAAGGGAAGACGTCTCGCTGCTCTTCCCTCTTAGCTGTTTGCCCCCAAACCCAAGGAAAATCAACAAGATAAATCTCATTTTAAATAACAGCTATTTAAAGGTGATTGGCAGAAGGCGATAGGCGACGAGGGACCCACGGGAGCAGCCTGCACGCAGGTCAGGAGCTGTGGCGCACGGAGACACCTAAAGCCAGCAGAACTGCTCCCCGCTCCTGCAGGTACCAGTTTACTTCCATAAAAAAAAAAATAAAAAAATAGAAAATAAACAGGGAGAAGGGTT
>NW_009269998.1:1918911-1953499 GCF_000687185.1 Egretta garzetta
CTCGAGACCCCGCGCGGGCGTGAAGCGCTGTGCCCACTGCTTGGGCAGATCCAGCCCTCCGCGGGCTCCAGCCTGGACTCCCAAAGCCAACGGAGAAAAAAGGTAAAAAGTTAAAAACTTAAAAAGTTAAAAACTTAAAAGTACTTCCCCGCCCCAAAACGTTACATGGCCGGGAAACACTCTTTAAAGGGACACCTTGGCCTGAAAGATTCCGCTTGGCTTAGTAAAGGCTGCTGGCAATAACAAATGAGGGTTGATCGCCCTGTGTTATAAGGCGTAATCGTTCTAGCGTTGCACTTTGGCCCTAACTGTTCATTTTCCCTCCCACCTTCCTAGAGAATTTTGTTCGTGTTCAGCAATGTTAGCCTCCGTGCGTTTATTTTGAATCAGCCCTTGAAGAACACGCGCTCCAGGCCTGGGTTCCCCACCCAGTTCACCTTTACGCCTTCTTAACATCCTCCCCATCAGGACCCGAATCTTGTCGTCCGCCTTGCGCTCGCCAGCCGCAGCAGGAGAGCTCCCTACCTTCGTGAAAAATACCTAGTGAGACATGAGACATCTTGTGGCGAATTCTGCCTAGCACAGAGTTTATTTTCCCCATCGCTTTAGTGCAGTCCAATATCCATTGCCATCCACATAAAAATCTTCGTTTCATCCCGGAGATTGCATACAGATACCCCCACTGTGAGGGTGTAAGACCTGATCCAAAGACCGAAGTCAACGGGGGGGCTGCAGTGAGCACTAGGCGCAGCTCCTCGGCTCTATTTGAGTGGATGCCCCTGAGAAACGCTGGTGGCATATTTCTTTTAAAAACTGGCATTGGGGGAAATCAACCTTTTTCCAGTAAGCAGCTAATAAAATACTCCTACATTTTGCTATTGCAAGCCAACTTCTATTTATAGATATACCGGTGGAGCTATTGCATATAGGAATTAAAGGGCATAAAAAGTCCTGGTTTTACCAAACTTTTTTGAAGCTATGATCAAAATCTTGGAAGGATTTTGGATGGCAGATTTTGGAAAAAATCTCCATAGGTCGCACAGGCTCAGCTCAGGTCCCATGAGACCAGGTCGCTCAGTCCAGTCAACCGACAACTATCTCCAAGGATGGAGATTCCACAACCACTCTAGACAACCTGTGCCAGGGTCCAACCACTGACGTGTAAAACATTTTATATTAAGTTAGAATTCCCTCTGTTCCATCCTGGGCCTGCTGCTTCTCCTCCTGTCTCTGGGAGCGCGGGGAGAAGAATCTGACTCTCCCTTCTCTATACCCGACCATGAGGTAGAGGCACACGATAGTAAGAAATCCCTTGACCTTCCCTCGTTAAGGCTAAACAAAATTAATAACAGTTCTGGTGGTACAGGAATACATCTGTATCCCGAGCGCTCGGTCTTTGCTGCTGATACACAAACTGCTAGCAAGTATACATTGGCTGCCATTAAATGAAGCCTTTGAGACTGTTAAAGGAATTACTAAGGGGCATTACACTGTGGAGAGTTTGTCTTTATGCTTTTCTCTTATTCTACAACGCTGACACTATTCAGGCTCGAATACGTAGCTTCCGATCATTTAAAAACACGGTGTGCGACAGGCCGGAATAAACCTATTAGATACAATATGCACTTGTATTATTTGGCTCAACCTAGTGCCTGCGCTTCAAATACTGCCGGTGGAGTGGCCATTTAATAGAGTTACAAACCAGAGAATACAGGATTCGAGTCAAAGAGGAGTTTTAAAGTCAGCATCACTGATAGCCAGCTCAGTCAGCTCAGCATCATCTGAGCCAGCTCAGGTCACTGATGAAAAAAAAACTGAACCATTAAAATGTCAGGCTCTGGGTTTCATTCCAAAAAAATGGTGCTACATAGGCAAATGGATTGATTGTCAACTTGGCACTTCACTGAGGAATTAAGGGAAGTAATTATTCCCTTTCTCCAACCTCCAGATTTTAGAGTAAAGATCAGGTGAGGAAAGTAGTCTGGTCCCCTTATTGAACAGCAAGGGGCTTGACTACGACGTAGGTGACCAGATGCCAGAAAGGTGCAGAAGGTCTATAAAAAATGTCAATGATTTTTTTTTTTCTTTGAAAGCTCTCTAAATTTGCGACTGTTTCTGAAAATAATGATGAACTGTGTGTTTATTTTTATACAGGTAAGGCCCACGCTGACCCTGTCTTCTTTTCTCAGCCCCTTCTTCCTCTTCTCCCATTCTGAAGTGTTTTTTTTTTTTTTCCCTAGAACAAGGCTGAAAGGCTTGGTTTCTTGCAGCTAATAAAGTTAAAATCTGGATTGGCTTCTGCCTGACTTGCACCGGTTGAAAAACATACATGCACTTGGTGCTCGCTACTGTTCTCTCCATAGGAGTTGACTGTTGCACTATGCAGACCACTGTTTGGTGTACTCATGAAGGGTAGAAATGCTTAGGAGTGCACAGGTAAGGCGGGTCCAAGCTCCACAAGATACTTGTGGAGAGAATATTACAAGAGCCCAAAGCCAATAATACCAAATATTGCTTTATTTTAATACTCCTAAACAAATTCCCATGGTTGCAGAGGTGCTTTATAGGCACGGCCTGCACGCCAGTGGCTTGCCTTCATGAATATGCGGTTGGCTGATCAAGTAAAACCAGAGCTGGACTTTTTATTATAACGAACATGATGTTTATTGGCTGCACAGTTGAATATGCAAAAATATATTAAATCAAACAAATAGAAGCACCAGAACACAGTCCCCAGTGACTAATGCAGCCAGCTAAATATATTCTGCAATCACAGTATTCCTTGCTGGTTTATATCAGTGATATGCAATGACAGCAGAATGGCAGAGAAAAGCCCAGAACCAACAATTTTTGTTTCAGAAGGCTATCGGTAAAATTGTCAGTTGAAACTCAGACGACAGACAGCCTGGTTTTGAAACTTCCTTGGGAATAGTGCCCCTGATCTCAGAGCAGGAGTTCCCCGGACAGTCCTCATAGATTTATCTTGTTCTGTTCATTTGCTACCTAATTTTAAGCGAAATGTCAGCTCAAGAGACACAACGTAGAGCAGGGCAGACAAAGAGAAACCTTAACTGCACTGTTTTGCAATATTTCGAAATCATAGAATCATAGAATAGAACAGAATCACAGAATCAGTTAGGTTGGAAAAGCCCTTTAAGATCATCAAGCCCAACTGTTCCCCTACCCCTGCCATCCCACCCCCAAACCCTGGCCCTCAGCACCGCCTCTGCCCGGCTGTTAAATCCCCCCAGGGTGGGGACTCGACCCCTTCCCTGGGCAGCCCCTTCCAGTGCCTGACAGCCCTTTGGGGAAGGAATTTCTCCTGATGTCCAACCTAAACCTGCCTTGGCACAACTTGAGGACATTTCCTCTCGCCCCATCACCCATTCCCTGGAGCAGAGTCCAACACCCACCCCGCTACAGCCTCCTTTCAGGTAGCTGTAGAGGGCGATAGGTATAGATAGGTAGGTACAGATATAGATAGCTATAGGGTGATAGAAATCACGGCCATCATTACAGGGAGATATTTCTGATTCCAAACCAAATTCACTAGCCTTTCACGTGCTTACATCACCACTTTTTCTAGCATTTTCTAGGTAATGAGAAGATTTCTTTGAGATTATTTTCTTTCTTTAAAACAACCCTATGGCAAAAGGCAGTAGAGAAACAAAGCCAACCCAACAGAGCCTTCTCAATGGGAAGAAAAACAAGGATTGATATCGAATCACCCCGGTGGTTTTACCTTTTACCTTTACCGGTGCTTTATCAGAGTGATGGCAGCCGGCAACCCCATGGCTGCTTCCCCATCACATCTCCGCGCTACTGCACGAAACCAGCCCTTTCTGAAGGGGATGTTGCATCCGTGCTGATGGCGTAGCAGCAGGGAAGAGGCAGAATGAGCTAAAATCTTTAGAGACCTCCTGGCTTCATCCAGGAAGAAAATTAGGAAAAGCCCCCCACTTTGGCAAAGAGCAGGCGAGAGATTTACTTGCGTACAAACCTTAGAAGAACATTGTATACTACTTAGTTGTTTGATGCCAGCTTTACTCTGCCAATATACAATGGTCTCTTCCTCTGTATTTGATAACAGATACTCTTAAGAGATAACTAAAAGGAAATGTTCATTGTTTAATTAAATTGTTTAATGATATGCAGTGATTTAAGTCCTAAAGCCCAGGGCATTTACTGCTAAAATTTATGCTTCTAGGGCCATTATAATGGAAAAGAAAAATAATCTTCTACCGGTTGGAGCACAGCACAGAATCAGAAATGGGGGTTTGCCCAGAACACTTGCAGTATGATTCAAACAAGTTAGGCACCAAATCTAAGCTTTTCAGATGGTCTTAGTGTGTAGTTCTCAGCGAGAGACAGCTCCTGTAGGTGACTAAGCTCTACTACATTAGGGCAGGCTGAATCATCCTCTGGAAATGTCATTCATTCCAGCCTAAGAAATACCAGCCTCTGATGATACCGCTTGCAACGGTAATGAAACAAGCTTTTTGATGACTAGCTTAGACTTTTAAAGGGCTCTTGTGAGACGTGGTCAATTTTACTCTTAACTTTCACTTGCGCCTAGCTAAACTAGCACCAAAATAGGGATTGTACTTTTCAAGAGTCACACTGGGAGAAAGAAGTCAAATTAGTAGCAGCGTAAGCATTAACGTTGCATTTGTATTGCAGTGTTACGTAGAGCTAGACCCCGTTTCCATAGAAGTCAACATTGTGCCCCAATAAGCTTGGGCACCTCATACAAAGCCCTGCAAGTACACAAGAGAGTGAGCAGATGGGGATGAAACAAATGAGGAGGAGGACAAGGCAACAATGAAATGATTGAGTTTGATATAATGAGTAGCGGTCGCAGCACATTAGTTGCCTAGTCAGTGTTTACATCGCTGAGATAATGAATCTTCTGAAAACTGCTTGCTACCTTCAGATTAAGAAGTATCATTGCATGCAAGTTCTTCAGAGGTTAGAACAGAAATTTGGGATGCCAGAGGGAGACCAGGTACCTAAGGCCCGTACCTGTTGAGAACTAAAGCCTGTATTAGCACATCTACCACCATGCTGTCAAAATAAAAAAAAATACAGAACACGGTTTTGTCCATGTAAAATGGAATGAAACGCTGATATTTGAAAGCTCAAATAATGATTGCTTAATTTTACCTAAGATAAACTTAGGAAAAAGCCTACCACTTAGGAAATGATTACCTCAGCTATGAAGTTATCTTCACTGGTACATACATTTTTGGTAACTGCAACGTTACGCAAACTGACTGTAAACTTGGCAGTCTTCGGCATAATTGTTTTGATAAATGTCATGTGAGTAACCTCAGGATTTTGGAATAATCTTCGTCATCTCACTCACCCAGAACATCATCATTCTTAGCATGGCTTTCGATGAAAGGAACCCCCTTTCCGCGGTAATCAGTGATAGATACCTTGGAAGATCGGTGCGGCAGGTTACGGAGCAGTAGCTGACATAAGCAGGGCACCAGCCCGTTCATGGGGCAGAAGTCAAGTGGAAAAAAAAAAAATCATCACGCAGACCTGCCCTGTGCATACACAGTGTCTGTACGGCCCATTTTGTACCTGATCCAAAATTGGTTCAGACATTTGTGCAATGCCTGAAGGTTTTACAGACCAATCCTAAAACTCACTTTGCATAATATTGAATTAATTTTACTCGTTTGAATATGGCTGTTTACTGCGTTGAAATTTGCCTCCTCTTCTGTACCTTTTTTATTATAAATAGTGAGACTAATTAATACAATTTATCAGCTAAATATTCTGTATCGCTGTTAAGGGAATGTGCTCAAGTAAATGTTTACCTGCTCCTCAAGGTTCTACATTGTCAGTGTAAAACTTTCATCAATCTGGAAACACCGAAGTGGGGAGGGTGGAAAGGCCGGCCCATCCAGCCACCCTTCTGCCCTTCCTTAGGCTCTCGCGCCCAGCCCAGCCGCCTGTACCGGGCTCCGGCAGTCCCCCACGCATTCATGCAGACTGTGAACGCTTTGCTCAAGGATCGGCGAGCAACAGCTGAAGTTGCCAAAGAGATGGAGATAAACTTCTGTTTTAACTGAAGGAGGCCTTGTTCATTTGCAGGAATTTGTGTGAAAAATCACGCCCTGTCTGCTTGCAGAGTTTTATCTCCCGCTCTCAACCTTGATAAATCCACGTGCTCATTTTTAAATTCCATTTAAATTAAACAGAAGTGTGACTAATTTTTAGCTCTGCATACTCGCCATTGTTATCTTTTGCTAATTCCATGACCGGGGAATAAAATATTCTGAGGAGGAAAGGTAAAACCATCCAAAAGTGTGTAAAAGAAATTAGACCATCACTTTGGCATGGGACTCTGCATGGAGTCGTGAAGTCTTCCTTCCAGGACTGAGGATTCCTCAATTCAGGGGCAGCTGCGTAGTAAAACCTGCAGAGTTCTCCCCTTCCCTAACCAAGCCTGGCCCTTAGCAATCATCTCACGAGCAGGTAAGGGACACAAGACTCCAAAGATACTTTCAAGCACAAGTCTGTACATACAATTAAATTAATCCACCTACTAACTTTCTTTCAAAAGGGAAAGACAAATAGGCTAATATCATAAATTATGCACCGTAATCACTGCCTCCTTCCAGCTCTGGTTATCCTTTAATGTATGCAGCTCATCCTGGCAGGGGTCCGGCACATCCCCTGCAATGGTTTCTGCGGGATAAGCTCACACACAGTTGTGTGGTAGAACTACTCGTGTTCTTACAAATTATACCAGACAGTTCTCATTAGCATTACACCTGAATTCCCATTCCCAAGATGGATATCATCCATTACTTCATAAAATTAAGATGAAAAGCATAGAAAGAGCAAGCTCAGGACACCTCTAGCCAGTGGTTCAATGGAGAAAAAGGGGGAAAAAGGCGCACAGTTTACCGAACAGAATTACAGTCGCTATTCATTGCTACCAGGTAATTGTTCAAGAAAGCTAGAAATAGAGCTGGTGATTTTCTTAAATTACTTTTGAAATTTTAAATATTAAAAATATTTAAAGTCCGATTGATAATGCTTATTATCCAGAACGCAGCTCTTGGGGTAGCCCTCAGCATTCACGATCCACAGAGCAACAAGAAACACGGCTATCACACATTTCCATTCAATACCAAGATGTTCATGTTAAATTCAAGTTTTCACAGGCATCCTTTCTCTGAAAAATGCCCTTTCTTTTCTAGCTTGTTCATGAGCATGCAGCGAAGACAGAAAACTCAAGAAAGAGGAAAACTTAAAGTCTAGTGACAAAAAGTAGCCAACTACAAAGATGCAAAGCATTTGTACAGCCCTGCGATGCTGCCGTGACCGTCACCGGCCCGGTGAGGACACATCTCATGGGGATTCCCAGCACTGGTCGGTGTCACAATGCCATGGATTCCGTGCCCGCTGCAGGACAGACGCTCTGCACTTTGAGAAGCCCCCAGGTTCTGCAGAACACCTCTACACTAGCCCTTCTGGCTACGAGGCTAAGCCCAGAGCAGGATTAAAAAGATGACCTCTGTTTAAGGCATTAGGCCTGCTCACACTGAAGTTAGTAAGTGCATTTCTCTGAATGACCAGATTCCTACAAAAGCGTCGTTGCAGGAAACACCCATTTCCATCCATCACAACTTTCCTCCTATCAAGGTATCTCCATCCTTGTAGATACTCAAAACTTCACTGACAAGGCTCTGAGGAACCTGACCTAAAACTGAAGTCAGCCCTGCTCCGAACACACGGGTAGATTACAGGGCTGCCAGGAGTCCCCTCAAACTTAAACGTTGCCGTGATTCTGTGAATTACTTCTGATTTACTCCGACCCATAGACTTGAAGTCTTTAATCTTAATGATTACAATCCGTTCTAATGGTGATGCACTGCAATTATTGTAATTCTCTTGATTATTGTAATTCACATCTAAAAATAAAATCGTATTTCCTCTGCATTGGTACACAGTGAAACTGCCCATCCGCTTACCTACACTGGTAGCAACAAAGATATCTCTTAATTTTCCTCTTTCTAAACGGACAGTCCTATACATATGTGTAGGTATATGCTCCAGTAAGGTGCTCCATAAAGCCAGTTACAGGATCAGTCCCTAAAAAAATAATCTGAGAGGCTGCCCCTTTGGCGTGGTCATCATTTCTCACCGTAGTTACCTTCCAGGCAAAAAGTCTGCTGTCACGCATTAGCAGGAGACTCAGGAAGGCAGCAAGGAAAGAAATAACTTAAGCAGTTGCAAAGTCGCTTCTGAGAGGCATAGCAACAGCTTTTGCTGCTTTGAGAAGTGGATCCTGAATGGCAAGGAGCAGCTGGGAAGGTAAAGAGCCAGAGTAATAATAAAATAATAACTCAACCAGCTTTTGAAGATCCTGTGTGGTACCTTGCTATCGTTGGTACCATGAATTATTAATAACCAAGGCTTTCAAACTCATTGCTAAATTAACTTACTTGAGATTGCTTCTCATTTAAAAATATTCTGTGCTTAACAAATTGCTAGGCTAATGGGTAAGAAATGTATTAGACTAGAATATGAATATCCCCGATATAATAGGGGACATGGTCAAATTGTTATGTAACGAGGTATGCTTGTTTGGTTAATACACAACTCTTTACTTTGTTCACTGCTTTTGGAAATCCTTACTCATTTGATGCCTTATTCATCCGGCTCACGAGCTTAAGTCCAGACAACCCACTGTCCTAGAAGAAAGAAGCAGCAAGTGGGAAAAAATGATTAAAGAAGGAAAAGGAGGGAGGGAGAGATCAGTGCAAGGGTACATGGACAAAGTTGGCAAGATCATCAGGAGTTGAAATTACAGGGGGTTTGGGGGGGATTGTGTAGGCTCCTGCCAGAGCAAAAGGCTGGAAAGCTCACGCGGGCAGCTGGTACGCTGGCCTGACAGCAGGACGACGCGAAGTGGGCTCGATTCTGCATAGGCAGCCTGGCTCTTCCTGGGCCTGGCAGGTGGTGGAGGGATAAGGCGGCCACGTCACTGGGACAAAATCAAGGAATATAAAATACCTCCAGGAGTCATTTCGGGAGAGGATTAATTGATATCTGCCAGCACTAAGATCAGCTTCTCTTTTCTCTCATGACCGCCTAGAGGCTTTCCTCTTACAGCCTTAAAGCATCACGCGGTTTTTACACTCTTCACATTGCCAGAAACTATCATTCTTAGGAGCATATAAGGCTCATTTACTTTGAATTGACTGCTGTGTGACAAAGCTGTAAATATGAAGTACAACTACCTCCGAAATAGGAAGACATTAAAATATTATTAGTGTTTGGTCTTCCCCCCCCCCCAAGAATTCTGTTAATTTAGAGAAATTAAAATCAGTAGGAGATCTGAGTACAGAACATAAGGGCTGCAGAATCAGATTCTCACTAAGCCGGCACAGAAATTAACCTTTGGGAAATGGAGTGGGCAGTTGCTAAAAAGATACAACCATCTTAGGACACATAATTTTTATGGCATTAACCTTTTCTTCATAGAGCAATGCCAATATCCAGCATGCTGAATACAGCTTCTACAGTAACCAGGCCAGTACCCAAATTGGACTGAAGCAAATTATTTAGCTTATTAGGCATCCTAATGTCCAGCGTTTGATTCCATTAGGAACATTTAAAATTTCAGTTAGGAAAAAAAAAAAAAAGAAAGAAAAGTCATCCCACAGAAATGGGAACACGATCAGTCAGTTTAGGAAAACCGGGTTCAGTGTATTATGTATGACTCTAAAAAATGTGTATCATCCGCACAGGTTTTAATCATGCACTCTCTACTTAATATCTCAACTGCCTTACAATAACGTTGCAACAAGCAACTCGAGAAACAAGAGTCATGAAAATGGGGACGCATATAATCTTCCCCAGAGGTAGAAAAAAATCTTGGAAGGAGAAATTTCCATTGGTGTTGATACACAGCAATTTAATCCCACACCAGTAGCTGTATCTTACTACTTTTATGTAATGAATAGATACTTCCACCTAATCTTTTCATTTCAGTTTTCAAGAAAAGTATCACCAGTGTGGGTGTTTTAAAGGAATAGAGAGTAATAAAGCTCATAAACCAATTGGGGTAGTTATGCTATACCAGTTTTTAGACAGACTTCCTCTATCTAAAAATATCCCTAAGCATACTAAAAATATCCCACAGAGAAAGGGAAGTTCAACTCCTTGTTCACATCCAAATGCAGAACTCACGATGCCCTCTCTTCTTCCAGGAGAGCCAGCAGGAGAGGTAAGCCACAACACATCCACTGGATGCCAGGGATTTTTTTCTCCCTGCTTTTCTCATGGTCAGGGCTAGAAAAGTCATTGCATCAGAGAGAAGAGCAAAAATTCTGGAAATCTCTTCAGACTTCAAAGCAATCCCAGAAAAAATTCATTTGTGGATTAGTTTCCCTCAGATTGTAGCTCCCTTGGGTCCTGCTGCCCTTGGCATCTTCTCTTCCTGCCTTCTTCAGTACTTAAGGGGAGCTTAAAGGGGGCCCATAGGAAAGACGGGGAAAATCTTTTCAGTGGGGACAGCTGTGATAGGACAAGGGGGGGTGGTTTTAAACTAAACCAGGGTAGGTTTAGACTGGATCTAAGGAAGAAATTCTTTACAATGAGGGTGGTGAAACCCTGGCAGGGGTTGCCCAGAGAGGGGGTGGAGGCCCCATCCCTGGGAACATTCCAGGCCAGGTTGGCCGGGGCTGTGAGCAACCTGATGTGGTTCAAGGTGTCCCTGCTCCTGCAGGGGGGTTGGGCTGGGTGACCTCTGGGGGTCCCTTCCCACCCAAACCATTCCATGATTCTATGATTCTGCTTTGATCTATTTCTTACGAGTGAAACAGGCTTTATGAAAAGCAGGAGGATCGGTACCTGCTTTGGTGACTGGCCACTGCAGTCGCCTTCAGGACCAGCTGGAGAAGATGCCCAGGGAGGGGCAGGTGGCTCATTCCTGCGTTGCCTGAGGTGACTGGCACAACCCTTATGTGCAGGACGTTTACTTGCATCTGGTTCTCTATTACACAAGCCCTTAAACAATTATCTGCCACAGTGCTTCCTAGGGTGTTACTGGTTTACAAGAGCAAAGCCCAGAAATTTCTTGGGCAGATTACATTGCAAATAAAGAACATTTATTGAATTACTATGCTTTATCCTTTTCAAAGAAGCAGCGGCTTTCCAGGACTTGACTTGTCAGTAGAAGACATTAAAAAGTTTCATTAGCACAATTAGTGCTTTTCATCAGCATTGGTTCTTTCTCTCTCAGTTGCATTGCTCTCGGTGAATGATTAGTGGTGAAATCCTCTTCTCTCCGAATGTTTGTTATCCTGTTAGGTATGGTTGGAAGTTTAATTTTTCAGGGTGTTTTCAAATAAAATGTGTTGCTGTTCTCAAAAGTAAAATACTGCACAGATAGCCAGAGCCCCCCTGGGGGCTGTTTCTAAGAGCAGAGTATTCCTGTCTAGCAGTGACGGAACCGGTACGTGTTGTGGCACATATATTTTTCATTATAAAGCGTTACTAAAATGAATTACAGAAATGAGCAGCTGAGAAGAACTGTGAAAGAATTACTTTCCTGTAAGGTGATTTCTATCCAAAAGCTGCTAAAAGGAACAGTGCAGTATATGGAGGCTGATCAATACGTGGCAATAACGTTCACAAGGCTCAGGTTCTGAGCAGGTAAACTTTTCTATTTTCACAAAGGAAAAGCAGAATCTATGGGAACGGGAGACTCACGGGCAGTTTCTGGAGATGCACTTCCCTCCATCCTCTCTGTTAAATGATTGACGTATCAAACTCGGTAAGATTTTAAACCGACCAATAATATTTTTTTCTGGTTTTGGAATAGGGTTAAAGGATGGTCAGCCATGACATTTGCTCTGTAAGACGATCTCTAGAGCATCTTGGATAAATTTGATGACAAAGACCGCCTAAGCGATTCACTTCCTACTGCAAAACTCAGGCGTTTCCCTAAAGCAACTTCTTTGAGCCACCTGCCAGGATCGTATCTGTACCTGAAGTCATAAGCCCAGAGTAGTTAGTGGGATGCAAGATTAGAAAAAAACAATCATCTTCCCCAATTCTGATGCTCAAAAAAATATGCAGGACAGCCAAAAATGTATTTTCCCTAAGTCAAAATGAGTCAAAGGGCTACTGGTAATGGAAGCAACAGCTTCCCACCAAGCAGCAAGCCAAGGACAGCCAAAATCACTGAAAGCGATGGCTTCAGCTACAATTTATTTATTTATTTTATTTTTCCTATTAAATCTCTGTATAACTTCAATTTCACCAAAGACTATTTGTGTATTTGGTCCTGTCCTGCTATTTTGCATTTACCTATAGCATTTAAAGCACTGCATTGCTTTAAAACAGTTTTCCTTTTCTTACAACATAATTAAAAATCCAGCTGAATATATTTTTAAATTATTGTTGGCTTTGTTGTTATTATTACTGTAGAACTGCTACCATAATCGTTATGCATTCTATAATTCCTTTCAGGACCTACATTTTGCATTCAAGTGGCTCTGCAGAGCCTGAAGAGCTAAATCATGGAGAAGAGACCAGCAATACATAACAGTATTATTAGAAACAAATCTGCATGGCATTTTCATATTGTATTTCCCTGTTCACGTGCTGTTTCATTTCACATTGAAGAAAAAAAGAAGTTATCAGGAATCTTTCTCCATACCTAAAGGGGATTACAATTCTTGGAATGGGAATAAATGCACAAGTAAATGAACACCAACAAATACACTTGGTCGAAGCAGAAACCACACACTCTTAACTCCATTCACCTAAGAGCAGACCCCATATACATATCCAGTGTTTCACTTTAGGGCAGTATCTTTAAGGTCCATTGCAAAACAAACAAACAAACAAAAATTAAGAATTATAAAGGTAAAGAAAAAATATGTTTTGAGAGTTATAAATGAAAATAAAAATTGTTTGATAAGTTGAGATTTTGAAGGCTGGCTATGTTGATGGGAGATGTGAAATGCTTTCCATGTCCTTCCCTGTTGGCCTTCCAGTATCACCACACATTCATACAACTGCAGTTCAGTCATCCATGTGCAACCACTTTCTGCATCCTACGCTAAATGCCTTACTGGCCAGCTTTTAAGACTGTTGACAAGCTGCTTATGTACTGGAAACAGGAAAAAAAAAAAAGAGAAGAAAATGGTAGGCTGAGAAAATTACACAGGAGAGAGATTATAAATAATGTCCTTCTTAGGCAGAAAATAAATCCTTAGAACCTGAAGAGTGAAGGAGAAACTAAGATTGACCTCCTGCTGTTGAATCAGCTGTAAATTGTCTGAGTCATCTTGATTCTCAGCTATGAGAACGCTCACTATTCAATGGAGAATAAATTGCATAAAGAGCTCTGCAGAGTGCATAACTGAGGCAGAGATCAATGTCAGCCAGGGTCTCCTGAGAAGCCTGAAAAAAAGCCATGGTGTGTTGCTACAAAGCATATCCCCAGCAAAAACTAAAAAAGGACAGAGCTTATCAGCACAGTTAAGCACAGTTCAGAGCTCTCTGCGAAGAAGTCAGAAGTCCCTCGCGCATTAATTTCTCACCAAATTTACATGGGTAGTTGATGAATGTAACTCCGAAGTCTCTGAAGTACTTCCAAGTCAATATTCTCACAGGTACATATATTAAAGGATCTGCCCACTGCCAGAGTTAGTAATACTCTTAATTCCTGCATTCAAAAAAGGTACATTTAGTCATCTCTAGAAGTTAATACCAGGTGAAGGAATCATACCTTCTCTAGAGATCCCAGTGAGTATATTTGTATGGACAAGTGGAAAAAAAGAAAGCCAGAAAAACCCAGACAAAATAGACTGTTTAAGTAGTACCACTGAATGCATTTAGTAGAACGCCTAAGCCTAGAATTGCAGAAGTGTGCAAGATTAGCAAAAGTTTGCAGCTGGTGATACTAAGTAGTTACAAGATTAATGCAGTTAGATTTAGGGTAGTTAAGACTGAGTCCAGCAGGCATTTTTGACAGCTAACTGCCCCGTCTACAGTATCTCCACTAAAGAGCGAGAGCTGAGGTTACCTTAGAGCTGTTACCTGCATACATGTTAGAAAAAGATACTTCACTAAACAGCAAATGGGTTAAAACACCTCAGAGAAAGCAGAAATAAATCAGATTTTGTGTAAGAACGGACAAGGTAGGGAAAACTTAGGTGAAAGGGAAATTGAACAATACTCTTGGACAATACTTGCTCTTTGGAATCTAAACTTACGGTCTGTCATGAGAGCTGCATGAGTTGGTACTGCCAGAGAAACTAACGTCTGATATCGCATGGCTTTGAGGAGATTAATCTCAAATACATTAACTTCTTTTATGGAAAAGGTACTAGCAGGAAATCAATAAATAAGTGCAGCTACATACCATAAGAATTCAACGTCTGATACAGAAAACCAAATATAAAAGAGACTGCATAAATGATGCCTCAAACCAGCAGACACTCCTGACAGCGATAGCATATATCAGATGTCTGCACAGCTCAAGTTCTGCCATGCAGATTCAGGTTTTGAGCTTTCGAAGTCTTACAGAATTCACATTTGTTCCTCCAGCCTGGGCAGTCAGATACAAACTCCTAGTTCCATCCGCTAGGACCAGCGGGTAAAAAGAGGTTCGTCTCTTTGAATTAGGCTAATGGAAGTATCTGGAAGAGATGACACAATACCTGGGTGCATCTTTTCTATCATTTGTGAATTGAAGAGGACAGAGATTTTCAGAAAGGTTGATGGTAGCAGCTTACAAGACTGTTCTGTAGAGAAAAGCTGACATTTTGAAAGGTATACAGCTTTGTATCACCAGAAGAACGAAGCCTGCAGAGACCCTGGTTTTCTTATCACTGAAAGTTTCTGTACATCTTATCTGTTTAGATAATTTCTTTCCCAAGGCTAGAAATAAGTTTGGGGGGGGGGGAAAAATCCAATAAATATTGCTAGAAAGGCCAAGAGCACAGAAACTAGATCTGCCAAATAAATTCTCTCCTGATGTAACATCATTGCTTAGCGGAGTTGAGCCCATCCTTAGGAGCACGCTCTAAGAACAGCCGAAAACCTTATTCTGCCTTGTTGCAAGAGAGAATCTGCTCTCAGCATTCCCCTAATGGGAATCACTCTGATCTCCACCTTTTCTTTTGCTCCTACCCTGCAGGCTACTCGTGGAAAAGTCGTATTTTTCTGAAGAGAATGAAATAGAACCCGCCTAGCACACATGTCACTATTCCCCGCTGGAACCTCCAACAAGCACCCTCACCTCTTCTCCCAGACCTTCATGTGGCTTTAGGTGTGCTGCCCCTGCCTGCCCCCCAGGCGGGAGCGCCGGGCGAGGGCTAAGCCCCTGCTCCCTGGTGTCTGCAGTGCTCTGGAGCAAGCACTGTCGGGACATTAGGGGCACGGAGGGCAACAGCATCTCAGATACGCTTCTCTGAGAAGGAAGCTAGGGCTTGCGTACAGACCTGTGTCACGCCCCGTATCCCATTTATGTCTGCTCAAATGCTCTGCTACTCAAGTCAATAAAGGCTGACAGATTTCCAGGAAAGCCGATTTTTTCTGCTTCCCGTGCAAAATAAACTCTTGAAATACAGGCTGGCAAAGCCACACACAGCCCCTTGGTTACTGCTGTGCCTCTGCAGACAGAGAGTTTCTCTGATGGATAGCCCAGCCCTATAAACTCTGCAGGCACCTCAGGTCTGTACAGGCAATCGCCACCAAATGACAGTCACCACTACTGCTCCCGGCACCTCATGGCTTTTATTGCCTTTTATCTGTACAGAGGATGTGGTTTTTCAGCTGTATGGCTGCAGATGCTTGAACCCTTACCTGATACCTTCCTTTGCCCTCCAGCCGCAGCCTAAGCACAAGCACAGTTGTTGCCTGACCATGTCTTTTATGTACGCGAGTGGACTGATTTCTTCTGCTAGAGAAGCGAGCAACATGCAATGAGGCTTTTAAAGGAAGGCTGAGAAAACTCACAGACCTTGTCATCACCCAAATACCTGAACCCAGGTGCTCAAATATTGCATACTTGCTTTAAAGAAAAAAAAAAAGTTACAGCTGTAAGAAAATTTGGATCACGTTTTGATGATGATAATAACAAGGGGTTACAGAATAGAGTACTGCTACAACACATCTCTTGTCTTCTGTTGGTGCATGTTATCAAATGTGGGTGTGGAATTGTTATTCAGATTTTACAAATAACAAGCCAGAAGCTGAATAAGGAAGGCTAGCAATTCCCCCCAACATTCAGGAATGGAAATCAAGTCTTCTGATCCCCATCTACAATTCTAGCAGCTCCGTAGTCTCTCCCTAATGACTTCCATGACATCAACTTCTATAACAGTATCATGACATCATCAGAGTCTTGGATCCCCTAATGCCATTAGACTTGATGATACAGAGGTCATATATCTTGATGCTGTCTCAGCGTGACATAGCACAAGCCAGAAAAGCCAGTGGATCAGCAGTGATTTGTGTCACAGTGGATCGCAAACATTACTTGAAAACAGCGAACATAAATTGCCAAGTTCCAAAACTAGCTGAAACGATGTGACAGAAATAATGCCAGACAATGAAGCCATTTCCTATCCACACGGAAGCAACTTCCAAAACGTGCTGATAAAAAAAACCAAAAAAAACCCCAATTCACTGTAATTTAAAAGGCAAAGAAGAAAGACTCCACGGAGGATGAAAATTTCTTCAGGAAAGGTCAGTTAAGTCATAATGTTTACACCATAAAAATATTTTCCTTGGCATGTTGCTATGTTCTCCCTCAATTTATGACATCCCCAGCTCTCCATTTATCAGATGTCTCTAAATGTACCACAGAAGGATCTAAGCATCCTACAGCAACCAAAGCACTGGTTGCCCAGTACCAGTGTAAGGAGATGGGTACCAAGACACAGAGAGTCTAGGAACTAGAGCCACAGGGCAGTCTTAATGCTCCTCAACTTTCACTTCTGAAGTCTAATATTAAGTACCATGGAAACCCCCAGAACAACTGCCACCAGACAGATTGCCTAAAATCCAGGTATAACTGTACCCAGTTGCCTCTGCATAAGGCCCAAGCGGCATGCTCCACACGGCGCACAAGGTCGGTGGTTGAGCAGAAACCTGAATGCAAATCCTTCGCTCTCCCTCCGCCTCAGCAATGTTTGTCTGAAGATGTTCTACTTCGATCTGCAGTCCACACAATCCAATGTTACCAGTGTGCACAAGTAAGCCAGGAAAGACTGTGCTCAAAATGTAGCTTAATCGTCTCCCTCAGGCTCCCTCATACCAAATCAGCTGGCAACCCTGGAAGAACCATCACGATTTTTCATTATAACTAGCATGCATTAAAAGATAAGCAAAATGGTGCATGAATTTTATATGCGTTCCAAATGTTTTGGATGCAGAAACACCTTAAGGGAAATGGGAACAAAACCTCTGCCTATAAAATTTGGGCACAACTACCCTAAACTGAGTTACCAGTGTAAAACCTGCCCTGTGCAGAAGTTACATTCACCTTCACACCAATATTTTATTGGGTTCCACAAGATAGATGTGGTTATATGATAATATATTTGTTACAGTATAGTTTGGTCCATTCTCTAGAAGTGAGCTTGCACCTAGCCAGAAATGGGACATTTCCACACCACAGAGCTTGCGTGGCTGCGGTGGAGGGCACTGACACCAAAATTTTAGCACAAGACTTGTTACAGGGACGAAGGGGCTGTACCTGCCAGCCTCCCATGCCCAAGAGCAATGAGCGTGGTCACTGCCCTGCTCCTGCTGGACACACCAGTCCTGATACAAGCCAGGATGCTGCTGGCCCTCTTGGCCACCTGGGCACCCTGCTGGCTCATATTCAGCCGCCTGTCGATCAACACCCCCAGGTCCTTTCCCAACGGGCAGCTTTCCAGCCCCTCTGCCCTATGCCTGTAGCATTGCCTGGGGTTGTTGTGACCCCAGGGCAGGACCCGGCCCTTGGCCTTGTTGAACCTCACCCAATTGGCCTCAGCTCATGGATCCAGCCTGGCCAGATCCCTCTGCAGAGCCTTCCTACCCGCCAGCAGGAGGAATCACACCCAATTTGGTGTCATCGGCAAACTGACTGAGGGTGCACTCAATCCCCTCGTCCAGGTCATTGATGAAGACGTTAAACAGAACTGGCCCTGACACTGAACCCTGGGGAACACCGCTTGTGACCGGCCGCCAGCTGGATTGAATTTATTCACACCACTCTGGACTTAACCCTGCCTTTAGCAAAATTAAGTTAACCGCAGGGGTACAGCCACAGCACCCAGGCACTCCAAAGTCCCTGCAGGTGGCCAGTTCTGCTGAGTTCATGGTGGGGCTGAAGTGAAGGCGCCTTAAAGTGGGATCAAACAGAGCCAAATAGATCTGTGCCGTCCTGCAGCTCCAGCTCCACTGCAGGGCAGACACAAGTGGGGCCAGTCCTGCGATGAGCATGATCTACAAGCATCAGAGTAAAGAAAAGGAATTGGTTTTAGTGCCTCAGCAAGAATAGTCTCAAAAACAAAAGCAAAAGAAACGCAAACTGGTTTAGAAGGTGCTTAAGTTACTCAATATGCGTTATTCCAGAACGTCTCCTGTTCCTGACAGACTGAATGGTCTCGAACAACTGAAGTAACTTTCTGTTCCACTGCTCCCTATCTTTAGAGTTAAAATAATGATAGTTACTCTCCCATGTAAGGCAGTTTAAGATTGCTGAATGAAAAGATTTCTAGACTGATGGAGTATTATTATCAGGATTTGACCACCAATATCTATATGGGTCCAGCTCAGAGGGACTTCACTCTTCTGGATTCTGGCTCTTCAGAACATCAAATCTACTTTAAATGAAATTGCAGGCATTGGTACCCCCCTTCATTCCCTCTCATGAAAGAGCTAGGGAAAAAAAAATACAGTATGGGGAGAGAAATTTTATTCACAGCTGCCGTAAGTGATTGCCAACTAGCAGATAGCAGCCCATGTTGAGATAAACATAAATATGTTGGTAAAATAAAAATCTGTTGCTGCTGAGAGCATTTTCTTAAAAAATACACCCAAGAACTTAGCCAAGTATCTGCAGTATTTTCTTACCTCAACTAATAGGAAGCGTGGCAACGTCACGTAGCTTCTCGGAGACTGACGCTTGCTGTTGGAAATCATTTTCACCTGTGAAGGAAAGAAAGCATATTGTGTCCCTCTGTAGGAAGCTAGCATGGCTTAGAGTAACGTGCCCAGAGCAAACTATAAAAGGCCTGCTGAAAACACAGATCTGTACCAAAATAAGGAATGGTGAGAATTGCAGCAGGGAAGAGGACTGTTCACGTGCTCTCCTTTATTCCAGTATGAAAGAGTTTTGAGTTAATTTAGATTTTACTATTTGGTTAAATTGATTCCAGCCATTTTTGTTCCAAATAACAGTACCTATACAAAGAATTGTACTTAAAATTGTTTTAATTATATCCCTGCATACTTCAACAAAACAAATCCTTTATCTCTTTTCAGTAGAGCTTTTCTAATTCTATTGACTTCAAAGAAACTTAAGCATGTTCTTAAAGTTTCTACTAGAAGGCTTTGCTGAAGGGGCATTAGCTGAAAGGTTAGTTGAAAACTTAAAAGTTTAAGTTGAAGCTTAGAAGTTTTCAAAACTAAAATTTTAATCTCTCAAGCTTCTACAAAAGCACGGGAACACAGGACTAGAAGAAACTACCAAGCTGTGAAGTCGCATCTTGCAATCACAGCACAGTAGATTTCTGGTTCTGAAGGATCCCCAGAATATTTGTTCTCAACACCACAGCTACAAAAACTTTCCTAGTCCCTTGCAAGAAAATTAAGATCTGTTTCTTCAAAATAAAAAAAGCCAAAAAAAAAAGCAACAACCGCCTGGAAGAAAAACCTGCACTACTCATCTCTGCCATGGGAAAAGAGGAGCAGAAAACAGCGCATTGTGGCTGTAGTGGTGCTAGGAATCAGCCCATGACTGCAATAGTGAACTGACTAAAATCTCCGGAGGAGTTAGCACCTTCAAGAATTAGAAAACTTCTAAATGCTGGGCAGCCCCTCTAGAATGCTCTCTTCTTCCTTAAAAAACAAAACCAAACCCCAGTATTGCTTTGGTTATTTAATTTTTAAAACTCTAGTTTTAGAAGCTTCTCTCTAGGCTCTTCCTAAAAGATGCTGAAAGAGTCCTTTAGCCCCCTTCTGGTTTTCTCAAACATTCCTCATTTCTGGCTCACTATTCACTCCTTTTTTATGTTCTCTCCTTCCAGTCTCCCCGTGTTCCCCCTCCAGTCTCTCCTTATCCTTTTCGCATGCTCCCTTTTCCTCACTCAGCTTCTCTCACGTAGCACATCTTCCAACATCTTGCACCTCCTGCTCGCTCTCTTCTATGCCCTCCCCAAACCATCTTTGATTCCCTTTCTTCCTCCGATACTTCAGAAAGCTGCAGCTGACTCCGAGCTCTCTCCCATGCCCTGCCTGTGCATATTTCTTATGGGCTTGGGGCTGAACATCCCGGAGCCAGTGCACTAAAGAGAAGGGAAAGCAGATGCTTCCAAGCAGTATTGGGAAAAAAAATCCCACTATACGCACGTACAGCCGGGCTCCCAGCCATGCACTGAGCACCCCGATGCTCCCCTCCCCTGGGGAGGGTGGCTGAGGTGGTCTGACACTGTCCCTCCCTCCCCTCCGAGCCAGTCCATAGAGATGTGGAAACGTGGAAATGGAGCCCTTGCTCTGTTCGGCGAGGCTTGTGCCTGCACCAGCGGGTGTCTCTCTGGGAGCTCGAAGCTTTTCAGCTGGGACCCCATCACTCTGGGCAGTTTTAGCCCAGGCTTTGGTGCTGTCAAACACAGCAGCGGATATCAGCATTCAGCTCATGTTTATCCGAAGCAACAAAACAAGAAAACACTTCGCAGGCAAGCAGTATGGCATGTGTTCTTGAAATCTCTCTCAGATTGTTAAAGGCTGAACTTATTTATCCAGCAAATAGAAAATGGTGGCTCTGCTCTTGATTGATTTACTTGTATGCATCCATGGCCAAACTCTGCTGTTCATATTCCATCCAAATCCTCACTCGGGCAGGAGTCCCAGGGACTCCTTGGCTCTCCGTTACACGGTTACATAATTTAACCATTAATATTGCATATGGAGCTGTGCATGCACAGCTACCTCACATTGGGACTATAGGCTCAGCTCATTAAAGAGACACCAACACAGCAGTTATTTATTATTTATTGAGCGCTAAGCGTACATTGAAGAAAAGGGAACAGTCTCTGAGCACTGAGGACTGATACATGGCCGCCCTTCAGCTGTTACCTCAAGGACAAAAAGAGCCTAAGATTCATCTTCTCCAGCACAGCACCAAAGGAGAGACACGTTCTTGTCAGCGTTGTGTAGGTCCTGCAGATGGGTGCCTGCCAGTGCCCAAAGCCCTCACTGCACCAAAATGGGGATGAACTGTAGTGCCTAAGGGGTGCCCCAGAATTTCCTTTTCCATAACATGGAGGCTGGTTGGAGCCTGGAAGACCTTTACACAGGACAAACACATACCATATGTGAAATTGCCTTTCCAGAGGTTGCTGCTGTGAGTTTGGAGGAAGATGAGTGAGCCTGAATGAGGCATCAAGAAGCCATCTGCAAGGGCATGGCTGAAATGCTTCAAACAACCCTATAAATAGCTCTTGGGAAAGAATTAGTTCTGGTTTAGTAATATGAAGTCTTTTTATGTAACTAGTTACTAGGCAGCCCATGAAACGGTTTCTCCAGCAGCACCCCACTGTACGTGCCAGGCAGTCTGTCCCCCCTGAAGCTGCTGTTTGGGGGGTTATGCCTACAGCTTCGCTCCCCAGGCAAGCCCCCCCCCGCCACACGTCCCCACCAACCTGCCTCCCTGCTGGACCAGGGAGTCATGGCCAGACCCATGCTCACTGGGGTTCTGGAGGGAAGATTGCAAGCTCCAGGAGGAGCTCAGGACAGCAAGGCTTGACGGAGTGGGGTACCCCCCCTGCAGCCCGGCCCCATGGCAGTTGAACACCCCCAATTTATCCAGTTGGTGCAAGCATGCTCTCCATGTTTCTGATCCCATTCAGATCAAAATCCATCCAATTTGTAAGAAGCCTCAGCACCTCTCCTCAATATGAGAGAATTTCATTCACATTTCTAGGGGGTTTTTTTGGTTGTTGTTTTTGTAAAGGGGCTGTAAAGGGGGCAGGAGTTTGGCAGCAAAACCATGCAGGATATTTTTACAAAAAGCAGTCACTGCCCTGCATTTTGCCTGGAAATCAATTCTATAGATGATTTCTAGGCATGACTACTGGCTCGGGTACTTCAGGTTCATGGGAAGACCTGTGAGCTCTGGGAAACTTTAAACAACTTTTAATGAGACAAAGTAGGACGCCTAGAGTTTAAGCACTTCCAACATTACTCAGAAACAGAAGAGGAAGGGCTTGTGCTCACAGCCTGAATATGACTTCAAGTGATTTACTTAACACCACATTTCTGCCAGAGCCACAAAACAAACTCAGATATGCCTAGTTCTGAACGGGAGTCCCCTAAACTTCTCACTACTTCACTACTTGTATTATCCACAGTTGCCATTTGCATGACTGTCTTCCAGCACGTCCCTTTTCTGGTGAAAGCCAGTGCGAAGGCAATTTGAGAGCCTGGTGCTGCCCATGTTCCATAGCTGTTACACGAGGGCCAGGCAGATCTAGGGCACTACTGTATCATACAAGACGTCTGTTCCACCACAAGTTTCCCTGTAACTTAGGATTCAGCTAGAAATACAAATGGCATATTCTGTTTCATTTGTCCCTTTCCAGTTATGGATGAAGTTCACCTACACCAAGGAAAAAGTACTTATCAGTAATTCAGGAGATGTAAAGATACGCACTGAACTAAAGAAAAAAAAAAAAAAAAAAACCTACCAAAATGCAAATAAAGCTCACTAGAACTATCTGTAGCACTTTTACTCCCCAGTGTGGTAAAAATGTAGTGGCTTGCCAGAAGGTAAAGAGACAATGTGTCTGGGGAGTGTTGAATTTGTCAAGCAAACAGGAAAATAAGGTCACTGTACTATGAAGAAAACAAATCTTCATGATAGGAAACCATTTTTATGTGCCAAATCTATAGAGTCGTCATAGAGGTAATGGAGAATGGAGGTGATGACATTTTAATGAAGAAAAAGAGAAAGGAAAACAATGAAGATACTTTCCTCTGAGATACTGACATTTCTATCTATCATTTGTATCTATTTATCATCAGCATCTATTCATAAGGAGGGCGAATGCACTCCATGAATGTAAAGTGTGAGAGCTTAGAGTTTGTGGGCTAAAGGATATTTATATGCAGCTTGATCAATTTTCCAACACAAACCAGCTGGGGAGTCCCTGGAAGGTCCAGCTTCTCCACCCAGCTTGATAATCAACACACTGAGACACCGAAATTGGTCTGGGTATAGCAGGAGCCGCCTGGGGAAGCCGTCAGGATGGTCCAAAATTCCCACCTAGATAACTCCTGTGCCAATTAGTCAAGCACTTAGCTGTGAAGGTGGCTGAGACTTCAGTCAACCACTGTCTCTCAGGTTTGTCCACTGTTCCAAATTGTTGGCTATGTTGTCTCTGCCCCGATGCCCAACCACACAAGAATTATCGCTCCAGTGCAAACTCGAGGAGCTTCATACTCACAACTTCAATTTCATAGCTCTTGTCGCTGCTGAATTTCACTGGGGCAACCCTCCCCACTTTTTACAGTTAATTTTTACAGTAGTTGATACTCTACTCATGGAAAATACTGTTAATGAAGATTCCCCTTTTTATTTTTACCTAAGTTCCAGCTACCTCTCTGTTCCATCCATATGCACAGACACAGCTGCTTTTTCAAACTCTACTCAGGCTTCCACAGGTAATGAAGTCTCTGTTCTTATATCAGAAAGAATTCTTACATGACCTAAAGCTGACAAAAAAATCAGCTTTATCTGATTTTTTAGCTTCTCTAAGGCTAAGAAAAATCACCAGAGAAAAAATATTGTAATAACCAGAATGATATTCACTGTGGGAATACTGAAATGTATATTCAGAACACTCTTTAGAAAAACACAGTCCATCAGGTTTTCCACATTTTCACACTATTCTTCCTCTTCCTCCAAGAGGATTTCTCTTATGTTTTATGCTTTGGTGCTGCAGTAATTAAAAATCTCCTTTCCCTGCTGCTGCTATTAGTGTTGATCTCGGGGTGTGAGGAGGGAGAAGAGAAAAGCAATGGGAAGCCAGCTCCAATTCTACAAACAGCAAAGGAGCGCTCTGAATAACGGACAGAATAGAGATGAGCCTGGTGTCTGATGTAACCTGAAAATCAAACCAAACTACAGAATGTCAAAGAACTCATCTTCAGATCGGAGTGATAAAATGGAGAATTTTGTACACTAATGTCTATACCTTTTTCATGTGAAATGCTATGGATATGTGACACTTTTCCAAATTGCTTTTCTCCGATAAAAATACCGTAAAATGAAAAAATAGGCATGACGATCCTTTCACTCCAGATCTGCCATAGAAAGAAAAGAAATACACGAGATCCAATTCTCCCCAACAGGAGAGAGAACATATCTCTAACATACATGACAGGAGAAGGGAACAGCTCACACTGATGGTAAAGATGCTGCGGGAGAAATTCCTATTTAAGATAACTTGGGCATGGATCATACAGACCAAAGTCAACATTTTCCTGTATATTCAAAAGCAAAGTGTGAAGCCAGGGAAATCTAAGCCGTGCAAGAGCAGAGAGACACACAAGAGAAGTATGATCGCGAATCACCCTGATGAGAGCAGGGAAAGGCACTCCTGGCTGCTTTTGCTACCTGAAAATTCATGAGTGCCACTAACTGGTGAGCCTTAGTAATGAACTCAGATGCTCTTTCTGTCTGAAGCCCAGGGCTTTGCCGCTTCCTCCAAATAACTTTCCACCTTGCAAATGTATTAATCCACAGCCAGCGAGCTCCCCATAGGATCTGCCAGGCTGTCAGCACTACCAGCAGATTGGAGGCAGTGCCACATATACCAACACAGTATTTCCCCCAGTGATTTCCACATATGTTGTACAAATGCCTCTTGTTTCTTCATTCCTTGCTGGCCTTCTGATGGGTTTACATTTGTGATGATATTGAGAGCTAAGCTGTGCTCTCCTGTCTTGAAATTAAATAAAATGAGTTTTTAAAAAACTGCAAAAGGGTTGAAAGTATTGAGAGAAAATCTTATTACCATGAAAGATGAAAGCTAGGAACCAGAGAAACTATATCCCTCTCTTTCTTAAATTACTCATTATCTGAAGGTTAACATTAGGAGGATCTGGAAGCCTGTCAAACACCAAATCAAAAGCTCCCGCAGGAGTTCAAATAGTAAAAAGTGTTATCAGCAAGAAGAGGATTCACTGGATTATGTTTGTAGCGACGGGATTAAGTTTTGCCCAACAAGCTGCATTATCAGAAATAACGAGGTCATTTTTATGTTAAGAAGATGAGGGAAGAATGCCCTTGTTTTGCAAGCAGGCAAATTAATATGGGATTAACCAATAAGAGAAATTCATAAAATTACTTCATTTGTGAAATCAAAGCAAATCTTAATCCTACAGCTTTGTATTGAAAAAAATAAAGACCCCACTGGAATCAAGGAGCAAAATCCTGGTGCTGACATGAAATCCCGTCCAACACACGGGTGTGACAACAACGCTCTACTGTAAGAACAGGAAGCCCTTGCCACTCAGAAGGTACCTGTGGAGACACCTTCCCGCAGTCAGGAGGCTGGTTGGGGGAATCTCTGCAGAGATACTCCCTAAAATAGTTAGTGCCATGTAACTGTCTGGAATAATTCCCCATATAGATCTTGGAATAGCTGATTGTCTTCGTTTTTCTCTGTTTTACAATCAAAATATTCAAATACATGGAAGCGTTTTGAACAGCTGATCTTAGTCTGCAGCTTGCTCTGCAGGCAGGAACGGATTTACCAGGCAAGACAGAATCCACCACAGCTCTGTGGCCAGCGAGGTATGAATGGCACAGGCCATGAAATGGGGTACCTCTATTGGGTCTGTTTTAAACCCAGCGTAACCAAGACTTGAGTCCTAAAAGTTCTGAACACATAATTCACAGATCAAACGTAATTATGTGAACTTAACCTTTTTTATTTTTGAGTTGTACATGGATGACGCTAGAATTACTGCTGCCGAGAAGTCCCTTGCCGTCAAGGCTGGTTGTGCTGTGGAGGTGGTGGGTGAGTCAAGCTTGCTTGATGCATCCATGCTTGTACCTACATAGGATAAGCAGCTTTTGTCCTGCAGGTCATTGACTCACTCAATGCTCGGTTCAGTATTTAGAGTCCCCAAAGTGCTTTATGGCCGTCATTGACTCACTCAATGCTCAGTTGAGTATTTAGAGTCCCCAAAGTGCTTTATGGCCAGCCAGACTTTCTCTATTCACTTTCCAGTTTGCTACAGAGCAGAGGATCTGCAGGGACGACATTACTGCATTGCTTGTTTCAGCCCTGGGACTGACCCGTGACAGCCACCACCACCGACAGAGTGGAGTCAGCCCACCGTGAGGGCTGGGCATTGGCCTACCTGTCATACAGCCTCATCGGGCATCAGCGGTGAAACAGCTGCTGACGCAACTCACCCAGCCCATTAACGTACTTTCTGTGTGTCTAACAGTTTTATTAGAACAAAATAATAACAGAGTGAGGTCGCGCTGTGATTTCCTCAAATCTATTCAGTATTGACATTTCTTTCCTGATTTTTTTCATTCTCATTATTGCCAAATATCCAAATTTTGAGTTACTCTGATTAGTTTTGAGGAGATGTAAATACCACACATTATTGTTTCTGTTACGAAGCTGAATTCCGCCTTGTATTAATTAAAAGTTAGCTCACATGCCGGCCTGTGAAATTTGCTGTATTTTTTGCCAAAAAAAAATCAACTGCTCCAATGTTCACCAAAAGTATATACAAAGAAGAAGCAGACGTCACTACAGTCACAAGTATATCAAAACTAATTTGTATTTAATAATAGCTGCATCTCAAGTTGTCTTGAACTGCTGATCTGCAGAATTCCTGATGGTCATTTTTGGGAAGCTGGGCTGAAGAAGCTGGGTTTTCTTCACAGCCTTTAGCTGCTGCTTTTCTGAGTCTTAAAATATGTTAAGTACTTTCCTCATGTGACCATCTAAGCAAATTCTGTAGTGCCAAAAAATGGGATGCGACTACAAATGGGAGCGGGTATGGTTCTTCTTTTTCAAAATCAAAAAGGTGCACCATGGGAACTGGCTGAATGGCAGGGCTCAGAGGGTTCTGATCGGCGGGGCAGAGTCCAGTTGGAGGCCGGTAGCTAGTGGAGTTCCCCAGGGCTCGGTACTCGGCCCAGTCTTGTTCAACTTGTTCATCAATGACCTCGACGAGGGGACGGAGTGTACCATCAGCAAGTTCGCTGATGACACAAAACTGGGAGGAGTGGCTGATACACTGGAAGGCTGCGCTGCCATTCAGCGGGACCTGGACAGACTGGAGAGCTGGGCGGAGAGGAACCTGATGAAGTTCAACAAGGGCAAGTGTCGAGTGCTGCACCTGGGGAGGTCAAACCACTCTGCCCTGGTGAGACCCCATCTGGAGTACTGTGTCCAGTTCTGGGCTCCCCAGTTCAAGAAAGACGAGGAACTCCTAGAAAGAGTCCAGAGGAGAGCTACTAGGATGATAAAGGGACTGGAGCATCTCCCCTACGAGGAAAGGCTGAGAGAGTTGGGCTTGTTCAGCCTGAAGAAGAGAAGACTGAGAGGGGATCTCATCAACGCATACAAATATCTTAAGGGCGGAAGTCAAGAGGACGGAAGCAGTCTGTTTGCAGTGGTGTCCAGCGACAGGACTAGGGGCAATGGATGCAAACTGAAACACAAGAGGTTTCAGTTGAATATGAGGAAGAACTTCTTCACTCTGAGGGTGGCAGAGCACTGGCACAGGCTGCCCAGGGAGGTTGTGGAGTCTCCTTCTCTGGAGATATTCAAAGCCCGCCTGGACAAAGTCCTGTGTAGAATGCTCTAGGAGAGCCTGCTATAGCAGGGGGGTTGGACTAGATGATCTCCCGAGGTCCCTTCCAACCCTTGCGATTCTGTGATTCTGTGATTCTGTGATTTCACCAGCGGGAGAGCCTCTGCGACACCACAACAATCTGTTTATCCATTAGTTCTCATTCAGACAAATATGATGGAGGCTGGTGCGTATAAATCTCTACTGGTTATTTCTTCAGATTCCACTTACTTGTTCTGTTTCCTTCTGGCCGAATAAACTCAGTTCATTTCAGCTCATGTAAGACTAAAACCTGGCATTATTTCTGCTGAGAGAAAATTCACTGACAGTTCTCAGCTTCTGCATAAAACCTAATCTGTGCATAATAATATGTGTAAAAAGCCACAGTTAAACTTCAAAGAACTTAAGCATGATAATCATCCTTATACTTCATTAAAACAGCAATGACTTAAAATTTTACTGCAGAACTGTAAAGTTCCCAGTCAGCCTATGTATATTTTTTTTTCTTCTTCGTAATCTCTATTCACTAAAAAAAAATCACAGTAAATATCTTAAAAAAAGAAAACCATATTTTTTCTTTCACAGGGGAAATGTCAGGAGAGACCCATAAGCGAAGGTGTATGAGTCGATTGGCTGTGTTCTGGGCCTGCCTGAATACCAAAATATTGGTAACCTAAGTCCATATGCTGAATCCTACAGACTCCCCAGATAAATGTACAAATTTCAGATTAAAAGAGAAATAGGACCTCTGTGTTGTGTTTGCATTTTTCAGTGATAAGTTCTGTACTTCTTATTCAGGCAACCGGGATACCTCACAAAGGGCGGGTGCCAACTGCAGGATTCACCATCTACTAAATAACAGTATGTTCACGGGAGTATATAGCCATACTATAACTTCGGGCCAAGTAAACAGAAAGTATAACCTCAGCATGTGTATGTGAGGTTCATCACAAACAGTTTGTGCTGTGGATCTATCCATGAAAGATTCATTTTCTAAATATGTCAGCGCAGCCAGTGATTCAGAAGTAGAACACTTCCATCTGGCAACAGATGGTCAAGATGCATCTTATTTGTGGGAGAGTCTTCTGCTGAAAGAACTAGTCCTCTCTGCAAGCTGTGTAATCAGATAAGCAGCTTCTTTCTAGGATTACTGACATGAGAAAGCACACCAGCACCTTATCTCACAAGATCAATCAACCCTGTACACACCTACCTCCCTGCTTAAGTATGAAGCATCCTTCTGTGTATCATGGCCACTTCTGCATCTCACTCCTAATTTTGTGGTTGATAATGGGTGTGTTACATATGCAACACCTGTGTGGTTTCCCTGATGTGCTGGTCGGTGCTCTGACCCTACACAGCATTCAATCACGTTGCAATGGGCTTATCGGTAGCTGTTCTTACTGACCCGGGGGTGTTTGCAGCTTCCGAGTAGCATTTGCCAAGGGTGTGCAAAGCCATCCCCTCGGACTGAACCCACCACGTCGTTTCACATGTTTTTAATCACTCATGCACAAGGCGGCAGTATCTGGGGGAGTAACAGATGGCTGCTAACAAAGTTGGTTTATCCTATTTCCTCCCTCGCCATCCCAGATACGTGTTGCCCGTTGCTGCCTTTCTTCTCTAAAGGTTTCGGGAAGAACATTCCAAAGCTCAGCACAACCTAACCAACCGTTCAATATTTACTCTTTGTAAAAATCCAACAGATTCTATTTCACGATAACTGGAAAAAAAAAGAAAAAAGGGTTACTTTCACTACGTGAGCTGTTTCTTAGGAGTTGTTCACTCAGCTCTAAGAAATAGGGCTCCAACATCAGCTCTAGTGGAGAGTTATGAGTCATCAGACAAGAAAATTCAGCTCTTCCATTTGTATGTGATACGGTAAACAAGAAAAGCACTGCAGAATTAATTTGGTGCTTGCTTTGGTCACAGAATCTGAAGGGACTGTTACCATGGGTACATAGAATCAAGTTTTTAAAGGGGATGTAAGGACATGACAGAGGGGAAGAGACAGCACGGAACATTCAAGAATTGTAGATGCCTGAAGAAAATCAGGATCTGAAACACAGAGAAAAACAGCCATTCATGCCATGAAGACAAGGCAAGAGAAAAGACAGCCAAGTGAAGGATCAAGGTGGGGAAATAAAGAGAAGAAACTGGCAGACACACCAAAGGCGAAAGAAGAGCAGCTAGCTCCATAAGAGGAGAGGAAGGGGCAATGAAAATAGGGAGGGACTGGATCAGGAGGACCATGAATTGCATTATACAGACGATCATGGCAGAGATCAGAAAAGGACAAAAATAATGGATGAAGAAATAACAGATAAGGGATAAGGGAAGAAGCACATCTGCAACATGAAAAACAGATATGCATGGATGACTGGGGATTTTCACTAAAGAGTCCCCGAGCAAGTCATCAGAGCTGCTCTGGAGGAAAGAAAGATATGTGGTGTGGCAGGGGCAAGAATACATGTTGTCCTGAACTACAAAAAGTCATCATGGGAGAACAGAAGAATCCACTAATCCTGCTTCATGCTGAAAACTGCCACTGCAAAATTCCATCAAGAACAGGATCAAAGAGCTGCCAGCTGGGAAAGACTGGCTTATCTGGTCTTTAATGGAATTCTTCCAGCCCCAAGAGAAGGAAATTGTATGAAATACAAGATTAAATGGACTGGGAGATGACTCAATGACTAATCTTAGAAGGAAGGTTTTGGGTTGTCAGGCTCTGGAATGGGCTGCCCAGGGAGCTGGTCGAGTCCTTATCCCTGGAGGTATTTAAAAGAAGGATAGATGAGGTGCTTAGGGACAGGGTTTAGTGGTGGGATGGCAGGGTTAGATTAAAGGTTGGACTTGATGATCTTAAAGGTCTTTTCCAACCAAAGTGATTCTATGATTCTATGGTTGCTTGGCCGCACAATAGAGGACTTTTTTTCTGAAGGGAGGACTTTTAAGGAAGGGACAGTAAAGAGAAACAAAACATAATATTAAAGAAAACATCCGGTGAGTCAGTCACATAGCGCAGAAGTCGGGCTTTGAAAAAAAAGTAGCTAAAAAAAAAAAGGAAGACATTAAGCAACACCTAAAATGGATGTGCATAAAGGAAAAGACCCTCTAGAGGGAAAGTATGTTGGAATAGCAGTTGGGACAAGGATATTGGCATTAAAAAGAACTTGCTGGCCAGGAAAGGGATGTAAACCTAAATACGGTGAGATGTCATTTCACAGCACAGATGTGACAGACTGTAAAGAAATAGGAAGGGCTACTGTGGATGAAAGAGAATCTGGGTGGGTCAAAATCAGTGCGTAAAAGCAGTCCTACTGAGTAGCGTTAAAAGTGTGTGATCCCCACAACTGCCTGGCTGGATCTTTGTTGTGAGATCAGTTACGGAAAAGGTCCAAGTAAGTGTTCTCACCTCAAAGCGCTTACTAGAAAACAGAGGGTTACCTGCTCTTCTGTGAAAGCTTAGCTCCAGCATAGCCTTCAGCTTGAGAAGCACAGTCTGGCCTTCCTTTATCTTGCTATTATAGCGTTAAGAAATGAATCTGTAAGAAATGTAGTGTTTCAGAAAGGTTTGGGGGATTTTTATATTCTTGTGGAAGCTAAAGCTGCGAAAGGGCTCCCAAAAGTGTTTAGATGCATTCACTGAGGACATGATCAGTTTTTAAATGTGATGATCCAGATGAACTTTGAGATTATAAATCACTAAGTTCAGGATGTCTTTTCAGGGGAAGGATCATTAAGACAGACTCTCTATTTCTGCTACTTTTTCCTTAAGCATGCTTTAACGGTCACAGTCAGAAAAAGGAGCCAGGCTAGATGGCCCCCTGTTCTAACCCAGCCTGTCTGTGCCTTCAGTTTGAGATTGAGACATGCCTTTGTAATGGAACAAGAGGGAATAAGAACATTTACATCCCTGTTACTGATTTCGTTATCCTATGGAGCACGGATTGGGACACAGTGATCAATGAGCCTTCATTCCATATCTCTTTTGCAGACCAAGAGCCAGAGGGCTTAATTTGATACTGGTGAAAAAAAAAACTCAACTCCACACTTAAAGAAAAGAAGACTTGAGAGTTGGAAAGCAGCCTGGAAGTTACAGTCTCATGCATGGCTACTTCCAGGGCTTTACTGCATGAAGTGACAGTGCAGTCTGAAGGGACATCCTCGATTTTATGTGTAATTCATAAAAGTGATTGAAAAATGAAGTTTGTGTGCTCTGGAAAACAGTGGTGCTAACCCACTATTTAGACTGGATGTCTTTCTTCTGTAAAGGACGTGCTGAGAAAAGCCTCTTTCTAACAATTATCGATTAACATTTTATTCCACCAACAGTGTTTTACTTCTTGTTTATGAGAAGATTGCTGCGTATTTTTAATAGCTGTACAATCTACCACAGGAAACAATCTTTTCCTACAGAAGCTTATACTTTACATATGAGGAGTAAGGCTCTCTTGCTATCAAACCCAGGTTCTTTTGCCTGCCACTACTGTCAAATAAGCTAAGACAGACCAAAAGAAAGTTAAAGCATTGCTACTACAACATCTTAATGTTATTAAAACACCTCTCTCCTTCTTTCTGAAGAACTCTTGTGGTTTTCCTTCACAGCCAACAGACTTCCAAGCATTTAGGTCAAACATGTTTCAACTGGTTGAGACCTGTTGGAAAGCATCTTGCAAATGTCTTACGTCCTATGTGAGTTTCTTTGTGATAATGAATGTTGCAGTGCCATGTGTCTCTGGTGAAGTCTGTAAAGAAGTTGCATAATTAGTAAGATTCATTAAAGTTTCAATAATACTCCAAATGTATTAGCTACTGTCCAGGCAGATGGGGGAAGATAGTCACTGCTGTGAGCGGCTTGTAATTTAAAATCAGCTTCAACGAGTAAGGGAAAAACAAAGGTGTAAGCTCGGATTATTATACTGTCCACACTTACAAAGAAAAATACTTAGCTGAAATATTTTTTAAAGAATTCAGGTTAGCTAACAAAGGCTGCCGGGACAACGGCAGTACTTGAAAATGTGCAATGACCTATATTCATTTGAATGAACGACTGAAAGCTTTAGCATGCTCTGGAAGAACAACTGTGTGGGCAAAGAGGGATGCAACCTAAAATGACTTCTGCGCAATTAAGCACACAGTTCATAATTTAACACACACTGTATTGAAAACTGACCTTTTAAAAAGTTTTAAACTGTGAATATAGCCATGATCCATCTTCAGTTTAGCTACAGCTATGATTTATATTTCTGCTAGGCTTCTGGCTACCTTCCCTGGAAGAAATGCCTAAATGGTAAACACCACACAGCAAAAAAGGGTGCAAATGCACCATCCTGTCGCAGACAGTCACAAATTTTCTTCTAGGTTTTCCTTTTAACTAACATGAATACAGTGTCTGTTCCTGAGGCCCAGATGCTACTGCAATAAAAACGGTACAGGAGATAGATGGAAAGGCAGATTAACATCTTGCTGCATATCTTTAAAAAGAATGAATTGTGAATAGACTTTTGTCAAGGTAGGCAGCAGTAGTAATAATAGAACAGGCGGTGACGACCTGACACTGAAATCTGAGCCTGACATTTGAAGGAGAAGTTGAATTGTGATATTTGAAAGATTCTGGAAGAGAACTTAATGGTTCTCGATAAGGATTTATTTTTGCTGTTCCCAGTTCTTTCCAAGCTCAGAAGGAAGAAAAAAAAGAAATGAAAAAAAAGAAAGAAAAGACCGGTGATCCTTCCTTTTTCTGTTGAAATGAATTGGACTTTGGCCTTAATGTGCAGAAAAATAGATCTCAACATCCTGCTATTTTATGAACAGTTTGTGCCTTCACTTTGGGGATATCACTTTGTATACTTTTGTGCATATCTCAAATACTTGAGATATAATTTATACCTTTTTAAAAATGGCCTTTGAAGCTGTTAACACTGATGTCATCCAGGCTTACTAGTTAGTGAAGTGCTAGCTTAAAGGTGTCCTGAATACCAGCTTGTTATTAATACATATAGTGAATCTTAAAGTATGTTTGCAAGATAACAGAAGAAAGAATTGACTCTTCCAAGACTTTCTTGCTCTACCTGTATATCTGCTTCTGTCACTTCACGGAGGGTAGATACTCTCATCTGCTTAGACTTCTGCGTGTGACTTTTGATGCAATGAAGCTCTAACGCAGTGTTGTCAACATGGACTAAAGCAAGTACGTCCAACTCTTTTGCTCTTCTCCACTGCAAAGCTTCGAAGCTTCCCGCTATCTCCCCAAAAGCACTGAGTCACGTCTGGGGTCTCAGCTTTCATCTTCAAACTGATAAAAACATCAGTCAAAATTGTGAAAGTCTGCTGTAAGTCTGGGGATAAAGACAGGGACACAATGGACTTTTCTACCATCTACAGATTTTAACTGGAGGAACTAGACCTCCTCTCCAGTCAAGTTGAAGGCTAAGAAAGAGCTGTCACAGGACTGCTCGTCCATCACCAGCCTCACTACCTCCCGCTCCAAGTTCAG
>NW_009269998.1:1953643-1958452 GCF_000687185.1 Egretta garzetta
GGACTGCCGGCTCCCGGATAAGCCTAGGGCAGTATGAGCATGTGCAGGCTCTCTGCTTTCCTCGTGCAATACCGATCTTATACAATTCGCACCTGAAGGAAAGAATGAGGCAGAATGATGTCATGGGTTCTGAAAAAAATAATTACGTGGCCCACTAATCTCCTGAGAGGCCTTCAGACTCTCTGGTGGTGATGGCAACATAGGAGACAAAAGAAAACAGCTGAGAACGATGCAGGTAAAAGCCACATTCATTTGCCTGGGATATTTTTGAGATTTGAAACAATGCTACTGTCTCTCTTTGAATGCCTTTACAAAGCATCCCAAGACGTATAACACAAAATAATTACATTTTCTGTCATATAATTTAAAAATCAAGGGACATCCAACCTGTCAATGATGTCAGGTTTAAAATATCAGCACTGCAGAATCACCAAATAAATGGATAGCATATAAAAATTAATACACAAGTGGATCTTTGAAATCCAGTAAATCTGAGATGAATTTTAATGGACAGTGTAGGTATAAGTTTAAGAAAATCTGTAAGGTAAAGTGGAGAGGAGGATGTACCAGAGTCGATTCATCCGTTACTCTTTGTTTGCAGAACCCCAGCACAAAGCCTGCCTTCACTTCCAAGTGTGATACAAATTCACGAGTACTCTTAACCTCCTTTGTACTTAAAATTTGCCTCTGTCTTGTTCTTACTGGACAATACGGTAGGATAGACAGAGAGCTGGTCTGCTTGATTACAGCACTCAATGTCAGGAGCACTCTTAAAAAAACTCATTAATTTAAGCACCTACATAAACATGTGCAAGTACTGCCACGACAAACTATAGTCCATTACACCCATTCCTACCATCTGCAAGAAAGAAACTGAAAGAAGTTGTTTTAACATTCATTCAGGACGCAAATAATAACCTCACCTTACCTGCTTTCACAATCTGGGAAGTGTTAGATTCTGTTCCCTCTTGGATTATGATAATGGTACATCTGGTGTTGGACATACACCTCATTATTTCTATGAAAACAATTGTTCTCTCTCCTGACCAGTAGGAATATGCCCGTTTGGCCTATTTTTGGTCACTTTATTGACCATTATTTCAGTTAGAAAAAAATATTTCAGTAACCACTTTCAGCCCTTCTTCTTTAAACTGTCTTATTAGGTCCCATCCTGGGCGTCCAGCTTGGAGTGAGGGACAACGGTAGGCAGAAGGGCATTATAGCTGCCCAGCGCTATCGCGATACAAATCAGGGACCTCAGCAGAAATGCACTGGTGCATTGAATGAAATTGCTGTTTCTTTTCTATTTTCCGAGAAAAGATTTTGTGCAAGGGGATTTTTGGTGGCTGGAGAATGGAATATGTTTTCTCATTTTTCCTGATCAATATTACTGAACACCTATTCAATGTTTCCCAGTTTTATAAAAAATAATGTTCTGCACCAAATCCTACTACTTCAGAGATTCAGCCAACCGCCTTCTGTGGAACATTTTGTGTTAAGGAAGCAAGTTTTGTGTGGGCCAACATTTGCAACATTTCCTGCTGTTTTTTCTGTCCGTAGCAGTTTAGGAACATTAGAAGCACTATACAGGAAAAGAGTGAAGATCCATCTAGCTTCCTATCTTTGCTGAACAACCATTGCTGCTCCAGAAAACATCAAACTCCAGTAATGCACTGTTTGAAAGGGAGGAACTTCCTATTCTGAGTAGCTGATCATTTTATGCCCCAAAGCTTGAACATTCTTGGTGCTGCAGAGCATGCAAAGCATGCCCCCGCAAATGTATGTAAAGTTCAATATGGAAAAGCATCATATCCCACATCAATTGAATTGAACAGCTCTACTGCAGAAAATATCTTCTGCCAACATCCACAAATCATTTGTTGGTTTGGAATTGTAAATTAGAAGAAAAACCTATTGGAAAAAATGTGCAAATATAGAATATTTTATTTTTAAATCCCATATATTGCCTTCCAGTACGCTTTATTCCCCACTCATTAAGCCCTTGACATCAGCAAAAGCATTTACTGTTTACATCCTGCAAGCTTTGCACAGATTCATCCTGTTAGATGAATGCCCCTAGAAATCAGATTCCATTTTTCCAGGGAAGTTGCATCCAGTTTTGCTACAGCTGTGCGGTGCTTTGTCTCCTTATTTACATACCAATCCATCCCTCATTGCACACAAAAAGCAATTTGTAAGCCATACAAATACACACGTACCAGCTTTCAAAAAAGGTAAAGCCTGTTTTGCGTCCGACACTCTAAAGATTTCTGAAGACACAGCAAGGTTGCATATCAGCCTGTGCTCGGTAGAGCAGTCTTTTAACTATAATTAGTCTTCCTAAATAGTAATCAGCATTTCATCTATCTGAGTTCTCATAATATATTCAATTCCCCAGTGCATTAAAGAGCATTTCACTGCATATTTCAATCTCTTTGGATCATTTCTTCCAGAGGATAGATAATTTTATGTAATTAAAAATATTTAAAAGTATTACTGTCCTTCTTAGCAACATTAGTTGCTCTTTGTGCCTGTCAAATCGACATGAATAGTATCAGGTGCAAAATAACAAGAGACTTAGGAAGTTCCCATATGCATTAGGTATCTATGTAAACAAACTACCTTACATGCTTTTACTGAAACTAAATGCTTCCGCTGAAGAAAAATATAGTGCCCAAACTATTTTTAAAAGGCAATTAAAGGACGAGCCAGGTTGGGGAGCGCCGAGCACGTAGAAAGGCTGCTGGCGGCGGCCTTCCGCTTCCAGCTGCTGTGAGAGTGAGGGAAGGAACAGGATAAAAATGAAAAGCTCGAGTAGCATGTGACCACTTCTAGATTACATGGGCTCACTGGGAAAGAAAAAAAGCCCAAATGTTTGGGGTTTGGGTTTGTTGGGTTTTTTTGACTGAGCATTTCACTTCTGAATTTCAAAATACACTGTGTCGATGCAGTGGAAAATCCCAACAGTTTCCCAGCTGAAACAGGATTATGCACACACGACTGGCAGTCCCTCGTAGCTAAAGAAGCAGCAATGCAAATCACTGCTGATTGATTTTTACAGATCGATTACGCTCAAAAGAAAACATTTTTCTATTTCCTGTAACAGAATTCCTGCTTGGCTGTTTGACCACCGGGGCTAGAAGTGGAGGTGGCCCTTGGTGTCGCTCCTGCTGTGTCCCTGGCACTGCCACCACCGCCCACTGCCCCTGCCTCCTGCCCACCCACCCCGCACGGCGATCCCACAGACCAGCGGAGGAGAAGCTGGGTAAAAATACCACTAACACATCCTTGCACCATGCAAAGAAATTGAGAGGAAAGGAGCTGAGCCTGAAATGGCAGAAAACGTGCTGATAAATACAGACAGGGGACCAATGTCTCTGCTACGTTTGCAAGAGCTCAGCGCTCGGCAGAGGGCTCCATGCCGGCACGCAGGCAGCTCCTCGCTGCTGCCTGTGCCCAGGGGTGCTGCGGGCCGCCCGCACACAGGAGGCAAAATGCAGTTTGTCCAGTCATGGGAAATATAAACCTCTGTCTTGAAATTAAGGTTAAGATATTTTTTGACTTGGAAGGAGAAGAAATAGGCTTCATGCTTTCTGTTCATACCGTTGTCTGGAGATTGTCATTATTCCTAGCAGAAAAAAAACAACCAATCTATGATGTTGCTGCACTGAGGAGCTGCAGGGACTGCAATAAAATGGCTCGTGTCTGTTTAGTTTCTCTGGAACACCCGCCACGCAGAAACAAGTGGGCAGCAGAGCAGGAAGCACGCCTGGGTTCGTGTGCCCATGCATTCTGTATTAGTGACATACCGCAACTTGTTCTGCTCGAGCGAACAGAGTGAAATACTTGTTCTCTCTCTCATTAAAGATGCTCTTAAAAAAGCATGCCTGGATGTCAGTCTCTGCTCCCATCTTCTCCTTTGCTGAGTGCTCTCTAGGCTATAGAAAAAACATTGAAGGAGTCGAAACTAGACAAAGCTGAGCCTTAGAGTGCTGCCTTTCCAGGCGTTGATAATACCACCACAAAGTGCAAACATTTGGACCAGCTATTCAGTTGAGCCTAACATGAAATACAGAAGCAATCTGACTGGCCTGATTTGGGGCGTGTACTGGGATTACTCCCTTCACGGCCGTACAGTCGCTCCTGAAGCTCTTCTAAACTAACCCCTCTTCATAAGAATACCCAGAGTCCATACCCCACCCTTCTTGCAGTGCTTTGCAATATATGCTGCCTAGGGGGGAATACGAACAATTGTTACTTTTTTATTACAGTCATATTTAGATGTTCAAAAAAAAAAGGGGGGGGGGGGATGGTTTCTTTGTGCTTAGCATTGTGTATTTACTCAGTGGTACATCCATTGATTATTTTCGTGGTCCTTAATTGCACCGTAGAGGACAACTGTACAATCGAGGACAACTGTACAACTGAACATCCCTTCCTTCCCTTCCCCCATACACTAATATCTCTATTCACAGATCTCCAACAAGCAGACTAGTTGTGCGTGTGCAAATATGCATGTGGATTGACACACACGAGACAGGGCGATGCTACAAAGGGGCGTGCTTAGCTGAAGGAACGGGCCTAGAGCTACCCAGCGCAGTCTATGTTGGGGGGCAACCTTCACACACAGCATGCACAACTGAGTTACAGCAGCTACAGATGCAGACATCAGACTATCTGAACTGAAAGCTGTCTGTAGCTATAACCCTAAAGAAGACCCCAAGGATTCTGGTGATACGTTGATCCCCCATGAGAAAACCTCATTGAATTTAATGTATATGAACACATGTTGTACAGTTTTGTAGTATT
>NW_009269998.1:1958521-1965793 GCF_000687185.1 Egretta garzetta
TTATGCCATTTCTCTGCGAGATTACCCACTTGATAAATAAATTCTTTCAGTTTTATCCAGATTTAGAGAATTTTGCGTATGGGATATCTTATATTATCAATAAGATTTTTGTTCTTCAGTATTTATGGTAAAAAGCAACCCTCCCTCCCTCAACAGAAATTCTAGCAAGGCTGAAATCCCACTCAGATACTCTCAATTTGGGACTAGTACCCCAGAGATGAAGGTTTTCCCTGATACAGATGTTGTCCAAAATACTGAGACTTTACTCCTCATGATGTCCAGTGACACATGTGACAAATTCATTTGTTCACTAGGTAAAACTATTCTAAGGGATCTAGAATTGCCCCAGCTCCCCGTGTAACGTGACAGAGCATGGTCCTGTTGGTGCTGTGAAGCACGAACACGGCGACAGGAGATGCCCTGATCCCACGACCGTAAGCGCAGGCCAACTGCAATTCCGATCAGGCCAGGAATAGCAGGCGTTCTCATGCCAGCCAGCCATGCACGCATCCGTGCAATGCCTGGGGGTGTTATCATCCTTTTTCTTCTGGACTACAGATAGAAGACAATTGCATATTTATTTCCCTGCTGAATCTGAAAGATCAGAAAGAAGAAAACCCAAGAAAGGGAAAAATGTAGCATTGGGGTGGGAGTGAAGTTAAGGGAACACTGCAAGTCTTGGATACTTCTAACCAAGTATAAACAGGGATTCCTCACTCTTTTTGCCTGAAAGGTCTATTTATTTCAAGAAATCTTTTAAAATTAAAACAGGAAGATTTGAAACACACCATTCTTAAACTGTGCATCCCTATCCTTCTCTGGCTGCTTTTTATTAAGAAAGAAGGGAGATCTGGAGCTGGCCATGAAAAGGGTAATAATGAGTTATGCAGGCACAAATGAGATTTTGAGTGAATGTACTCATAACAGCTTTTTACAAGGTAGTACGTTCAGGACTTAAGACTGTCATATGCTAAAGTACCTTAGCACTGTAAAAAGAAAGAGTATGTAATCTCAGTAAAAATATCTATTTTAATTACACCGCCAGCAATTTGAAATAGAAAATGTGCGCTTTAGAGTCCATTTTAGAGCTAAGGACGAGAGGTGCTAAAACCACACAGTGCCATATCATGCAGATTTCCCTCTTTGGTTTACTTTGTTTCTGTGATAATGGGAGTCAAATTTTTCCTCTCCCTTTTAAATAATAGAAAAGTATCAGGACCAGGTTAGTAATTTTCAAGGGGTCCATTATCTTATTACCGAGAATGAAATGTAACAGTTTATTAGCTATTTCAGAGCAAATGCAATTGCACTGAAACCCTGCATCACAGAATGGAGGATTTAGTAGCCAGGAGTTTAATGTTAGTGTGCAGTTAAAGTAACCAGCTCTTACCAGGAAAGGACAGGAAGCTTAACCCCTACGGGTTTATCTTGTCTTTTATCCCAGCGAAAGCTATGGGGAACAAAATTCTCCATTTTGGAGAAGGGAAGAAGAATGTCTGCATTGAGCCGAATTTACCAGTTACCACAGTGGAGCAAAGGCTACCAGCTGAGCCACGAAATTGGTGCAATTGCAGCGGAGATAGACCCTTGTACAAACACGAGCTGCTGGAACGAGGAGGAGTCCCCTCTGTGCAATACGAGGTTGTGATTTCGTATTTCCTACGAAATTTCATCTCTGTGTGTTTCCACCACAAACGTGATTTGGCATGACATTAATTGAAGCTACATTCTAAAGATTGCAACTCACAGCGGGTCTTAGTTTAATGCTATATATGTAAGATGCATTCTTTTCAAATTAATCGTGACACTGTAAGAGATGGATTTTCCCTGGTGTAGCCTGGGGGATAAAATACATACCAAGGCCTGGATTCGTCCAAATGTAGTTATTTAACTGAAGAACCTCAGCTAGGAGCTTCCAACTACACCAAGAACCTCAGGGAGTGTATCTATCTGGCCTTCCTAAAGCCTGAATCACCTTCCGGAGATGCCTCTCTCTCACAAAATATACTCATTCCCTCCATTGACTGTATGGAAAACCAGGGACTGAGTGTCTGAACCTGGGCAGAATTAATCTGTGCCCAAATACGTGGCCCAGATGCCTTCAGCCTCCGTAAGATGGGGAAGAATACAGCACTTAAGGGAGAGTTTTGTCCTACAAAGAATGATAGGATGGACAGATCACGGTCCCCACGAGGCCCAGGGAGAATGCAGCTTATACACCACCCAGCCCCCTGGGGAGATGGCAAAGTTACCCCTCTTTTCTTCTGTGAGACATTTAATACAGCTTTACTGTAAGTCCTTTTTTCTTTTTACAGCTATTTTCATTAAACACAGATCACTGCACTGCTGGGCTGATAGCATGAAAAAATTACCAATTGACCATAGAACACTCCATAATGACAATTTTCCTTGCCAGCATTAACAGACTTTACATAAATGATAAAATGCAGTTATTCTCCATGCCACCTTGTATATTTTCACCACAGCACATATCCCTGAGAACTACAATGATCTTTGTATTATGGGTGCCAAGATAGCCTTGCCTTTTAGGTACGAGGGGGAAAACCCTGACAGAGGAAGGTGAAGACAACTATATATATTTCAAAGTACGTATTCCCTTTGGTGCTGCATCTTCAGATCGACTGTCCCAGTATTCCCAGATCTCAAGTTTGGGGCAAGCACACAAAACATTCAGAGAAATATGGCCTTGCAGGGCCCTCGGTCTACTTAAAATTTTAAAATTAGTATGAGACAGCCTGACCTAAAATATACAGTAAATAAATGTCTAAAATACACATTGCAAGGGAATGCATATTTTGCTCCTGCAAAGTGCTCCAAATGGCCTTTCTGTATTACAGCTATGCTAGATCAGATCCTTCACTCAGTGGAGATCTACAAATTTACTGAACTTATAACCTTTTCGTTCTGTAATATATAGTTTGGAGACACATAGAAACAAAGCACTATGTTCCCAAATCCTACTGAAAACGAAAGGAGTGACTCTGAAACACCGGGAAGCAATATTTGGTTCTAACGGGTTTTGCAGACAAGGTGGTTATGTTCGGAGTAGTTCCTACCAGGAAGATATTTTGAAAGATTCATTAGATCCATTGACTTCAGTCATATGCCAGCTTCACTGGCTTGAAATAAAAATGAAGGCAGAATCAGGCTATTTCCTGGTTGAGAACACAGCTGTTCTCCCCCGATGGCATAACTAATTCATTTAATAATATTCAAAACATTCTATAACAACATATTCTAGCAATTTCCAGTTGTCCATTATTTTTTTAGTTTCCCTTCATAATGAGACTTGACTGAGAGAAGATGGGAGGAAAAAATACATACATTATGCATGTGTGGTGCATAAAGTCTGATCTATGATGACATTTCCCTTCATTCGTGCAGAGAGACAGAATCATTTTCTCCTGGCTATGCTGCTCTTGAGTTTTTCTTTCCCTTTCTGCTCAGAAAGATACATTTTATAGTAGTGATTCAACATTACATGGTACTGAAATGATGTAAGTCACATCAGCGGGGCAGGAAATATCAATATTATTATAGCAAAGTTTGATGCTTTCAAAGATGAATCAAAATTTCAGAAAGAAAATTTAAAAGAGATCTTAAAAAATCTCAGGCAAAAGTGCCCTGTATGTATAACAAATAAATGTGAGCTTTATGGATGTATGATCTCACTTTTTTCCTCCCTTGTATCCTTTTTTCAGCTTAAGAAAAAGGAACACAGATTTATTTCAGCAAGCTATTTCCATAGAGAGAGAAAGGAGTATAGGTCCTCCTGAAATGCTTTAACTTACAATTTGACTGAAGTGATCAACCTCAGTTGGGCCTGGATTCTTCCCTCTTAAGTGCAATACTAATCCGAAAAGTGATTGTGTTAAAATAGTCAGTTTTTACATGGTGGATCACCTCTGTTCAAATATTGGGTAACTTCTGTCGACCATAGTCACAAAACTATTTCCTTTTTAACTCCTAAGAAAACATGAAGGAGCCAAACACCTTTGGTTTTGGTGGTGGTGGTTTTCATCAGCACGATCATCTATTAAGCAACACATTTTTGAAGGGATTGTGGCTGTTTCGCTAAATATCATTAGTGTCCCCAGGCTCTAAATAAAACATAATCACCTGAAAATTCTGGGGGCAGGGTCATTGACTGAAGCTGTGGAGGTTTCTCTCAGGTATCTCAGTGAAACCTCTGCCATCTCAATACAGACAACCTAATGCAAGTGGCTGAAGGAGCACAGCCAGAACACGCAGGTGTGTGAGCTTTAGGCTTGCCTTCCTGGAGCCACGTAGCCATGGAAGCTGTAACCCCGCCGAGCAGGACCAGCCGGGAGCCAAGCTAAGCCAGACTCAGCAAAGCAGTAACCCTTGTAGCCACACACCCTGCTGGGCACTTGCACAGGACAAGTTGCTTGGGCCAAGCTCCCACCAATAATCCCGCCTGCTTTAGCAGGAGGGTTGGACTAGATGATCTCCCGAGATCCCTTCCAACCCTTGCCATTCTGTGATTCTGTAATAGCCCTCCCACAAACCCACAGAAGGCAAACAGCACAGCGCAGGGGTCAGCTCAATATAATTTGAAGGCATTGACATTGCTGGGTGTAAGGGAGTAACTAATCCAATCCATAGTGAGGATTCACTGGAGGAAAGGACTCGGCATGATTCTCCCATCCAAGGTGAAGTGCTCAAGCCTGGAAGTGAGGGCCAACGATTGCTGCTGGTTTTCAATAGTTTTTACAGGGAAACTATTGAAGGGAATGGTGTTGTCCCACTATGCTGATTACTGTAAAATCCATTCCAGATAAAAGTGGTACTTACAGTAGCGTTTCGCTCCCAGGAGGTTGAGTGGGTTATTTGAAGGAGGTGGGAGAGGGCAAGGGTGAGGAACAGCTATGAATACTTCCTTTTATTTTTTTGCATTGAATGCAAAATTAATACATACCACATTATATCAGGTGTAATCTGAACCTCTCTGTTCTGCATCTTATTGCATTCGATCTTATTGCATCTATTATCTTCTTTCTAGGGTAGATTAACTAGCAGCAAATCACTCAGAAAAATGCTCTGCCTTTTGCTTTTTTTACGAAGTAACCTATTCACGATAGATCTTGCGGTAGCGGTGGTGGCCTGGCAATCTGTGCAACTTGCACCTAGAGAGCCATGTGGGGATTCTCCTCCCTCCTGTCCCTACAGTCCACACAACTCCCGAAGTAAAAACCCACAGAGGAATATTACACTTAACCTGGCCTCTTTGGATACACGTGCTTCCTTTTTGCTCTCCTGCACGTGCCAGAGGTAAGTTTTAGACATACTTCTAAATCACAAGCGATTATAATTTTTTGTTACAAAAGTGCATAAGAATCAGCTTCCATTTCTCCCACATGCAATACAGTTTTCCAAAATACAAAAGCTGATCTTACCCAGAACTCATTTCCATGACATTTGACCATTACACTGCTAACATTACTGTTTCCCCACATTTCCATAATGGAAGCAAATTGGAAAAATAGCTATCGCATTTGAAAAAAATCTCAGCAACACTTTGCCAACCCTCATTTCTTTTCTTTCCCATTTCACATTTTAAAACACTCCATGGAGACCCAGAAAAGATTGAGGGAAAAAGTACTTAAGAATTCAAGTATAGTAAAAGATGATCAATTTTTACATTTATACAATAATCCTATGTGTTTTATTTAAAAGAAAACCAGTGAAATACAATTCATAGAACAGTACTAATAATAACCCGTATTTCTTGCTTTATGTGAAATTTCTACATGAAGTCATCCCTTTGTGTCATTAAAAAAGTGTCATTGCATTAAAAAAGGTACGAGCCATGGAAAATACCCATCTGAAGGCACACACTTGGGTTCGCTGTCTCCGCGAGGAAATTTATCTATTATATGGATATTCTTCTGGAGACACAGAAGTAGCTAACAACTTCTGTATTGCCATTTTGTGACAGTACAATTGGAAGAGGTTAGATGGAGTAGGGGGGCAAGCTCTTGTTATTGATGGAGTAAGGAACCGCTTGTTATCACACCTGATTCTAAAATTCTAGGGACAGTAGAGGATCTCCATAGCTCCTCTGGGAAGAGGACTCAGCCTGTAATCAAAATGTACAGAGAGGCCGAGATCACAAGTATTTGTACTAGGTCTCCAGCATCTTTAGAAGGTCCTGAAAAATTTTAACTCCCATCAATGTTGTTAGAAATTGTACCCAACTGAGTATCTTTAAAGATTAGAGGTACGGTAACAACAAGAGACTTTCTTCTAATGATCTCACTGCACTGAATTTAATTATCATTTACGTAACCCTCATATCATCTAAGACTGAAAAGGACATTGTCCCCATTTTACACAAGTGTAAACTTCAGCATAGAGAGCTTATGAAAGATCCAAAAAAAGGTGGAATAAAGTTAATGAAAGACACAACAAAAGTTTTATGCTCTGTGCCAATGCCACCCTCCTGCTTTTTGGAGGGTGATTTTATAATCCCATTTTTTCTGGGTTCCAGAAATAGTGCCTTGCAATCACTCTTGCAAAGAGTCACAAGTGGGAAAACTGAGTCACTGGAGAAAGAAATAAACGACACACAAAGAATTCTCAGATGTACAAATTAAGCAAACTAAAAAATAGCCAAACTTTCTCTAATCCTCTGTGTAGAGATATTACTTCTTAAAACATGATGAAAATCTTCTAGGCAAGAGATATGATTGCTTAGTTGAGAATGCCCATGCAAACAAAGTATTTTTTGGAGCAAGGAGAGGTAAAGGTTGATCCTTTGTACCTGTCAATGTCTCTCACCGCATCTTTGATGCACCAGATATCCATTACATGTATTCTAAATGAAAGGTTGGGTCAACAGACGGGAAAAGCGTCCTCAAGTGTCAGCTCATAATACTGATAGCAATGCACAGAAGCATATTTTAAATGCATTTTCCCAAACATTTGAAAATGACCAGATTGGATGGTATGAATTGAAAAACCCAACACACCTGCATATCTGAGAACTCTAGCTAGGCAAGTGATTAGGGAAGGAGGACATGGGTGATCTGCCTGTAATTCCATCTCAGTGTAGAAACCGCATGTTCTTTCTGCCAAACTTTGCAACAAGAGATAACTGGTTTCCACGGTGTTCTTTATCCTCTTCAGCTAAAGCAGTGTCTGAGCTGCCTGCCCTGCACCATCCTACCGACTCCAGCACCTTGAGATTGCTATCCTGGGTTCTGTTAGCTGGCCACACACCAACAGATA
>NW_009269998.1:1966478-1973188 GCF_000687185.1 Egretta garzetta
GTGTTAGGCTGCCCACACACCACAAGACCCCCCGCCACAGACTGCAGTGGAGTTACTAGGATGAGAGAAAGAGAGGCTTCCTGCCTAAGTCTGCAGCCACTCTCCTGAAAAGCTCAGTGCTAAAATACTGAAGGGAAAAGAGATAGAAGGACAGGGTGGGACAGGACAGGAAAGGATGGGACTGGACGGGATGGGACCGGATGGGACAGGACAGGATGGGACAGGACAGGACAGGACAGGACAAGATGGGATGGGATGGGACAGAATGGGACAGGACTGGATGGGACAGGACAGGACAGGATGGGAGGGGACAGATTGGATGGGACAGGACAGGACAAGACAGGACAGGATGGGACAGGATGGGACAGGACAGGATGGGATGGGACAGATTGGATGGGATAGGACAGGATGGGACAGGACAGGACAGGATGGGACAGGACAGGACAGGATGGGACAGGACAGGACAGGATGGGACAGGACAGGATGGGATGGGATGGGACAGGACGGGCAGATGGGAACACCAGCCATACCTTGGACAGCTCCTCAGAGTCACTTCTGCCTGCAAAAATGGGACGGTGTCACCCTGGCAGCAATAACCTGGGTATGGGTGATATTTAGAGGGGTACGGTAACCACAGGGCACAGACAGAGGTAAAGAGAAGGGTGTCATATTGCTCTTCATTTCAGGGCTTAGTTACCTGGTTTCTGCTTACTGTCTCAATGAACTGCTGCCGTAAGCAAGGCTGGTTGGCTGGCGATACCCAGGAGACAGCACGACAGGGAGAAGCAAAGAAGAGAAGAAAGAAAAGGTGTGTAGAAAATGGAGTGATAGAACTGGGATGGTGAAATGGTGAGGGAAATGGGAAATGCTATGGAAGAGACATGAACAAGAGATGCACAAGCATCTGGAGAGCATAAAATAAAAGAAGAACATACAAAAATTTGTAGTGACAACAACCAGAAATGCGTAGCCCATACTATGGGCAGTGACACCTGCTTCTGGAGCATCACATCCTTCCTCAAATCTCCAAATCTTGCACCTCTATCCCAAGACAAATCAGTATTCACTGGCTCAGCTACCAATCCGTTAACAGATTAATGGATACACTCTAACTCCTGGGAAGGTGTTAATACTTTCTATCCCCTTAACAGCGGTCATAATCTTGGCATCACAGTGATGAAAAATGTAGCATTTTAACCTGTTTAATTAAGATGATAGGTGCAGTCATGGCTTTTAATTTTGGTTTTGCACCATAAATAAACTAGCTGATCATATCTAAGAGCCATAAACAATTTCCATCTGGTGCCCAAGATGGTGATACGGTTCATCTGCATATTCATCAAGTGGCATGCAAGTAAATAAGAAAGTTTTGCTGATTACTTGCCCTACTTCTACTATAGTGAAATTCGTAACCACTAGGATCTTCTAACAGCAGGTCAGCCTATCTGAACTCAATTCCAGTGTGAATGAATGGAAACATTTCCACACTCTTATTTAATTATTATCGATTAAGTGTAGAATTTGATATCAAAATGGTAAACTTCTCTGTTGCCAAAGTGGTGTATTGGATGCAGAAAAAAATAGTAGAAATAAATTATTGCCATTAGGGAGATAGATGAGCCCATTCAAAGAACAGTAAAATTAAGTATTAAGCAGTAACAAAAATATCACCTCTTTCATATATTTTCCCTTTTTTTAGATGTGTAATTTGTCATTGGTCACAGTTCCCTATTTATCATCAGAATTTGTACCCAGAAAGCATTCTGCCAGGGCAGGAAGGCAAATAATAGTAATGAAAAACACATGAAAATTACATTCTACCAAGTAAGTGCTTAGATTGATGTTCTGTTACCAAAGCCTTTTAAATCCCAAACAAATAAATCCCTCAATCAGCATAAATGGACTCTTGGGAAAGATGAAGAAAACTGCACTGTTGTATATTTGGATTAACTTGGAATTAAGAAAATATTTGTAAGGCTTTTGCTTCTTTCCAAATCCAACAGTTTGCTTTTTAATTTTAGTTAGATTAAAAATAGAAATAATTCTATTTCAGTGCAGTTCAGGGGTACTGCTGAAAACTGGGCAGGGTGACATCCATTCGTCCACCGTGGGAAAAGAGATTCTAACCAATTTCTGATATCCAATTAAGCTGCATATTAATTTGAGATCCTAGTATGTAAAATGCCGCGGGCTTTTTAAAGTAACATTTCCAAGAAGGAATGCCTTGGTTTTCATGGACTTACAAGTGTTTGGATGAAATAAATAACTTTTTTAGCTCAATAACAGTTTTTACCAAAGCACACCACCAAGAGATCCCTTAAGCTACAATGATCTGTGGCCTCCGGCAACACAGAGCTCCTTGCTCCACAGTTACCTGACTGCTGGCCTCTCCCGTTGAAAGGTCGGTCTGTCTGTGGAAGCTATTTTCTTATTTTCTTCCACATTGCTCAAAAAGAGTTTCTCCCCTTTTGCAGCTCTCACCACCTAATTCGTAAAGCCTCTCCTCAGGTTGGAAGGCTCTGGGAATGGCAGCTGAGTTTTGCTGGGCTGCACAGCACCTCCCCTCTCACATCAGTTCAGATGATCTTTCCCAAGCATCTGTCCTCCTCACACTGCTAAGGCCACAGGCATGCCAAAATGGGTGCATCCTGTACTCCTCTATGATAAAAACTCTTGATATCAAGAGTCATCAAGTCCAAGTTCCAAAATTGCTTATTGCATTCAACCCTACTAAACAGTGTGAGAGTCCAGGGAGAAGCTCACACGGTGCAGGACGAAGCCTTCAGCGCAAGTGAGGCATTCATTCATTCAAATTCATCAAAGAAGTTACCTCCATTTTACTCCCACTACAGACAAGAAATGAAGTAATGGATTAATTTCCTGAAAATAAATTCTTATGGTTTTAAGGGGATGTCATTTACATGGAGGAATTGAGTTTCCTTTAGAAAATACTGCAGGACAAGATTCCAGTAACTGAAAGCATTCAGAAAAGCAAGGGCTCTGTTACACATACGTTTCCATCAGGTACCTGAAGGACTTATGCACTTTCCATCACCTTGGCTTCAGCGACACACTGCAGAACATTCCTGGATGTAAACACTGCTCCTGTTTGTCACTTGATGGTCTACATCTACGTTCAATTTAAGTTCCATTCTAGATACAGAGTTTGGCAGGAAGAGAATTAAGGCTTCCTGCTTTCTTGTCCGTTCCCATCTGGATACCAAGGCTGAGTGGAGAGCCTCTGCTGAGCCACCTTCATATGTCCAAGTCATGAAAGATTATTTTTTTCTGAGATTTTGAGGTTGTAGAGCCGTTTTGAGCTATGCTACCAGTGAAGAAACTGTAAGTCAATGTGATTTAATTTAGCATCGAACATTTCTGTAATCTTTAGACCACAGAGAACTTGGAAAAGTTGATTTATTCAGAGTTGCTGGGGCATTAAAATATCTAAGCTGCTAAACCTCAGCTGTTAAACAAATATAAGTTATATTCGGTATCAGGGGTATATATATACACACACCAAATATATATATATATATATATATATTTGGTGTGTGTATATATATACCCCTGATACCGAATATAACTTATATTTGTTTAACAGCTGAGGTTTAGCAGCTTAGATATTTTAATGCCCCAGCAACTCTGAATAAATCAACTTTTCCAAGTTCTCTGTGGTCTAAAGATTACAGAAATGTTCGATGCTAAATTAAATCACATTGACTTACAGTTTCTTCACTGGTAGCATAGCTCAAAACGGCTCTACAACCTCAAAATCTCAGAAAAAAATAATCTTTCATGACTTGGACATATGAAGGTGGCTCAGCAGAGGCTCTCCACTCAGCCTTGGTATCCAGATGGGAACGGACAAGAAAGCAGGAAGCCTTAATTCTCTTCCTGCCAAACTCTGTATCTAGAATGGAACTTAAATTGAACGTAGATGTAGACCATCAAGTGACAAACAGGAGCAGTGTTTACATCCAGGAATGTTCTGCAGTGTGTCGCTGAAGCCAAGGTGATGGAAAGTGCATAAGTCCTTCAGGTACCTGATGGAAACGTATGTGTAACAGAGCCCTTGCTTTTCTGAATGCTTTCAGTTACTGGAATCTTGTCCTGCAGTATTTTCTAAAGGAAACTCAATTCCTCCATGTAAATGACATCCCCTTAAAACCATAAGAATTTATTTTCAGGAAATTAATCCATTACTTCATTTCTTGTCTGTAGTGGGAGTAAAATGGAGGTAACTTCTTTGATGAATTTGAATGAATGAATGCCTCACTTGCGCTGAAGGCTTCGTCCTGCACCGTGTGAGCTTCTCCCTGGACTCTCACACTGTTTAGTAGGGTTGAATGCAATAAGCAATTTTGGAACTTGGACTTGATGACTCTTGATATCAAGAGTTTTTATCATAGAGGAGTACAGGATGCACCCATTTTGGCATGCCTGTGGCCTTAGCAGTGTGAGGAGGACAGATGCTTGGGAAAGATCATCTGAACTGATGTGAGAGGGGAGGTGCTGTGCAGCCCAGCAAAACTCAGCTGCCATTCCCAGAGCCTTCCAACCTGAGGAGAGGCTTTACAAATTAGGTGGTGAGAGCTGCAAAAGGGGAGAAACTCTTTTTGAGCAATGTGGAAGAAAATAAGAAAATAGCTTCCACAGACAGACCGACCTTTCAACGGGAGAGGCCAGCAGTCAGGTAACTGTGGAGCAAGGAGCTCTGTGTTGCCGGAGGCCACAGATCATTGTAGCTTAAGGGATCTCTTGGTGGTGTGCTTTGGTAAAAACTGTTATTGAGCTAAAAAAGTTATTTATTTCATCCAAACACTTGTAAGTCCATGAAAACCAAGGCATTCCTTCTTGGAAATGTTACTTTAAAAAGCCCGCGGCATTTTACATACTAGGATCTCAAATTAATATGCAGCTTAATTGGATATCAGAAATTGGTTAGAATCTCTTTTCCCACGGTGGACGAATGGATGTCACCCTGCCCAGTTTTCAGCAGTACCCCTGAACTGCACTGAAATAGAATTATTTCTATTTTTAATCTAACTAAAATTAAAAAGCAAACTGTTGGATTTGGAAAGAAGCAAAAGCCTTACAAATATTTTCTTAATTCCAAGTTAATCCAAATATACAATAGTGCAGTTTTCTTCATCTTTCCCAAGAGTCCATTTATGTTGATTGAGGGATTTATTTGTTTGGGATTTAAAAGGCTTTGGTAACAGAACATCAATCTAAGCACTTACTTGGTAGAATGTAATTTTCATGTGTTTTTCATTACTATTATTTGCCTTCCTGCCCTGGCAGAATGCTTTCTGGGTACAAATTCTGATGATAAATAGGGAACTGTGACCAATGACAAATTACACATCTAAAAAAAGGGAAAATATATGAAAGAGGTGATATTTTTGTTACTGCTTAATACTTAATTTTACTGTTCTTTGAATGGGCTCATCTATCTCCCTAATGGCAATAATTTATTTCTACTATTTTTTTCTGCATCCAATACACCACTTTGGCAACAGAGAAGTTTACCATTTTGATATCAAATTCTACACTTAATCGATAATAATTAAATAAGAGTGTGGAAATGTTTCCATTCATTCACACTGGAATTGAGTTCAGATAGGCTGACCTGCTGTTAGAAGATCCTAGTGGTTACGAATTTCACTATAGTAGAAGTAGGGCAAGTAATCAGCAAAACTTTCTTATTTACTTGCATGCCACTTGATGAATATGCAGATGAACCGTATCACCATCTTGGGCACCAGATGGAAATTGTTTATGGCTCTTAGATATGATCAGCTAGTTTATTTATGGTGCAAAACCAAAATTAAAAGCCATGACTGCACCTATCATCTTAATTAAACAGGTTAAAATGCTACATTTTTCATCACTGTGATGCCAAGATTATGACCGCTGTTAAGGGGATAGAAAGTATTAACACCTTCCCAGGAGTTAGAGTGTATCCATTAATCTGTTAACGGATTGGTAGCTGAGCCAGTGAATACTGATTTGTCTTGGGATAGAGGTGCAAGATTTGGAGATTTGAGGAAGGATGTGATGCTCCAGAAGCAGGTGTCACTGCCCATAGTATGGGCTACGCATTTCTGGTTGTTGTCACTACAAATTTTTGTATGTTCTTCTTTTATTTTATGCTCTCCAGATGCTTGTGCATCTCTTGTTCATGTCTCTTCCATAGCATTTCCCATTTCCCTCACCATTTCACCATCCCAGTTCTATCACTCCATTTTCTACACACCTTTTCTTTCTTCTCTTCTTTGCTTCTCCCTGTCGTGCTGTCTCCTGGGTATCGCCAGCCAACCAGCCTTGCTTACGGCAGCAGTTCATTGAGACAGTAAGCAGAAACCAGGTAACTAAGCCCTGAAATGAAGAGCAATATGACACCCTTCTCTTTACCTCTGTCTGTGCCCTGTGGTTACCGTACCCCTCTAAATATCACCCATACCCAGGTCATTGCTGCCAGGGTGACACCGTCCCATTTTTGCAGGCAGAAGTGACTCTGAGGAGCTGTCCAAGGTATGGCTGGTGTTCCCATCTGCCCGTCCTGTCCCATCCCATCCCATCCCATCCCATCCCATCCCATCCCATCCCATCCCATCCTGTCCCATCCTGTCCTATCCCATCCAATCTGTCCCATCCCATCCTGCCCTGTCCCATCCAATCTGTCCCCTCCCATCCTGTCCTGC
>NW_009269998.1:1988536-1995956 GCF_000687185.1 Egretta garzetta
TTGCGTGCCTCCATGCAGCGTGGTACATGCGTAGTTTTAAATAATTATGTGCAAGTATGTAATACAAACCCACACTCATTTGTTTATTGTTTGTGCAGCTCAAATGCCGCACGATGGCTTCTGCCTGTAGCCTGACAAAATGCATGGATTAGCTTGCAGGATTTTCATTTTGTTTACTCAAAACAAGGACCTCTGAGTACAAAGATGAAAACAGGATTCCTGCTCTGAACTTAAAAGTCTACATATTTTTTTTTCAGGCAAACTCAAGTCTCTCAGTAGTTTTAAATAATTCAACTTTGATAACTTTAATCATTGCGTAAAAAAATCCATTTGTGCTTTAATAATTCAGTAGCATAAACTGTGATATTTTCCACATTTTTCCAAGATCCCAGTCTGTGGGTATTATGGTCATTTTATCTAATGTTTTATCTATAAATTCCTCAATGACTTAGTTACTCAGATTGGATTAAAACTTATACCAAATATATATATATATATATATATATATATTTGGTATAAGTTTTAATCCAATCTGAGTAACTAAGTCATTGAGGAATTTATAGATAAAACATTAGATAAAATGACCATAATACCCACAGACTGGGATCTTGGAAAAATGTGGAAAATATCACAGTTTATGCTACTGAATTATTAAAGCACAAATGGATTTTTTTACGCAATGATTAAAGTTATCAAAGTTGAATTATTTAAAACTACTGAGAGACTTGAGTTTGCCTGAAAAAAAAATATGTAGACTTTTAAGTTCAGAGCAGGAATCCTGTTTTCATCTTTGTACTCAGAGGTCCTTGTTTTGAGTAAACAAAATGAAAATCCTGCAAGCTAATCCATGCATTTTGTCAGGCTACAGGCAGAAGCTATCGTGCGGCATTTGAGCTGCACAAACAATAAACAAATGAGTGTGGGTTTGTATTACATACTTGCACATAATTATTTAAAACTACGCATGTACCACGCTGCATGGAGGCAAGCAAGCCAGTAGATGCCTTACAATGCCTTTAATTATGCATTGAGCAAGGTTTATTCTCTTCCAGCTCAAATACGGGATGTGAAAGGCTATGACTTTGACCTGCGGGTTTTTTTATTATAATATAGTATATAGTATAGAATGTAGAGTATAGAATATAGAATATATAGCCCATAATCTAGAATATCTAATAGATAATAGAGCAAATCTTCTGGCAGTATGTATCTGTAACTACGTCTGCAATTATACAGTATAAAATTCCTGAATGCTTCCACAGGGCATTGTTGCAGGCAACAAAGTTGAGGTACACTTGAGCTACTTGGTTTATCTTAGGAAACATTTTGAGCCCTAATTTCCCCAGATTTTATATGCAGCCATTTTCTTTCTAGACTGTGCCAAATTCAGGAACAACCACCCAGGGTAAGCCAGGTGCTGAATGGAAGAACGTGAAGCTAAAAGCATTCATTAAGTCATCAGATATGTCCAATTCCCTGCTCTTCCCCATTTCTTTTTATCCTGCCATTGGTGTTTACTGGAGCGGCTACATGTCCCGCCATGCAGTGAGCTGCACACAGCTCGCCCAGATATACAGCCTACTTCTGCTTGCCCTACTGCAAAATCATCTTACATTTTCCACGCGCTCTGCAAACATAACAAGCTGTTGCAGGACAGTTATCTGGGGACTGAGACTGGGACCATCAGCCATAACTGCCTACTCCCAAATGCTATCAGAAAAATCTGCAGATTTTTGTAGGTATGTACCAGAAGACAGACTGAATTTAGATGCAGAGTTGACAACTTGGAAATTATATATCCTAATATGCATATGCTCCCAAGCATGTGTGGAAATATCTGGTTATTAAAGAAGTCCATTTACTTAAACGAATTAATTATTAGTAATTAATTTAAAAAAAAACCAACCCAACTCCTTGAATGAGTGCAATCCTAGAACGTGCCGCCCATTTAGCTCTCAAGCACACAGCGTACAGGCAAGCCTGTAAGCAGAATATGGCCCACATCACTCAAGTTACAGACAAGCATCTCTATTTTTTCTGCAAGTTATGCCTAATAGTTACAATCCTTAAAACTCAGGGATAACTCTTCATGGCTTGCATATGATGAAGATATTCCAGTCAGGGGAAATGAAGAATTGCACCAAGCCAAATCACCCCCTTACGTGATGGATATCTTCTCATTATTGCTGTCACCATTACTTATGATAATTTTCCTTCGGTTATTAAGCTAATTCATTCAGTCTGTGTTTTACTATTCTTTGCCCTTAGTTTTTGGCACAGGAAGAAATGGAAGCTTGATCCAGTGGTTGAAGGCACTGGCAAGACTCAGAAGATACTGGTTCAGCTCTCAGCTTCCTTTTGGGCAAATTGCCAAGGCATAGCTCACAAAATCCGATGGAGTAACTATGCTGAGGAAAGTGTGACTTTTTTACTTCAGGAGCCTTAAAGATAGTTGTATTTTATACTGCTGCAAAGTAAGTCTCGTAACAAGGATAATGTATTCCTATTCTCCAAGTGAAAAGCCATAAAGAGAATTTTTCTTTCAATATCACTGAATCCACATTGGGCTCTCACTACTCTAACTGTGCCAGGTACATCTTATCAAAGAGCTCTTCCAGCAAAGCTAAGGTCTTGTTAAGGTCTTAGTCTTCCATATTTCATTTCCTCAGTTACAAAATAGGGATACCTTAAGGATAAATACCTTAAATTATGAGCTGCTCATTTACAGTGATAAGCTAAATCCATATTTTAGATGAACAATCATAATAAGCCCAATACTGGACATGAAATACCAGAGTGCTCTGCTCACCCAGATCAAAGCAAGCCCAGCGTACTCGTCACTAAAGTTTTTCACTCCCAGTTGACTTTAGCAGGCTGAGAGTAATCACTGTATGGCAGAGCACTTCAAGCCTGTGTTACTGTAAGCTATACAGTATTTCCGCTGAAGCCACATTTTAGGTAAGAATAAACAAACTGTACGTGTATTAGGAGCTCATGTGCCTCTCTGCAGAAGCATAATTCTGCAAGGGCGAATTTATACATGGGCAAAGAGAGCCAAGGCTGATATTGGGCTGCCCGGCCTGGGAATGATCGGATCAACAAAAGCTCATTTTGACTCACTTTAAGGAAATTCCAAAGCCAAACTCAGGGAGCCAAATTACTTCCTCTAGAACCTGTTTGACTACAGCAATGTCACACAGATGCTGTTGAGAACAACTGATTCAGAACCATGGCATTTGAATTTGCATCATTTTGAATGCCTCTCCACCACCACACTTTGTGTCCTCTACATATGCAAAGCACTAACTTTTTATTTGAACACTAATAGAAACTCATTCCTAACTGCCCGGTGATATTCTGCTAACTATATGCAGCTCCCTTTTTATGTAAGGCCTCATTTGTTGCTTTTTCCTAAAATACTTGAAATAATAGAATGGATAATTTGAATAATAGATAAAAGGAGTAAACAAGCTCAATTATCCCAGAAAGCAAATTATCAGCAACGCCTGACAATACAGGCAATCATAACTACATCTTGAAAAACACATTCCTTTCAGTCTCAAAGGCAGGGACAGCTATATTAGAAAAACTGAAGTGGCAGAACATACAGGGTTATGGTGTTTGGAACCAAGAAGTGCACGGGTGTAACACCCCTGTTTGGGATTTTCACTCTGAACTTCAACAATATATTCTGTCAGACCAAAGTTTCTACAAACAAAGAAACAAATTATTTGGTATAAAATAAAGGTCATATTTAACTGGCCACATAGGCCTTTATTCATTGGCAATGTATAGAAACCGGAGTGCATCCAATTGACGCTGTGCACAGCTGTGGTCCATAAGACTGTGCCCGGGCAGTATTACCGACCTCTGTGAGTGCGGTGAATCCACGCTCCTGGGAAGCCCTGCAGCCACTGAACGCGTGCAAACAGATGGTAAAATAAACGTACAGTAGATTCCGTCGTACGACAAGAGAAGGATTGCAAACTGCAACTCCTCACGTCATCGGAAGGAGATGGAGCGTCATAGCTTTAACTAGGGGGAGAGCTAAACAGCCATTTCTGCCACTGTCCTTTTATGTCCTGTGCTAGGAACGACCCAGAGCATCAGGGTATGTCTAACAGGCACGCCTACCGGCATACCTCTGCTATGCAGGCACTGTTGCTAGACATAAATTTTTAACAAGAAGTACTAAATCCTCTGTTATTTTCCCTAATGATAATGCAAACCGTACAGTTACATCTTTATACCAAGGAATAGTTACCCACTGACTGTTCCTTTCCTATGGTGAACACCTGATGACTGTTTGCATCTACATTCCCACCGTTAACAAACTTTTCCACATTTGATTTGGCAGTGGTTGATTTTAACAGCTTTCTAAGCGTTAGACACCTGACAGCTCTTCAGGGTCATGTTACAGAACCAAGACGCACAATGATTGTACAGCCTCTTATATTTTTTGCCCAAGTGTTAATTTTATAAAGAACGTTCTCTCCGTGAATATTCAACTGGTTTTTACAGTCAGGCTGGTCCTACTGAACTTATTCACCGACCGCTTTTTCCACTTTTAGTCTAATAAGATGAGAGACTGATTCTGGTGCTGTGCTATTTCTGCAAAACATTTATTGATAACGAGTTTTTCTGCTGCCTGGTGATGTAGAATTGTTTCAAGGAAAATGTTAGACAAATAAGAAAAGACACATTTCATGGTTTTCCCTTTTCTGTTAGTTCAGTGGTAGAGTTCTCTGGTGCTATACAGTATAAATAGTTAATGTCGATATATACTGAGTGCTATTGTGGAATTGCAGTCATTTTTAGCTGATGTGCCTTTATTCAGTTGCCACATTGCATCTAAGCCTTAAGACCTCATAAAAATATATTTATGTGCGTATGTACATGCAGGGTAGGTTCTTAAGCCTCGGCTTTGATAACTAACAGTGAAAATGGGTATTTAATGGTGGGGGACAGGAGTTTTCTTCAATCCTGAGGCCGACCAATTTGTGCCCTTGACAACCAACAGCACTATGATTATAGACTTCCAAAATAATTGATGTTCTTGTAGGAAAGTTAACGTTGGGCTTCAATATTGCAAAAATAAAAGATTTTCATCTCTTGTGAATTTGGAACATCTAAGAATACTCTGAAAAATACATAATTTAGTATTTTAGACATTTTTCCTGCCACCTCCTATCAATAAGTCACCATCTTGTGTTTTTACCATTCACTTGCTAAATTTCCCTCTCAAAGCCACGCACGTAGTTTGCCTTGTTCACAGAATTTGAAGCATACATTTTTCATTAAAATGTATTGGATAATATTGCGTTTATGCATATTACTTTAAGAAAAACAATTTTGAGAAGGAGGTTATTTAAGTTGGAAAAACACGACATCAGAGTCTTGGAAATGGCAAAACTAAGTTGAGATATAAATACGTGCAGTGGTTAGAAAGGGAGGGATTCATAGCAGTAGGCTACTGTACCAGGACTCCTCCAAACATCAGCCACGTGGATCAGCCCTTTCCTGAGCCGGTATTTCATACAGGTGGCAGGGCAAGCAGGCTTCCTGCTGGGCCTTTTGCATCTCCATTTAGACAAATGGGTACAACCGTTAATCACATGATGGGGGTTTCTCACTCGACCTCTGCCTCAGCTCAGGCACCGAGTGGCTGATGTTTAATTAGCTGGGGATAAGTACCTTGCCCAGATTCTAGCAAAATCTCTATGACAGGTCATCACATAAAAATCCAGATTTGTGCCTTTTCGATATCTACACAAAGTTGCTTTAAAGAGCCATTGATATCCCAGAAACAGTCTGGGATTTTCACATTCTGACGTTTTCATGCCTTCATGCCTGTAACTAAGACCTTAAATCCAGATGCATGCAGGTAACCAAGAACATGCCATTATCAGCATTAAAGCAAAGGCATATTGGGCATAAAATGTAACAAACGTAAACTCCTTTTCCCACATTCCGCATCAGCCAGCCGCAAGGCAGGGTCACTAAAAGCTGCATAACCGCTCAGCCCGGTGCTAAATCTGAGTTCAGGGGAAGCAGTTTGTACAAACCACAGCCCAACGTTATGCTTCTGCAGCCACATAGCTTGCAACCCCAAAGTCGCCTCAGGCCAGAAAGCACATGTGTGTCTGCAAAATACTACCTAGTTGTGTTCATAGGTGTTTAAAGCCACAGATTCAGAAGAATGATCCTGGCATGACTCATGCAGAACATGCAACATTTATTTTCTAGACCACACGCTGCAGTGTAAAAGGCAGCAGGAAAGCCAGGAATCATTCGGAGTCATCTGCTACTTTAAAGCTGTGACCTATATCGAGTAGCCAAAGAAAAGGCATTAGAAGACAGAGCTTGACAGCAACAGGAGATTATTAGGCACAGCGGAGAAACAATTGCTCGATGCAATTACAAATTCAAAGCAGAATTTAACTCTCCCATCCGCGCTGTGGATCTCTTTTGTATGTTTTGAACTGGTTCCACTATCAATCTCCCAGGGCTGTCACATGCCATCTATCCAAGAGCGCTACGTGCTGCTCACATGGGAGCTGCAGATGGGTCAAAGAGGAAAATGTTGCCCTAACTTGAAAAAGTAAGGAAAAAATATCTTGTACTTGTGAAAAGCTAATGCAAATGTTAATAATTAAGGGGATGCCCTTGGTATCATTCAGCTATTTTTGCTATATTCTATCATTTTTCCCTTTCATGGCATTTACCAGGTTTATATGCAGGGTACCTTGTTAGGATGCCAGAAAAGATGTTGTCTTACTGCCTGGCTTTGTCCTGGGAGCCACCATTTTCTTTTCTCCAAGTAACAGACTATATTATAGTTGCACTGAAGATTAGAAAGCCTGTTCATGAAAGATTTGTAAAAATTTATCTGTCTTACAACCACAACAACCTTTTAAAATGGATGACTGTAAAACAAGCAATGTCCTCTCACTGGCTCAGGGCAGATTTACTTATGGAATAACATGTGAATTCAATACACACAGCAAATTCCCCCAGCCAGATATTTTCCTGAGGGACTGGAGTCAAAAAAGAAAACTATATCTATATATACACACACACTGCTGCATTTCTGATATGGCAAGCAAAGCAGAACAAAAATCATCTGTCAGTTCACACAGCAGAGCCCAGTTCCCATATGCCACTCTTTCTCCAGAAGAGGATTATGGTTTTAATACGGTGAGTTCACATCATCTATTCCACGCTCAGCGGCCATAACAAAATCAAAAAATCCATCGATATAATACGAAAGAGTTAAGCCCGATCCAGACACACAGTCCCAAAAATGGCCTTTGTGCAGGGAAATTGCGTGGCGACCAGGGGAAAGCAGGTTTTCTTAGGCTACTAAGCAACAGTCACCGCAACCGCAGCTGCTGCTGCAGGCCCCGGCCAAACCTCCGCT
>NW_009269998.1:1996036-2001136 GCF_000687185.1 Egretta garzetta
TATTCAGTGATATAGCACAGGTCCCTGCTTACGCAGCGTGCTTTCTGTTCCCATGGAAGCAGCGAGACCGCAGCCAGTGCCTGTGTCCAGAACTTCCCAAAGCCTGGCAATAAAGGTCGACTTGGCTGCGGTGGGGAAGAGAGCACCTGGATAAAGAGATGATGACCTGCAGTCATGTTTTGGACAGCGGAGCTTTGCCAACACACTAGACTCCGCTGGAAAGTAATTTCAAATCCTATTTCTAATAACTGTGGCGGCTGCTCTCTCCTGACGAGTGCAAAGAAAGGTGCTTGCTTCATCTAAAGATGCTCCACTGATAATACTTCTTGGGGGAGGGCAAGATTTTGTGTCAAGCTGAGCTCTTAAAAATCAGCATGGAATCACCAGGGGCACCCAATGATGGCCAACTTTTGTTGAAGGAAGAATAAATCTCTCTTCTTAAAATCTTATTCCAGATGAGTCAGAAGAGGCCTATACTCCACATCTATGAATTTTATCTTCCAGTTCCTCAACTGCTTCAAATTTTTCCACTAACTCGATTGGTTTTGCTGAAGCAAAGTATAAACACACAGCTTTATGCTTTATGTTAACATGTTTCCATGACACTTCCCTGTCACAGAGGATGCTTGAAGGGGGGTATAAAAAACTGTCAGCATCCGTGCAGGTCCTGTATGTCCGACTGTCCTGCGCAGGGGTAACAGGCAGCCCTCAGTCCTGCAGCACCACACTTTCTTGTAAGCCTGTCTGCATTGAAAGGGGCAGGAGGTGTTTTCTGAATTTTTTACCACCAACATATTTTCCTTTAGGAGGTCATACAGAGGGGACACTCATTTACACAAAAACCATCTCGCACTGTTGTATCGACATTAAAGGAATTTAGTGAGGATATAAATGTATGTTTTACCCATTGGAAGGCTGCTTATACTTGTAGAGCAATCCAATGAGCTTTTATGTAAATGGGAAGCAATCCCATAGTTTCTAATAACTAACTGTCAAAAGAGCTGAATGCAACAGCACTGGGGGGACTTGTGTGTTTCCAGGTGTTAATAGGTAGATGAATCCCTTAGTCCAAGAGCCGTATCATTACACTCAGCAAGGGATTTTCCCTATTTCCGTCAATATTCATGTGCTTGAAAGCGGACACCCAGGAACCTAAATGTCTTGAGAAGCAGAGAAGAAATATTCTTACTCCATGGTGTTAGTTCAGGACATAACGGTTGGACTTGATGATCTTAAAGGTCTTTTCCAATCTAAACGGTTCTATGATTCTATGATTCTGTAAGGTCTGAAGGACTGCAGCCCTCTCGGGAAACTGCAAGATGGAGGCTCTGCAGAGGGTCTATCGGGTGCCACCCTCTCGGGCTCGGGCAGGTAAGGCGGAAGCTAGGCAGGCACTGATGGCAGCACAGCAAGGGTGAAATGATGAAGTGGCACCTCAGCCATACCTTGGTTACTTTTGTCCTGGTTTTGGCGGGGCTAGAGTTAATTTTCTTCCTGGAAGTGGGCACAGTGCTGTGGTTTGGGTTTAGGATGGGAAGAACGTTGGTAACACCCGGATGGCTCAGTTGGTGCTGAGCAGGGCTTACACCAGGCAAGGACTTTTCAGCTTCCCCTGCTCTGCCAGGGGCACAAGGAGCTGGGCCGGCAGCCGCCGCCCCCGCCTGCCCACAGGGCTATTCCAGCCCATGGGGCCTCCTGCCCAGTATGGAAACTGGGGGGCAGGGAGTGCTGCTCGGGGATGGGCTGGGCATTGGTTGATGGGTGGTGAGCAATTGCATTGTGCATCACTTGTTTTTTATGTTCTATATATTCTCTTACCATTATTATTATTATTGTTATTCTTTTCCTCTTCTGTTTTCTTAAACTGTCTTTATCTCAACCCATGGGTTTAACTTTTTTTGTTCCCAATTCTCTCCCCCATCCCACTGCGGGAGGGGGGCAGTGAGCGAGCGGCTGGGTGATGTTCAACTGCCTGCCAGGGTAAACCACGATGCTTAGTCTGGAGAAAGGGGTTGCTATAGCTGAGTCTCAACAGAGAACAAGTGAAAGCCCAGAGAGGAGGGTGGGAAACGCACCCCAGCCCACCAGCATCACCTTTAGACTAGCATGAGGCAGACCTGCCGCACACTGGGACCCAGGCACTGATGATCCTTTTCCTCCTCTATTTGACTAGTTAAAGGGCAGAAGCGCCTGTCAAAGTCCGTCACTGACAAAAAAGTAACTGCTTTGCTTCAGCAAGGCACCAGAAGGATGGGAAGTCATCCAGAGAGACCTGGACAGGCTGGAGAGGTGGGCCAGTGTGAACCTCATGAGGTTCAACAAGGCCAAGGGCAAGGTCCTGCCCCTGGGTCGGGGTAACCCCCAGTATCAGTACAGGCTGGGGGAAGAAAGGATCGAGAGCAGCCCTGCCGAGAGGGACTTGGGGGTGCTGGTGGATGAAAAGCTGGACATGAGCTGGCACGAGGGCTGGAGCACCTCTCCTATGAGGACAGGCTGAGGGAGTTGGGCTTGTTCAGTCTGGAGAAGAGAAGGCTGAGGCGAGACCTGATTGAGGCCTTTCAGTACCTAAAGGGGGCCTATAGGAAAGAGGGGGACAATCTTTTTAGTAGGGCCAGCTGTGACAGGACAAGGGGGGATGGTTTTAAACTAAACCAGGGTAGATTTAGACTAGATATAAGGAAGAAATTCTTTAAAATGAGAGTGGTGAAACCCTGTCAGGGGTTGCCCAGAGAGGGGGTGGAGGCCCCATCCCTGGGAACATTCCAGGCCAGGTTGGACGGGGCTCTGGGCAACCTGATCTGGTTAAAGGTGTCCCTGCTCACTGCAGGGGGGTTGGACTAGATGACCTCTAGGGGTCCCTTCCAACCCAAAACATTCTATGATTCTATGATTCAACTAAATCATATATAACCCCTCCTCTAGTCCCTCTATCAGTACATTCACAAAATAGTGAGGAACAAACCCAGAGAATCAGCACAACTCCTCCTGCCCTTACGGCAGTCACACAGCTTGCACCGCATCCTTCCCACCAGACCCTCATTTATAGTGAGAACCTGTCGAATAGGGACTGGTTACTACCCTGTGTTTTACTGTACCTGTCACAGCTGCACTCTTAACTGGCCTTTAGCCAGTACAATAATAAAATATAATTAAAAGTAGGGGGGTTGCCAGTTTCACAATGTGAGTTTAATTTTACCAGAGAAGCAACCCAACACCCCTGCTCTTCTAGAATGAAGCAACCATGTGTGAAATGGAGGTAGACGAGGGACGCTTGAGTAATTTTTAATGGTCCATGCTCATGACTTTCAAGCCAGATTCATGAATTCAAGGCAAGCGAGGCTGATGCAGTAAATGCAACTCTAAGGGGCCATTGCTCATTAACCACTCTCCCCAGTAACAGAATGATAGAATCATAGAATCCCAGGTTGGAAGGGATCTCAAGGATCACCTGGTCCAATCTTTCTGGGCAAGAGCACAGTCTAGACAAGATGGCCCAGCACCCTGTCCAGCTGAGGCTTGAAAGTGTCCAGTGAGGTGGAGCCAACACCTTCCCTGGGGAGATTATTCCAATGGTTGACTGTTCTCATGGTGAAAAATTTGCCTTTCATGTCCAGTCGGAATCTTCTCAGGATTAACGTTACCCCTTTTCCACATGACTCCTCCATGTTCTTTGTAGCCCGGAATCTTCTCAGGATTAACGTTACCCCTTATCTTTTCCACATGACTCCTCCATGTTCTTTGTAGCCACCCTTTAAATACTGGTACATGGTGATGAGATCCCCTCTGAGCCTCCTTTGCTCAAGGCTGAATAGTTACATATTTGGCAGTAGCAAAGTCTTGCTCCAGCTCCTCAGCTCTTGCTGGTTTATTTGGAATAACCCAGCAGCAAGGCTTACAAAAAAGGAACATTTTTTACTTAAAGGCTAGACTGCTGATGGATAGGAACCACACTACCAGAGACACCCACACCTCCCTAAATAATTTCCTGGAATTTGGTGCAAAACCTCCTCTGGTCACAGCTCCTCTACTTCCAGAAACACTCCTGGCCACCTGTGTTGCCTGGAATCCCCGAGCTCCCTTCCAGGGATGAGTCCCCTCTACCCCTGAGTCAGCAGAAAACTCTGGGAATCTTTCCTAGCAGAGTTAGGACAAGACTGTGTGTTGGTATTACAATACTTGCAACCTGTTGCAGCTCTGCAAAGTCTTTTTCAATGATTTGGAGTGAGAGTACAGATTTACCTTCCATACCTGCCTGCAGGCATGGAGTACGTTTTTGCTTTTACCCTCTTATGAAACTTCTTTGTTTGTCTGCTCAATGCAGAGCATGGACCGGCTTACTCTGTGGGTAAATGAAAGGAGAACAGCTAGAAAAGAAAAGGGGCTGGTGAGAACCTTCACCTCCATCACCGTAGCACACTGGCTACAGCAGCCAAAATACTAGCGACCACCTGAACACGAACAGCAGGTTGTTCTCCCCAAAAAGGAGGGACAGGAAATAAACGGTGATTGCTTGAGTTGGCCTCCTCTCCTTGAACACTGAAGCTAAACACCATGATGCAAGAACATGCTTACAGGCACGAGCCAACCTTTGCAGACGTTATTAACATGCCAGAGAAGAGTGAAAATGCGGCCCCGTACAGAGAATTCGGGCGGGCCTTACCCAGGGAACCTCTCATTGACATCAACAGGCGCTTGCCTGAGAAGCGGCTGCAAACTCTGATGCATAAACAGGACCTCACAATAACGCGTTTCGCCATGGAAACTATTGTTCAGGCCAATATTCCGTTCTCTTGCAGACTGCAGCGAGGAACTGCACCTGATAGACTGGGGAAATCATAGAAAAGCCCTTTAAGATCATCGAGTCCAACCTTTAACCTAACCCTGCCATCCCACCACTAAACCCCGGCCCTCAGCACCTCGTATTCCCGGCTGTTAAATTCCCCCAGGGCTGGGGACTCGACCCCTTGCCTGGGCAGCCCCTTCCAGCGCCTGACAACCCCAAGGGGGAGGAATTGTTCCCCATGCCCAACCTCACCCTGCCCTGGCACAACTTGAGGCCGGTGCCCCTCGTCCCATCGCCCCTTCCCTGGGAGCAGAGCC
>NW_009269998.1:2001924-2030029 GCF_000687185.1 Egretta garzetta
GGGCTGGCTCCTGGGCAAACGCCGCTTCGGTGGGGTGAAAATCACCTGCAGTAAGGGAGGGCTTAGGAGCAGCACAGAAGGGCTCTGAGAACGGCCGTCAGCGGTATGTTGTTACCGGATTGTGCGCTCCCTCTAACAGAGCTAAAAATGTCCGTTTGGAAGAGGGAATGAGGTTCTCGGCACATCCGAAAGAGCAAAACCTGCCATGGCTGCTCAGCTGGTGGCAGGTGGAGTTGCAGAGGCGCTGGCTGCTCGGTGTCGTGTGCCTTGGAGGCATCTGCCCCCCTGGGAGGTACGGTCACGTACTTCTCCAAGATCACGGGCAGGCACGGCTTAAGCGAGAGGAGATGGGTGCGAGGTGGGTTTGTTTAACGGCACAGCGGTGAGAGGGAGGTAAAAATGTGTTGTGGAGCAAGCAAAGCGTTGCAGGTGCCCCCGCTCCCAGAGGAGCGACTGAGGCACCACGTAACGTACCACAGAGAGAGGCTGTGAATATAACGTGAAGGACTTAGTGGTAAAACGTGGTGGAAGTTAACTATAACGCTAAATGAGAGCATAGGGATGTATGCAATAATGTATAAACCACTAAAATAGAAATATCGGGTGAAATACAAACCAAAAATTATTCTCTTTCAGGTGCACTTGAAGGGCTTTGGAGGTTCTCTAGGAGGTAGGAGGGGTCAGGCTGAGAAGGGATTTGGGGTAACAGTGGGGTGTCTCTGTCCCCCACGCTCCCCGAGCACCTGGACGTGGGCAGGAGCTAACCCCAAGTGAGCTGGCATGCTCTGCAGAGGTCGCTTACATGGAAGCATCAGACACATCCTACCCATGTAATTAGGCCTAATCCTGAAAAGCCCTTCGAGGGAAGGTGCTTGCTGTGTTAGCGTTGCGTAGGAAGAAGAGGTCAAGCTTGGAGAAGCACCTAAAAAAAAGGCAGGGGCTTCCTCGCTCTCTGTGAGCAACCCTCGTTGCTTTGGGAATCCAGACTGGAAGGGAGATTGCTGGGCATAGCTGTAATGCAGGGGACAGCACTGAGGTCCTGCAAGACAGGAGAACTGTGCTGTGCTTTGTGCTTTGGCCTGCAGCAAGACGGGACGAAATACAGAGCACCAGCACAAAACGGGCGCCTGCTGCCCAAAAGCATTGCCTTATATAATATTAATTGCATGCTCGTAGTTCCCCTAGAAGCTCCTTGTGGCTGTTACATGGAATAAGGCAAAGGATTCTGCGAGCAATGAAGAACTTAGACCCAGCTCTGTGTACAGTTCCCACGTGAAGCAGGCAAGTTCTTCGCTCTGGTGTGGACTCTTAAGACCTTCAGCAAGACATTTAGCGCTAGATCTAAAAAGAGGTGGAGACTTCTTCAACACCCAGCTGCTCTTGAGAGGGAGTCAGAGCCCTCCCTTAACAGAATGGTCTCCTAATGAACTTTTAGGACTTCTGTGTTACTCAGTCACAGGAGCAGAGTCTAGAGGCTGTGCGAGCCCTTCTCCCCCAGGAGTGAGTCCTAATTATTGATTATCAAGCTGACTTAAGGTCAGCTGATGAACATGTAGGTATTCAGTACAAGTAAAGCAACATCAGGAGGAAAAAACTGACTGCAATACCCCTGAGCCTAGACACTGGTTAGGAAATTCTTTGGTGAGTTATCAGCCCTCTCCCATTACACAGCAGGAGGATTTGAAACCATTTCCCACATTTTAGTTGAGCAGTCACATCACTTGAGTGAAAGGGCGACAACAATTCATACAATATTTAGAAAGAAACGCTTCGCTTGTGTAACTTGTGTACACCCACCCTGCATTTACCCACACGCGCACTAATCCTAATTGGACTAACGAGAACGCCTGTCTAGAGGCGGATGCACAGGCAGATGCCAGCACTTCAACAGCATCAGGAAAAGGATGTGATGGCTTAGATTCTTCCATTGTGATTGGCTCAAGGAGAACCAAAGATTGAGTTGTACCTTATAAAGAGGGATTTAATCAAAGATAATTTAACTGCAATGAGAAGTTTGCAAGCGTAAAGGATAGAGGAGTCACCCGGTGTGGCTGACTGGCATTACTATGAAACACGGATTTCCTTTGTAAGCAGGGGGTAAGTTCCTACTGCGATCCAACAGCAGCCAGCTACTTAAAAACAAAACTTACCCAATTTAATTAAGGCTCTCTGAATTTTAAAGCTTTTACTTTCATGAGCGGTGGTTGAATGGATGATGGGAAACAGGCTTTCAACCTCTCTCCTCTGAATGCTGTCAATTCTTTTATGTTTTTTTTCTGCTGCCACTCATTCCCTCTAATTTTCATTCATAGCAGACAGTCCTCCCCACCCTGAATTGCAACAAAAAAACCCCATAGCACATTAAGTTTGCACCTTCAAACAAGAAAATTAGGGTTGGCTGTCGGTTGCTTTGCATCAAGACCTGGGAGGTCTAGGCCAAAGGAAAAGCAGATTGTTTAGAAAATACATTACCCAGAAGTGGTTTCTTTTCTCTCAAACACCAGACAAAGGAAAAATGTGAAAAAAGGATGTTGGGTCAAGGAGGAAGTCAAAATTCCAAAGTGGTAGGAAAGGGATGTGTTTGTGTTATACAAATGAATATATTATACAGTTAAAGAGTGAAGAAATATCTGTAATAACTAATATAATTCTGGCATGCAGAACAAGTAAAGACAGATTCTCTGCTTCAGAAGGACTTTATCTTTAGGAACAGCAGCAAACAAATACAGTTCTGACGCTGAGAGGTTTCTGCTATTACGGTCCTTAAGCATGTGTTATGAATGAGACTGACTCCTGTAAACAAATGTGTTCGGTGGCAGCAACTTCCAGGATTGGATAAAATATGATTACGTAGAGTGTATGCAGGCCAACTGATGGTTAACTTCACTAGAAATACTCTGGGCCTGATTTTGGTTTCAGTCTCATTTAAGAATAATTCAAACTAGCAGATTTTGCCAACGACAGAGTTAAAACATAAACCCAGTATGCCCTTCTTTAAGATCATTGTTATCACTAGAGCTATTCTTCATTTACACAGGAAAAGCAAAAGGAGAATCAGGATAGAGCTTTGGAAGACAGAAATGAAAAGGAAGTAGAACGAAGAGACGAAGCTTCTGAAAAATGTGGATGGGTCATTCTCTAAAAACATCAGAGGCAAACAAAGGAGCACTATGAAATAAATCCTAACACATTTTCAATTACGTTATTTTCAAGTTTCATGATTCATAAAATAAAATAACTCGATGATTTATCCTGTGTATCATAAGAATGTTTTTGAGCTTATTTTAAAGCACTGGTAATGCTTTTGCTTAGCAGAGCCTCTGATCAGCACACGCTCCTGAGAGCTGAATGGTTTTCGATTGCCGTGTGCATCACGCTTACCCGAAGCATGTGGTGACCAGCACTGCCAGGCAGTTTGGCCTCTTTTATTCCTAATTATGCTTGGGGCATTTGGGGGTTCTGTAGACTGTGTGGGTTACCTGAGCTTCACTTGCATGGCTAAGAAAGGCAAAACTTGCTGTGAAAATTCATAGTCCCTCTGGTTTAGTGGGAGTTCGTTTCCATGATAAAAAGTCTACGTGCCTGTGGGAGATACTGCAAATGGGTATTCCTGGAATAAGTTTTGCTTTTTGTTAACTGTCTGTCCTTTCAGCTTATTCAGAGTATAGCATAAGTATGTTACGGATGTCTCGCATTTTAATGTGAATCTGGAAAACTTCCAGGGGTACGGTGTTTCTGTTCCTGGCAGAATGGTCACACTTAAGAGGCAGGACAGAGAGACACATTTCTTCTTGGTGAAGGAAAAAGACTGTCTTCACCCATGCTACCCCACTTCACAAACTCCTTGTTTAAATCCTGGTTTCACAGCAGCCACTATGAATTTTGCCTTTGGCTTCAGTGGCGCTGTAGATTCTTCGGGTGCCCCAGATGTGGGAATGCGAGAGGCCAAGGTGTTGTCAAGCTGAGTGACTTGATGTGCTTATTCTCCAGCTAAATTGTGTTCCTGGGGCACAGCCTTCATCTGTTGGTTGCTGAACTTCCAGGGGCTAAACTCGGAGACATTTCAGACAACCTCCCTTGTACCGTTATTTTTTTTCCTTATGTGGTCTTCTAGACTCTGGTGTATGATGCATGCATACAGATACAGGTAGCTGCTGCTTCTGCATTTTCCAGAGCACAGCCAGGAGTTAATCACGCCAGGACTGTTTGGAAACACTTCTTTCAGTACTGGTAGACCACTTATTTTACTTGTTCCCCAAAGGAGCTGGAATTCTCACCAGCAGAAAGCACAAAGATCTGTTATCATTGTAGGACTCCAGGCTGCAAAACACAGGAGGTCATCAGCTTCCACTGAAATAAGTGTGTGTAGAGAATGTTCACTGTGTTTCAGCACCAGACGCTTTATTCCCTTTTGTTTCTAACATGCACTGACAGAGCTAGGTTCAAAACGTCAACTGTCTGTACACAGCACTTGACAGCTCAGTGCCACTTCTCCATCACATCTGGAATCTTTTTCGGCTACTCAGCCATGTATGCCCCACCACATTTAAATTTAAAGCACAGCTTTGTCACCTGCAAGTCAGGTATGGCTGTGACTGCAAGGGACACAAAAAGCCAAGGGAGCGCAGTGATCAGAAGAAGAGTCGAGGGAGGGTGGGCTATGGGGCTAAATCTTTCTTCCTGAGAAGAGAATGTGTGGATCTAGTGTAAGAGTCAAACTATACCGCTGTGTCTTGGAGGCACAGTGTAGTCGCATTTCTCTCTGGATAGGTTTTCTGTTACGCTTAAATTAGCCTTAGGGGGGAAAAAAAAAACTCAACAAAAACCCCCAAGCATAGAAGATGAAATTATCCTCATACTGTCAATGTAGCGTAATACTTTCCAAATACATTGCTTTTTCTCTCAAAAGAGTCAGCCATGTGTGAGGGGAGCAGAAGAAGGAGAAATGCACTTAGCAGTCTGCTCCTTGGGCTGGCCTCACCACGTGGCTGACTCTCAGAGGATAGAAATCGGATTTGCTTGTAACAGTGCATTAGAGACCAGCATCCCCAAAATATTACGGGGATATCTGAGGCATGAGGAGGCTGCTGCCCATTAAAGGAGCTATATAATTCATCGGCCGAGCCATCAACGTTGCATCCTCCGCATCGCTTCTCTGCTTGAAGAAGGGCCCTACAGCCTGCATACCGCCAGCTTTTAGCAGAGGATGAGCAGAAAAGGGGAACAAAAAGAGAGGTGCCAGGCCTGTGCCAAGGTTGTCCTGGGAGAAAAAAAATGCGAATGCCATGTGTGAGATCTCCCTCTGTGTTTGGCTACTTGCTCGGCAAGCGTAGAGTTGGAGTGGTTCGTAGTGAAAGAAGGCTCTGCTCCCTTTCCAGTCCTGCACCATCCTCCTGACCTAATACCCCGGTGGTAAGAGACCTGAATACGTCAGAAATTAAAGGAGATTCATTTTCCCAAATGATTACCTCTTCCAAAAATTTATACCCCTCTCTGTGATTTTCTTCTGTAATTGTTAAACATCTGTTACTCTGCAGCCAGAATTAATAACCAGCCTGTTGTGGAACCTTAGGCATCCAGGAGCTGAGCTGTACTAACTTGTGTCTTGACTGACGAGCTTGTTCCTTCAAAGTTCAGTTTGCAGGAAGGGAGTTCGAAGTGGCAAACTGTGTGGGAATAAGCCACTGGAGAAGGGTTGGCACCCAGAGTGACTTTTTTTTTTTTTTTTTAATGTATGGAAACCAGTGTGGTTTAGAGAGTAGAATAAATTGTAGTATTATGTGGGGATTGGCAGCTTTGTGCCCTAGAGAAAGGGGTTTTGGTAACGCTTTGACCCCAAAACCACCGCTTTTTTTTTGAACTGTGGCTGTTCTTGATTGACCAGAGCCTTGCAGCAGGAGGATAAAAGAAGTTTTATAATCAACAGTACGTGCAATAGCCTTAATCTCATTGTTGGTAGTTATTCATTGATTGTAACTAATCATTGATTTAATTAATAATCATAATTAGCTGTAATCGTAATTAATATAATGAATCATCAATTACATTTGAAGTCACACTGAAAAGAGATGCATTAAGGGTATTTTTTGTGTTGTAAAATTTCTGCCTAAGCATTTGCTTTCTATTTCAGCACATATACTTAATTAAATAGAAATATTTTTAAAGTATTTTTTAGATTATTCCTGCCTGAAAATATTTTTGTTCAACAATTTTTATTTTGTTGGTTTCTCCCTGTGTAATTGCTGCTTCACATACATTTATCAAAAAAAAAAAAAAAAAAAAAGCAGCACTTTTAGGATTACCATGCATTTAGCATGACTTTGAGATTTCTGAAATAGGAATTTTATCACTGATGTATGATCTCTATTTTTGGTCTTACACATACTGAGAGGTTTCTATTAAGACTTGGCAAAAGATCAAGAGGTTTGAGGAGCTGCACGAAGATATCTGTTGTATTTCTAAAGCTAGACTCTAATTGGCAGTCACTGAACAATTAAATTAAACTCTAAAATCAATGCTGGAAATAAGGATAACTTCATTTTCCAAAATGGCAATGATAATAGATGTCAATGACACCTGGGATTTGAAATTAAACTGGAGTTGAAATGAAATCCAATAGTGTTAAATCTAGGAGAAGAAGGACCATCACATCATGGCTCTGCAATTAGTTTCCACAAAACTTAGACAGTGGGGCAGTAAAAACCCTTTAGAGAAAAGACCGGTTCCTTACGGCTTTGAGCCAGACGAAACCTCCATCCGAAAAGGGACAAGAAGGAGCAGCAACCCGAGTTCAGAGAGAAAAGCAAAAAGCCTTTGTACAGATGCAAATCTTAGACTTCTGGAAAGCCTTAATGCCTTCTCTTATAGGCCTGAGGCAATTAAGGATTAAGTTTAGAACATAAAGTCTACAAACCTGACTTATAGGTCAAGCAGGTCCCCTGCTCTGCAGCCACCCTGTGCTTAGTACTGGCTCTCCAAAGTCCTCAGGAGAGCCCAGTTCAATGCTTTTGAGCTTGTGCTTGCTCTTAATCCCAGCCCTGCACAGCAGGGTGCCTTAGTAATACACCTTAGTAATATATACACTTAGTAAAAAGCCTTATATATATATAAAACCCCAACTCTATATTATTAATAATATAATATAATATGCCACCCTGTGCTTAGTACTGGCTCTCCAAAGTCCTCAGGAGAGCCCAGTTCAATGCTTTTGAGCTTGTGCTTGCTCTTAATCCCAGCCCTGCACAGCAGGGTGCCTTAGTAATACACCTTAGTAATATATACACTTAGTAAAAAGCCTTATATATATATAAAACCCCAACTCTATATTATTAATAATATAATATAATATATTAATATGTTCTGAAGTATATATATTATTATATATACCGTCTATATTATACATATATGTATATATGTGTACATATATGTATATAATGTAATGTCAATATACATATAATGTAGTGTATATATATTTTTTTGTATATATATATAGTAATTCAGCTTAGTAATACACCTACACCCCGAGGGTGAAGGTACAGTGCTGGTGTACCTCGGCAGCAGCCATGGGTTCTCAAAACCATGAGAAAGTGGCAGGATTTGGGCTGATACCATTCCTTCTTCCTGACCTATTTCCGGAAGGCATTCAGTCATAGTCATGACCTCAGTTTTCATTCCTGTCAGGATGAGAGAGACCTGTCCTCCTTCCATTCTCTCTGGTCTTTTGTGAATCTCACAGCAAAGTACAACAGGATGGCAGCCAGGGCGGTTGAAAGCTGCAGTCACTGTTAGTATTTGGCTAAGAATAGGAATACCTTTTCTGCTCCAGCCCACCACAGCCCTCTTTTTTGTCTCATCCATCTGTTGTGCCTTGTCATTTCCACCATGAATTCTTTGGCACAAGGACTGGCATCTATGAGACATTTTAATAGAATCTTCTACCATGCCACAGCCTTGCAGTGCAAACACGACATCGTTATTAAATAGACCATCCTTCTCCCAAGTGCTTGGCTGGTGTTTTTCCGTGAGGAGAAACCGATGGCATTCGTTAGCTATATCTTTGAGACAGTCCTGTTTATTTTTGTTTATTATTGTTTACAAAGATTCCCCAATTCCCAGAAAACAAGAGGAACACCAGGAGGCAGCCCCCATGCTCAGAAACTCCTTGCTTGCTGTGGAAGGCTTGCAGCATGACCTATGGATCTAAGAATTTCCTGGCCATCCAAGTCTAAAAATTATCTACAAAATATAAAAGATTGAAATAGCATATCAGGCATCCCTTAACCCTTTCTGACAGGTGGGCTAGTCATACTGTCTTTATTCTGCATCTGGCTAATCTTGCCTTGACTTCCTCTGAAAGCCACGTACGTACTGCTCCTCGCTTTTCTGCCCGTCTTTTATACAAGCAGGTAAAACTAATCAATCCCACGGCCTTTGTATTTGCACCCAGTCTCCAGGAAAATCACTGAAGTCATTCCGGCCAGCACACTGAGCAGTGACTTCAACAGTCGACTATCATTAGAAGAGTGGCATTTCATTTTTCCCCCTACTTAGCCTGACTGGGATACAGCCCGGACTCATCACTTTTGTAACCCGTATTTTAAGAGTGTCCACTGGTAGCCACCAACCCAGCCCAATACACCACCACCACGGGAGCTGGGTGTGAGTTCACCATAAGGGAGAACACCTGTAGCATATTTTAGCAAAGCAAAGAGGGGTCACGTCACTGCAACCCACAGCAGACCTGTGACTATATGACACTCCGTGGCTGAACTCTCACAAAGCCCATGGATTTTAAGACATTATTCTCCTGAAGGTAAATATGGACTCTTTGCTTAGTTAAGTGCTGGCAAATATAAGAGTTAAATATATAACTGCTAGTGTGCAGTTTTAGAGAAAGTGAATTTATAGAAGCTTCTGATTCCCAGAGAGTTTTGAACTATGAATGTATCCAGTTGCATATTCTTTCAAGGTAAGAGAGGAACTGGGGAGGGGTGTGTGTGTGCTTGTTTGTTGTCTGTCTTTTGGTTTGAGCCTCACTGTCTCCATGGTGTCATTTAAGAAACCATCAATATCTGATTGCTACTGCCTTGCCTGTAATGCTTGCAAGAGAGAATGTGGGTTTAGTGAAGCTTTGATTATTTGGAAATTCTCCAAGGGGAGGGAGCACCTTGAATTAGAAATTTAGGGCTCTGCAGAGATGCTGTGGAATAGTGAAGTTAAAGGTTCTACATTTTAACTCAAGAGCAAGCAGTTCAGTATTTCCTTCAGAACAACAGGTTGTGTGCCTGGTGGAAAGCCAGAGACAAAAGTCAGTGCCCCAGATGCCAAGCTATCTGAAGGACAACCTTGTGCTATTTAGGGTTCCACCCACTCCGGTAAGATTTTCCTGCTAAGGCTTGGCCTTCCACTGCCCCATCTGCAAGACCTCTGCTGCCGTACCAGACCTGTAGTCCTGCATTACAGAGGGTGCAATGAGGAGGTAGAGGTGTAGGATAGGAGATGGGGCATACACTGGTACTGGAGACCTCAAGGCTATAAACAACTCGGCCAATTTTCCGACAAAGAAACGCAGAACTGCAGCTGGCAAAACTGATGTTAGGGGTAACAAAAGAGTACAAAGAACAAGCATCCAACATATTTAAGCCATGCCACGTGTAGTAAATTGGGATGTAATGTGAAAAGACAGACCAAAAGAGAAAGAGCAAGGTGTAAAAGTGCATTAGCAAACATAAAAATGGACCCAAGTGGTTCCTAGAGGGAGGAAGAACCATCATCAACATCATACTGCTCCTGACAAAGGATTTGGGATGTGCTGCAGTCATAAATAGCTCATATTATACAGAATAACTACTTGTTACTACTAGACATAGATACAAAAATCACACAGAGTTGTACCATACAAAGATACGTGAAAGTAAAACTAGTTATGCATAGCCTAATTTCTAAGGTCATTAGAAAAACTGCTGCTACAGTTAACCCAAATAAATCCAAAGTTCCAGGCAGGTCAAGACAAGTACAGACAAAGCATGTTTGACAAGCCCCAGTCCTGAGTCCTTGCAAACTCAGTACAAATCTCTGGCTTGCTAGTAGCAATGACAATACTGTATTTAGTGGGCTATGGTTCTACAGGTTCCTCTCTTCATGCATTCGAAGCCATGGAAAACTAGTCACAGGGACGTTTAACAGAAGTGCTCCCCCCTGGGGGTGCCCCAGCAGGTTTGGGCCTGGTGGTTAAGGGGTAGCCAGCTTGTGGATTTTGGAGAGGACCAGCATGGCTTCCATGCGCAGGCTATATCATATGACCAATAAAAAATTGTGCTGGCACCATGGGCCCTGGGTAATCTTCATCCTCACAAGCAAACCAGGAGCTGGAAGCAATGGCAGCATGTCCTGCAGAAGAGTGATGGGCAACCTGAAGAACTGTTATCTCACGCCCCTCACAGCCTTCTTTCAGTTCTCTACAACATGGGATACGTATCTTGTGGCTCTTGGCCAGAACGAATATTTGGTACATGTCCCATCAGTTCAGAGAAGTTACTGTGCTACCCCATGCTCTTTTGGTTTGTCCTGCACGATGTAACATACAGGAGGTTTTCACTGTTTATTTCTCTCCTTACAAGCTCTTTAGGTATTTACATCCTTGCTGAGCTCTTGGGAGTAGAGATCATCTTTTCTCATGCTTGGACAATTCCTAGCTCAATACAGGAAAATCTTTTTAAACATTAATAACATTAATTATTATCAATAGCAAAATCCTATGGCTTAGTAAAGGCTCTTAACTTGCAGCTTAAGAAAATAACAGGAGGAAAAAGAAAAATATATTTTTTTAAAAAAATAAACCCCAAATCAAACCTTTTCAGCAGCTGTGCTGATTATGGTCCCGATTTTAAGACTCTAAGCCAAACAGAGTTTGACCACTTGGGTCAAACTCTATGTTTACAGGTCTAAATTACAAGCTAAAGAGGGATCTTTCTCCATTAGCCATCCAAGGAAATAAGAGTATAAGGACTTATTAGTCAAGATATGTGAACTGAAGTTGGGGGGTTTTATTATTCTAATTAGGAACAGGAAAATTCCTATTCCATTTTGTAATTAAAACAATACACATTCTACTGTCTAATTATATTTGACATTTTCAAGGTGTTGGGAGCTGAAGTCTATAATTACAGAACTGCTGCCTTAAGCAGAACACTCCATAAATATTCATGTATTAAATAGCCAGTTATATCGTTTAGAAGATTTTAGAAACGTTTGGTTTTTTTTTTTTTAGAAACATTAGACTTTCAGAAGGCACGTTTTATATTTGTATTTTAAAAAAGATAGGAAGAAAAATGTCCCGTGGGATCTGACATACTGTAGATAGCAAATTGACTATAAACCTATTCATTAGTATTGTAAGCAGTTATGCTGGAGATTCATAGTCCTTTAGAATTATTTCTTTTCTTTTAGCAGAATGGGTAATTACAGTCAAAAATAATATGGGAGTCCTGTAGTGAAGTCATAAGACAGTAAAATGCAATTCCTACAATTCCTTGATTTTGTAATTAACAATAAAATTATAGCTTACATACAGTTTAAAAAAAAAAAAGTTATCCACATAGTTTGGTGTCTTGCAAAAAAAAAATCACTTCATATATCACCTATTTTGGTAGTTCGATGTTGGCATTTAAAACAGTTGCCTGCCTAAGAATACCATAATCAAAGTCGAGGTAGACTTGTGGGTAATGCAGAGCCTGTTGTTCAAGGAGAGGCTTTCCTTTTCTTGACATTAGAGAAATGGAAAAATACGCAGTGAAGATGAAACACCAAGTGCGAGGTGTTCCATGAGTCTACCTGCTCTGTGTTTCCATTCTAGGAAGTGAACCTTTGGGGACATCTAGGGAAAAGGGAATAATTTCTGAAAAGAAGGGCAGTAGGCTCTTTGCCTATTTTGTCCATTTAGCTCGTTGGAATAGGTTTGGGTCTTGTTATAAGATGCTTTGCCCCATGGGACCTGGACCCTGGCTAAGTCGCTGGGTATGACTTTCAAACAGTAATAAAAGACACTGCAAATGTTTCAAGATTTAAATGCTGTGCAGAAGTGAAGTTGCAATATGTGTGGGTTCAAATGCTGTGCAAGATTTCAGTGTCCCAGCAAGAGCAGCGGAGACACAGTGCAAGCTCCCTGCACAGCAGGGCAGCGTGCCCTGTGCCAGCCTTCTACTCAGAAGGCCCCTTCTCCCAAACAGCTCTATAGTCTGCCTGTGGGCAGGTGTGGAGAGAAGGGCACCCAGTTCCACAACGACCTTGATTATTCACAGAGTATGAAGGCGTTAGGGAAGTCCTGTTTCATCCCTGCACATCTGTGCGGTGGCTAGAAACAGTCTCGCCCATGTCGACTCGTGCACGCTTGCGTTACAGTCAGTCGGGGGGACTGCACCCAGCCAAAAGTGAGAAGCAGTTGTACATACCGCATCCAGCTACAGAACTGGACTTCTCCTGTGGTGGGCTGGGAGCAGGACCTAATTCAGTTGAATTGTGTATAATTAGTCCATACGTATTATATGTCAGAGTATATAACTGTTATGTATTCACAGATTATGTATTCCGTATTGTCTGTGTTTTATGCTGTACATAATACGTAAGTGTAATATAGTATGTGAGTGCAAATGTATGTATATGTTTGGGTTATATATACACCCATACGCCACTTACTGAAACACACTTACTAAATGCCTGGTGCTATTTTTGTAATGCTCATAGCACTTAGGGATGCCAGTGCCCATTCCCTCCCTTTCTGCACAATCACAGCCCCTGTTCTGGGTGACGTTACACTGCAATCGACTTGAACACGGATAACCAGACAGGCAAAATTCCTCTGTTCCCCACCTTCTGCAGATTTTGCTCAGAATGCCTTGAAAATACAACTCACCCTCTTCCAATCTGTCCCTCAGCACCTCAAAGATAAGCTGTTCTTTTCAAACAAAAACTAAGTCGTATTAAAAATGTTTCAGTGAAATTTTGCTAGAACCCTCCTTCTTTAACCACCCAGAATTACATTTTGTGCACAAAAAGTCTGCATTTTACAAGCCCGATGTTTAAAAATCTGAAAATGGCCAGTTAATGCAAGAAACCGTTGCCCCTCTGCCATGTATAGCAGGTTTTCCTCATCATTTTTCCAATATAGTATTTATCCACTTTTACCATTGCTTTTTTATTCCACTGTAGAATGGGATGAATTACATTGATTTCAATCAATTGATTATTATTGCAAATGTGCACTGAACATTGCAAGAATAATATAATCTAAGTATGCCCGAAATTATGTTAGGATAATCCTGATTTCTCATAATGTGAGGTGCTCGATGTAGAAGAGGGGGGTGTGGGGGGTGTCTCAAGAGATGTGATACAGCCTTATCAGATTTTTATGGTTTTATCTAAGTCAATCTATTCAGTAGTTGCAAGCTTTTACTTTTCAGCTGCAGCTAACAGTGAGGAAAAGTTAATGCAATAGCCATCTTAAAAAGAAAAACAAGACAAGGAAGCAGATAGGCAGTGGACATGGTCTTACCCATAGGTACCTTGGTTGCAGTAGAGACATGGGAGGAGTCATCGCATCTCAGTGGGGGAGCAGGCAGTTGTCCTAATGTTGCCTTGTTCAGCGAGGACTCTGCAAAATAACAAACAAAAACTGGTTTTGAGCATTTTCTGAGAGCATACAGAGAATACCCACATGGTGCTGGATGCCTCTGAGTGCCCCGTTGCCCACCCTGGGGGCAGGGCTGCCCTCTCTCTTCACTTAATGCTGTTTTGCTACTTCTTCTCTTGAACGACTTCCACAGAGGCTTACTGGCTGAATCTGCGCTTTCAGGAGCTGGTGGCAAGCTAGGGTGAATTTATCCCCAGAGGGACCAACTTTGCTCTTAATGAATTACTGGAAGTAATTGTGAAGGGTAAAATCACTAAATAGCTGGAGGATAAAAGAATTGTGAACCATAGTCACAGTGGTTCAAAACAGACTGAGTCTTGCCAAAGGGAATTGCTTATTTGATAGAATTACAAAATAAATGTGTGAAGGCAGAACGCTATATTATCATGTATTTAGATTCTGGGGAAGCACTGGATACTGTTTTGCATTAACTGTTACTTTGAAAGTTAATGCAAACTGGCTTTGATATAAACAGTGTCATATACATGACAGAGAGTTGCTAAAGGACCAAAAAAGGTGCTGATGAACAGCAGAACGCTGAGGCCCCACATGGGAGACTGCAGTCCTGGTAATTCCTTTTCAAAAAAAAAAAAAAAAAATCAAAGGTTGCTTATTAATGTTTCATAGATGAAAAGGCTGAATTATGTGGGCTGAAGATTGGATTGGGTGTTTTGACTAGCTTGGTAGACAACAGGGTTATTTGATATCAACTGAATAGTATCATATCTCTAGAGAATTAATTATTTAAAGATGGTAAAATGGATCTGACAGGGAGCAGTGAGATGTAAATAGCGAACATCACAGAGATTTATTAACAAACTACGCTGTCTTTGCAAAAGCCTTGCTATTCCATTTCCAAACAGTAATTTGTTGCTTTCTTCTCTCCTAGTTGCCCATATTGGCATCTTCTGTCGTTAGCCTCTATTTTCTTGAACTTACCGATGTCTTCAAGCCAGTTCACTCTGGATTTAATTGCTATGACAAGAGTCTGAGTATGCCATACATTGAACCTACACAAGAGTCTGTTCCCTTCTTGATGTTGCTTAGTCTGGTTTTTGCTGGCCCATCAATTACGGTAAGTTTGAGGCGCCACTGTCACTTATTAAAGATTTTGAACTGAGTTTCAGTTGGCATAAAGAAAACAGCTCCTTTGGTTAGGCTCCTTCTAGTTAGGCTGCAGAGTGTCATCAAACCTGAGGATTTTAGATTCATCTTTTATTCTTCTATAGCAGAAGGGGACACACTCCTTAAAGCATTCCCTGTAGCACTTCATCTACTCACACTATCCCGATTGTGGGCATCAATGTTAAGAAACAGCATCTACAGTTTGGTGAGAATAGCTTGAATCGTTCCATTATGCTGTGCAAACATTTGAACTTCTATAGACAGGATATCTCCGTTCTCTGAGATACACCAAGAATTCAAGATTTTGTTGGAAATGGAAGCCTTTCATTTACAGCCCTGGCCATGCCACTTTTGTAAGAATTAGCTTTATTCAGGGAGAAGGTGTATCAGCTGTGTCAGCGAAATCAATTACACTTTCCCAAATAGCACTGGGACTCCTCAAAATTGGGAGTTAGTCATTAAGAGCAGGCAAAAGGAGGCTGGTTTAATCACTCACCCAAAGGGAGGAGGTGATTTCAGCAGAACAGAAATACCCTGCCAGAATATGAGCAGGTTGGTTACTGCTTTACAGAAAAAAAATATAAATTGCCTGATACGGGTGAGTACTGTCCCTGCTGGAATTGCTGTGTCAAATTAAAATGAAATCTAAAGACTTTACCTTTATATATATATACACTAGAGAGAACTCATCGTGCGTAATTTTAGGCAGCTCAGATAGGAGCCTTATTCTCGCAGCACTCCTGTTTGGCAAACGGAGAGAGAAATTCACCTTGAGTGGGTGAATCCACGCACCTAAAAAGCTGAATCAGCCTTCTGGAAGGGTCTCTCCTCTCCCCGGCAGCAATCGCTGCGTGTCTCGGTCAGGCACTTCTCTAAGGCCAGCTGCAAACGCATCTCTGCTCCTCTGCATTCCCTTAAATTCAACCCGTTCATTCCTTTTATGCTACTAGCCAATTTGCAATTACAAAATCTGTAAAATGCAATGCCCATATAAAAATCATCAAGTGCTGTTCTTTGCTTTGCAGAATGTTTTTTGTTTATTTGTCTCTTTTTAAACTGAACTCTTCCTACTGTGTTTGATTTTGGTTGCTTTAGAAACCATTTCTGAAGGATTTTGCACAAGCATCAGGCTAAAAATTGTACTCGTGTAGGAACGGGGAGCTAGGACTCTCAGTGTTCCTGTTACAGATGCTTGCAGCCAACACCGAATACTGTGATAAGACTTGTTGGTATTGCAGTTTGGCTGGGTTTCTTAAGTTTAGACAAAGTTTCTGATAACAAAAAAGTGGACTTTCCTAAAACAACCGTAGAAGGGGGCCTATATAGGCTCACTTGGGCCACAGTAGAGGGATAAAAGCTGATTTTTTACTTCAGAGAGTTTGTGTCAAGCCTAGGTAATATCAAGCACCTTTAACTGAGATGAAAGGTGCCCGTTTCATTACAGAGTGTTTATTAAGGGCTTTGAATACAGCTAAATTATTTCAGCACTGCATGAAATTTTGAAATAGAAAATGTTATTCTTGCTTGAATCATTCTCCTACCAGCAGTGCCGACAACTAACCAAACCCATGCTGTGTGAGGAACTCAGGCCCACACCTGAGCATGCCTATCAACCATACGATCCATAAGGGAAGTAAATCCTGAATCTTCAAAGTACAACTGCTTCAGAGCTTCAAGCCTTTGGAAGGTGTAGGTCATTTGTATTAATGTGAACATGAATGTGATGCTTGTATTAGTTGGAGAATGGACTCTGATACTGCAAAATACACAACTTCCTTCAATAAAAGGCACTGAAGATGGTGTAGATCATCAGCTCTTCATTATTCAGTACCACTTCTGAAGGAAAAAACTAGGGTGGTTTGGTTTTGTCCAATTCTTCCCTTTCTCTTTGGAAAAATAGGCCAATGAAGCTCAATGCAAAAAAGATTATGATTGTAGCACTGTCATCTTGTAGAGTTTAGCATTTTATGATATAGTTTTCATTAACATTTTGATGACTTACAGACTTTATAAAGCCTGTAAAATACAGACAAGCAAGCATGAGCCATGTGAGGAGCTCCAGTAACACAGTATATGTTAGTCTCTGTCTGCTGTTCAGGTACTTATGACAGGGTGAGGCAGAGGGTCATCAAGACTCAATAAAATGCAGGTGTGATTAAGCCACATCTTACATATTACCAAAGAGTGTAAAAAAGAAAAAAAAATTAAAAAAAGAGGGGGAAGTGGGAGAAGACAAGCAAATTCCAGTCTTAATCCTTCCTTAAAGCCTTATGTAAATATTAGAATAGGACTTCATTATTTTCCTATATTTTTTTTGTTTATAGGCTCATTTTTTCCCAAGACTGGAGAACATATTAAATTGATTCACTTTATAGTAAAATTTTTTACAAAAAATCTAGCATTTTATAATTTATTTTCCCAAGCCATTATTACAGAAGGATCTGTGTGGATTTGGGGCTTTATGTTTTTTCCCTTTGGGTTTTTTTGCTCATTGTTAGTGCTTTTAACCAGGTCTGTTCTGTAGCCCTGAAGTGCTACAGAAAATTACTACCTGTATTATTGACGTCTGTCTTATAGCTTGTGGCATATATGAAATTTTCTATATGTATTCATAAACCACAGGAGACTTCAGTGTGGAACAACTGGACTTGTACGAAATTACCAACATGGATATTTTTTTGTCTGGAATATAAATATACCTGAGTTGCGACATGACTTCCATTTGTTTTAAAGAACTCTGAATCGGATCCTCTGACATGTTTTCTCTCTAGTTATTAATTCAAAAATGTTAGGGCCGGTTATTTAATCGTATCAGCGTAGGTTCAAACCCTTATCAGCCACTGACTAAAAACCTACTTAAAGGTAACAATGTGCGTTCTAACAGATCACCAGGCAATTAGATCACATTGATTTGGGAAATCAATTAGCAAGGAAAGAAATTCACTGCTGGCAGTTTCAGTCCTCCTGCCTTCTCTGCTGTGGGAGTTTGTTTCCTTGGAAATACCAGCCGCTGAATTTTCCTTGACATAGGCCTTGCTGTTTCCCAATTTTCTCCTCTATCACACAAGGTAATCCATCCCTCTGGTGTTTCTCACTGTACCAGACATTCCCTACAGCTTGGCTAAAAACTATATGAGTTTCTCTGTTTTTTAAGTTGGAAATACTTTCTCTGGGAAGTTTCAGCTGTAAATAGATCAAATGGAGACAGATAACAGTGACCATAGTTCTCATATAAATAGAATTCTTTTAATAACCCTTACCACTGACTTTTCTATGTAATGAGACAACCTTCACTACTTCAGTTTTTTTCTGGCAAAGAAAGGTAATTTATTAAACCTTTAGTTAAAAAAGAGTTAGACTAAGCTTGTCCATTGTACCTCCCTTCTCCTAGGATGAGAGGTCTTACCATGGACAAACTTCACTGGTAATTACAGCAGATTCAGCATAATTCAGACACTTCAGCATCTCATTGCATCGTAAGCTTTGTGCATTGCATATATTAGTTTTCAGTGCATCTGCGGATAGACAAGGTGAATCTCCACTTGGTGGTGAGAACTGCCTCTTAATTTCAATATTTCTACCCAGCCCTTATTCTGAACTCTGTACAAGCCCTGTACAGATTTCCAAGTTGTTGCCCTGTTTAACAAGGAAAACAATCAAACCCGAGACTGCAAATGTGTAAATGGATCCGGATTTTCCAGCAAGTAACGCTATTTTTCATTTATATTCTTCCCTTTATTTCTATTGTGAACTCTTCAGTCATAATCTGTTTTGCTTGGTGTGTTCAGAGGGACCATAAGGACAGAACTTTCTCTGCTGCTGTGGATCTGGTTAAAACCCAAGCCAAATTAAACAAATACAGAAGAACAGGCTGCCACATAATTAGAAGCTGCTAGGGATTGCTAGGCTTGAGGCCAAGACTGAGTGCTAAAACCACCTCAGGAGCACTAAGATATTGCAGTGGCTCTGGATTATTTTAGAGGCAAGATTTTCTAATTATTACTTTTTTGTTGTAGAAGCATCAAATATCAGCTGTGGATCAAGACCCCGATTCCACTGAGCACTGTATTGCCACTTGCATTTCATTTCAGCACCACCTTCTCGCCTGCCCTCACTCAGGCTAAGTTGCATTACTGAATGTTTGCGTATTGATACGAGTCTTTTAAAGGCGAGTACACGCCAGTGGATGACATTGGTTGTGGTATAGTTACATTTCAGCCCTTTAAATTCAATCAGTGTCTTCTGAGTAACTGCTACATTTAATTTAACGGCTCCTTTGTCATTGCAGATAATGATAGGAGAAGGAATTCTCTACTGTTGCCTGTCCAAAAGAAGAAATGGGATTGGAACAGAGGCCAATATTAATGCAGGAGGATGCAACTTCAATTCTTTTCTTAGAAGAGCTGTCAGATTTGTTGGTGGGTTTCAAATGCTAGTCACAAAGAAGGGCTTTCCACATACATCCGATTTTCACCCTGCAGGTGAACAGCCTCTCAGAACAGTGAAGGGCTGTCACTGGCGTAGATCTTCTGCCAGAAAATGCGGGAAGAAACTGTGAAATGGAGCGACAGAGCAGCCCCATGCTCAGTAATGCAGCATCTACACTCTCCCTTTCCCCCTTCCTCTCCTGTACTACTGTCAGTGTTTCTAAAAGAATCGTTTGTTTTTCCTTCTCTGCCCACCTTGAGCTGGCTCCCTTTTAATGGTTTCAGCGTACAGTTTCCCCTGCCTGGATCAGTGCCTCATAAGGATTCAACCCACCTGACACAGCATTCAGCATGACAGTAAAAACTTGTCAGAAACTGTCAGTAAATCTGACATTCTTTTTCTGGGATGCATTTAATCTACGTCTTGAAAAAGGGCTAGAATCTGGCAACCTAATGATTGAGGGGAATATGTTGAATTGGTTTATTTTACTTTGTTTTAACTGTCATTTATGAAAACTGAACTTGAAAAGGCAACTGGACTTTGTTCCTCTTCTTACAGCTAATTTCCTCTAGCAACAAGTGGCTAAAGGAAAGGTTTTCTCTGTTGTTCTGTTAGAGAGGGCAGCCTCAGCAAAGACAGCCTGCAGGGCAGAAGACTGACAACCTGCTCGGAGGACTATACGCTAGGTGGCTGTAGCCTGGCAAGCAGGGAGGTAACGACAGGAGAGGTTATAGAGTCTATGTATGGATGCTTTATCCTCTTCAGGGCAGCAGCGAGGAAGCGAGCGGAGGGGATGGTAGATTATAGCTTCAGCAAGGGGGGCTGCAAAGATACCCCATGGTCTCCACTTCTCCTCCTGTATGGCATCCCATTCCATCACCAAAAAAGACAAGCTCAAAGATGCATGAATTTAATTCTTGATTCAGACTCTGAATCTGCAGTTTCTTTCATATTGTAATGACTTCTGCATTCTTTCAATTATAAGATGAGAAATAAATTTGTTTATGTGAATACAAGTAGGCAATTAGTGGTAAATCTTTAGGGGAAAAGCAGTTGAAAATGCTCGGTAAAACAATTGCACTTACTTCAACTGCCTTGGGAATTTGGCATTATTAACCAGACAGAAACATTGATCTATTATCAAAAAGAAATATTTGGACTCACGGCAAGGACTTGATACTTGGGAATTATCAGAGGAGTGAAGGTAGCCAGTTATTGCCAGCTGATGAGTCCCTGGTGGTAAAAAGAGAACAGGTCCTTGGAACAGCGATCTGAAGGGCAGCTGTCCGTGTTAGTGAGAGCCTGTATCCCAGTGGGCAAGCCCAAGGACTGGATGGGCACATACGCTCTCCGCAAACAGTTGGCTGTCCTTTGGTCAGCTCAGAAAACCGCTTTGCAAGTTGAAGCAGTTCACTTTTACGAAAAGATATTGGAGGATGTCAAGCCATCAAAATGAAATGTTAAGTGTCAACAGGAAGAAAACAAGCATAATCTTGGGTTTTGTACATTAAAGAATTAAACTCTCTCAAGTCTAATGACACAAGCCACCTGAATGTCGTTGAATGTATTTTGTCACAATGAATTAATCTAATTTATGCCTACAGTAAAGTTAACAAGCTCTACTGATTTCTTTCCTAGGTGTTCATGTGTTTGGTCTTTGTTCTACTGCTCTTGTTACTGATATTATACAGCTATCAACAGGATATCAGGCACCATATTTCCTGACTGTTTGCAAGCCTAACTATACATCCTTAAATGTATCCTGTTCAGAGAACTCATATGTTGTGGAAGATATTTGCTCAGGAGCTGATCTCAACATTATCAATGCTGGAAGGTTGGTTCTATCCTTCATTGTATACATTTTTAAGTACTCGTTTTATTTTTTATTTTCTGTCCCAGTTTCGAGATTTTTTTTCTGGTTAAAGTCTGACTGAGTTTTGTCAGGCTTTTATAAGAAAAGTGAGAGCATAAGTGTCTTTTTAGTGATGCTCAATTTTCTGTATAAAGACATGAGGCCAACAGCAGGCTTTGGAAGGCTTTGTCAGGTTCCAAAGCACAGTTGGTAGCTAGTTATTTTCCCTCCTTCAGAGGAGACAATTTCCTATACAGTTATTAATATGTACAGCTTCTACTGCTTTTCCCAGTGGGATCTGGGTAAGTTCCCCATAGGAGGCAGGGGAAGAAGTCACCCCCATACTTTATCTGAGACCTCTGTATAACATCCATTACTGTTCCGGCATTTTGGTCTTAGTTTGTGAGGCTTGGTTTGGGGATTTTGGAGGGGAGTTTATTTGTTTTCTATTTCCTCTAGTGAAGTTTTTTATATTGAGAGCATTGAAAAAATCCCTTTATTAGAGGAAAGGCCACAACAGTGCAAACCTGTGTGTTCCCAAATGCATGCCTTTTCTTTCACGGTATTTCTAACTGGCGGTTTACCCCCCTTGATCATTTAGTCTTTAGCCTCCCTACTAAGATATCCAGGAGAGAAATTAATATTGTTTATAATAGCAGGTTTTGGACACGCATATCAGTCAAGTTGAGATACAAACCAGACTATGTATCTTACTTTAAACAAGCTTGATGTGATAAAACACTGATAATTCAATTACTGATGACAGGTTATAGATTTAAACGAGAAATCTGAAGGTGTAAGTCAGTAACTTGTACTGTTCCAATACATCTGCTACTCATTAGTTCAAGGACTTCATTAGTATGAAGTGTCCTGAATATAAGCACTACGCTACTGAGAAATCATGAAGCTTTTCACTGTATACAATAGTAGTATTCCATATCTTTTCCAGACCAGGTTAACCTTTATTGCTCCTTAGTCACTGAATGTTTGAATGCTTTGCAGTCCTTCAGAATTTTGGTGCTTTCTTTAAATCTCCTGCTCTCCAAAAAAGTTACAGCAAAATTATAGAATGCTTTAAATGACTACAATTTCTGTCTCTGACTCAGCTGCATAATTTCTCTGTGTCCCTGATTAGCAGACATGAAGCTGTGTTACTTCTGTCGCATCCTCTTCACTAAATTTTTGCCCTCCTTTCTTGTTCTGTATGCAGCCCCAGATGCTAGCTGCTGTTTTAACTTTATGCCTCATGGCATTACATTTTTGTCATGTGGGTATTATTAAAATGCTTTGTCTATACATTAAGGCACCTCTCCCCCCGTTTCTTTGCTTTTCCATTTATTTCAATGGTTGACACACTTGGAAATCATGAAATCATGAAATCGTTCACTTCTAAGTATCTTCCAGCAAATCTTGTAATCTGTCTCCTTTCACTGGGACAAACCAATTTCACCGATGTTTAAAGACCCTCAATTATTTGATATATTTGATTTTAAATATGTCTAGTGTGCTAAGATTCATAATTAGCATTGATTAATTTGTCATATCTTTTCAATTTTTATATGTGGGCATGATCTGGAGCTGGAATGCAGGATTGCTATTTGGCCCAAATAATTTGGTGACAATAATTTTGGTGAAAGGCATAACCAGAATTACTGTATCAGCCTTCACCTCACTGTCTCTTTTCCCATAACCATTTGCTGTTACTGGGAAGCCTGATGCTGGTGAGTGGTGTCTTGCACCTATGTGGGGTCCCAGGGAAATCGGCGTAGCTTTACATGGGAGCAGGCAGAAAAATTTTCATGATTACATCTCATTCATTTCATTATCTTGAATATGGTGCCTACTGCTCTGAATTGACTGTCTGTAGCCAATCCAAAAACGCTGATCACTCCTAAGTTTAAATATCATCACTTCCAAAAAATAGTGAAATTAGTTGTAACATACTAAGTCTAAGCAATCAGGTTTTGTGTGTTTCTGTTTCTTTAAGAAGATGACCATATATTTATATCTCAAATTTATTCCCATCATAGAGGATACATTTGGTGATCTATAATATTCTGGCATCACCCTCACTTTCTCCTTAATTCTATTTCATTGCATTTTTCCTTTATTAAATTGCTGCTTCCTTATGCCTGTCTCAACTTCACCAAAGCGATCAGCACTTGCTACTGGTTCTATAGTTTCTTCAGTCATCTACTATAGAAGTTATGGTCTAACTTCTCCAGCCCAGGAGGTTAATTTGACTTCAATAATTTCAGCTTGTAAGGGACTTGTTCTTCTGAGATTGCTAATGGCCTTCATTTTTTATTTGTACTTCCCAGAAACTTTGGCTCCAGAAATTTGCCTCTAGACTCCTCTATGAAAAGTAGAGAGAAGAACACATAATTATCCAGCTGATTATATGAAATCGTTTTCTGCAACATCCCCAAATATCCAGTGGTTTCCTTTGTCCATCTTTTCCTATTTATCTTCAAAGAGCTTTTTCAGTCATTTCTATTCAGATCTCCAGTGAGTCCTCTGTCCTCTTGTGGTTTCTGATGTTCTGACTCAGTATGACTGACTTTCTCAATATGCCTCTTTCTCATTGTTGTTCCCCCTCTACACATCCTCATGCACGAGCATTTAGAGTGATACATTGTCATCCGAGTTCAGGATGTGTTTTCTGTGAGACCTTTGTTCACCTTTTCAATACAGAGCCATACAAAAAGGGCTACATATTTTTAGTTTGAATTATTTTCATTTTAGATTAAAAGATAACAAATAGAGGAACAAAAGCAGTGTCACCATTAGAGAGTACACAGGGTGCGTTTAGTCTGTAACATGCTGTGCCTGCCCTGAAAGCGTATGAATAGAAAACAGAATAAAGAGAAAATTGACTGTAGCATAGTGGCATACCTTATGCACTATAAAAGTGCCATCAAATTAAGGTTAAGTTCCGAGTGGTACTAAAGTTCATCAAATTGAATCTGCACATTAGCTCCACAGAGACTGTAAGGAGATTTGTGCTTCCCCTAAACCCTGCACAGGGTAAAGGAGTTGGTTAGCCATTATAAACATTTACTTTTTTTTCATGTCTTTATTCTCCTGTCCCCAACCCTGAACTTGTTCCCCAGGGATACTATTTGTGAAAGGTTTGTTCAGGGGTGGGGGGGAGAAAAAAAAAAAAAGAAAAAAAAAAAAAAAAAAAGAATTTAGGTCTGTCTCTGGAAACGAAAAAGGAATCATGCTGATTTCATCGTGGCCAGTCATGAACCTGCTGGAGCAATGGGCTCAAATTCAGGTCAGCAGTGTGGCGTTCACACTGAACTACTTGCACACATCTAATTGCCAATGAATTATTTAGAACAGACAAGGCAAAATGCATAGGAAAGAAATTTAGAAAGTAGACTCTGCTGCTTTGCAGAAAAATTTCTTTGTCTAAAGGTAAAGGACTATGTTTCAGTCTTTGCTATTTTAAATGAGCTAACTGAGGTGCTGCTAGGAAAATGGCTACACCTGGAGCCCGGTTAGGGTGGCAAGACCCATCTGTGAAGCTGAATGGTTGTTCAAGTATTTGTCCCAAGCTGAGGTTTCTCGGGTGAATGTGACTGCAAGACAGACAATACCCTTCTTCACCAAGACAGCCAGCACATTACATTATATGTCCATACCATTTTAAGAAGATAAATGTACAGATGTAAACTGCTATACATCTTCACTGCATCTTACTCACTTCTAGAGCTCAGAGGTCATAAAAGTTTTTTAGGGCTTCTCCAAGCTATGAACCAGATGTCTGCCATAGAGCAGCTGTTACTGAATCCACCCCCAGCTAAGTTTTTCCCTCTACTGTGTAAAAATCTCTCCTTCATGTTCCCATCACTTTTCTTTTGTTGTTTTTAGAGGATTGAAATTGGTCTATAAGAAGAAGAATATTAAAATGTTAGAGGGCCTTATGTGATGGTTCTGTGTAGCTGCTCCTTACACAAAACCTTCTTTTCTTGGTCAGAGAAGTAGAAGCTAAGCTGTCACTTTTAATTTTTATATCTGTAGTTTCTCATTAAAGACCCAGTCCACATCATTCAAGTCCCCAGGTTTTCAATGGGAGAAGGCCCTCAGCAATTTCAAGAATAGATCTGATATTGCCTACTGTCTCACACAGTTTGGACATATTGTCATTTACCCTCTTGTTCTGGGCTTCAGGAAGGGCTCTGGTAACTCTTAAAATGCCCTCTCCATGTTCTTGTTCTCCGTTCACTCCTATCATGTTCTAAAGTGCTGAAATTTAAAAAAATAAACCTGAAGACATAGCAGATAAAGATGTAGTTTGCCCCTCTCTGAGAAGAATGCCACCCCGTCATCCCCCCATTATTAGAGCAACAAAGCAGGGGCACGAACATGAGGAGTTCAGTTGCTGAAGTTAGGGCCTGAGTATCAAAGCGTATGAGTCCTTACTTTGAAAAGAGTCCAAGTGAATTCAGTGAGAGTAATCATAGGATCAAGTTTTGTGCATTAAATAAGTTGTATAATTAGGTACTTACTGAAAAGTTATTATGGAAATTTATTTATAGAAATAAATGTATAGATGTATCTCTCAATCACGCATTCAGTCTTTAGCTCGTTCCCATGGTTCTCTTAGCACACACACTTTTCTTAGTACACAAAAAGAATTTCATGCTAAATATTTACTTCAAAACAAAGGCATTTCATTAACATTGGTCCTTTCTCCAGATTATAGAAAAGAAATTCAGAAATTAAATGTTACTGATCGATCATATATTGCTTAGGAAGTGTAAGCTGAAAATGACTGTACCACCCAGTGTTTTTTTCAAGTGAACACTAGCACAATGTATTTGAACTGAGAAGCATAATTTGAGTGTCCTTCCTTGGCAGAAAGTCATTCCCTTCTCAACATGCCACCCTGGCAGCCTTTGCAGCGGTGTACATTTCGGTGAGTAACCAACTCTGTTCATTTTCATTTATACAAGACAAAAGTCAGAAAGTCATTTGCTGTATGTTGTAAAGTGGTGCGTGGCCTGGATTTCCTGGATGGATCTAAGTTTTTATCCTCCCAGTTTGAAAGCAAAATAAAACTGCTAACAGCTAAAATAAAACCAGCTCTATTAAGAACACAGAACAGATTCAACTCCTTCACACATCCTTTGTTAAGAAGCAACAAAAAGTGTAATTTTAAAGTATATTTGATGCCTCATATTATTCACGTATAAAAATGAAGTGCTTATCTTCTTACAGGGTGATATTTAACTTACCATTCAAATTAACCTTTACGTGTTCTGCCTTTTCTTTATTGCTGTCTTCACTTGACTCGCTGCTTTTAAACTTGAGGCATTGAGGCACAAACGTTTATGTTACGTAGTTTCATTTGACCTCCATAGAGCTGCAGCATGGACGAATTGGCACAATCTCTCCCAGAGGCCTCCAAGGTGCTACTGCGAAGAGAGTGAATAAAACCCATCAGTAACGAGCAGGGATTTGTAGGACATGCTGCAGCAATCACAGCTGAATTTCCACACCTGACCATTGACATTTCTTCAGTATGGGCTACAATGTTTGTATAAGTGACCACTAACTTGTGTTAAAAAAAGTTGTGTAAAAAAAGTGTTGTAAAAATCAGAGGAAGACAACAACAATACCAACCAGTAAATCAAATTAGACAATGGATTTGTGCATATACTGGGAGTTTGCCAGTGTTTATTCTGCCCAGGGAAAGGCCAAAGTTTGGAATGATAGTGATGAAGCACCTCCACTTAATTTTTGTGACCTCCCTGACATCATGGCCCCCAGTTGAGAAATGGCTCTCTAAAGCATCTGGTGGTAGCTTTTGTTAGAACAGGTTATTGCTTTCATCTGGCATGACATCTGGCTTCTGTATTTCAGAAGTGGTGGCTCTTTAGTCACATTTACAGAACATTTAGGCTCTGACTGTGAACAGTACTTAGGCATAAAATCCTTATCCTAATGGATGTCAATAAGCAACACTGCCTATTTTTTTTAGATATCCATTCCTTGTGATTCCAGATGTTCCTACAGTAAGTGAGCAAATTTTAACAGGGCTGTAAAATAAATTAAACTGATTATTTGAAATATTACTATATAATGGTGATCTGTGTATGAAGGAAACCTTGAATGCGAGAAATTCATATCCTCTTAGGTAAATTTAAGTTTCTTCAACTGCTTCATTTCTTTCTTTTTTTCAAGATGTACTTCAATTCTACATTAACAGACTCCTCAAAGCTTCTGAAACCACTCTTGGTCTTTGCTTTTATCATCTGTGGAATTATATGTGGTCTGACTCGTATCACCCAGTATAAGAATCATCCAGTTGATGTTTACTGTGGCTTTCTCATAGGAGGCGGAATTGCTCTCTATTTGGTAAATACAATATTCATGTAGTTAAGTTTTAGCAAGTAAAGCCAATAAGGCTGTGATAAGAGTACTGGTATTTTTTATGAAAACCTTTCAGCATGGTCACATGCCATAATTAAAAATACAGTCAAAATGTCTTGAAGATGATGGTGGTTAGGGGTAATCACTTTAAAAATAAACAGGAAAAAGCAAATATGTATTTCAATTTAAAGTGCCATAACAGTGCACAAAGTGGTATATAATCATCTGGCATTGTATCCAGAAAAAGCTCTAACATTATACGCTTCATTAAATACTTAAAGATACTCATCTTTTCTACTCCACATTTACAAGCATAACACAAGAAAAATACTGGATTAATTGGTATTCGTTGCCAGCCTTAGTTTATGTTGCCAACACTAGCTTTAAGATCTCAAAAAAATGGTTGAATTAATATGCAGCAACTCAGCTGAGTAAATTGCTGAACCTGCAAGAAATCAAAGGCAATATGTGATTCTTTGGAGCTCTTGGGGAAATTATGCAGAGGAAACAGGATGCCCAAGCCAGGTTATCCCTATGCTTTTCCTCTGTCCTGGGTTCAAACAGACGGAGCCCCTTGGCAGGGTCCTGTAAGGGACTATGCAGGATAGGCCTGTTTGTATCTGTCAGCA